>NC_137981.1:33894738-34407238 GCF_963924665.1 Micromys minutus
ATCAAGTTACCTCGATTAACCCCAAACCCACGAGTTAAAGAAAAACAGCCCGCAAGTGGCACAAAGCTCAAGCACTCTGCCTCTGATGAGAAATAGGCAAAGCCATTTTTTTTGGGGGGGGCGGCCTCCCCTTCCAAGCCATCTTATGTTTCTAAAACACCCAGATCCTACTCCACCTCTAAGATTGCTGGCTTACTCGTGGGGCCTACGGGGCCAAGAGCCGGAGGCGCCTTCATCACCTTGGCCCGCCAGGGCCTGCCTCACCCATGCCCCTGAAGCTCAACAGGGGTTCCCATGGCCGAGGCCCGGAAGCCGAAAGCCCGGCGTGTCTTGGACGGCGGCGCCATATAGCCGCGACTCGGCGACCCTGGGATGCCAGCCTCCGTGAGGCAGGCCGGAGCAGAGTAAGTGGGCCCTGGGTGGCTGCGGTTCCAGTGGCGGGCCTGAGCAGGCAGGGATGGCGCGGATATGCAACGGATAGCGCAAGGACCGAGGAGACTCACCATGATGGCTGCGGTGCAGGAGCTGCAGAGGAGGAAAAGAGGACCGCTCACTGCCGACCAATCATATCAACGCGCATGGAAGGACCCCGACGCGGGGGCGTAGCCAAGGCGTCGGGGCAGACCACGCCAATGCCTGACTGAAAATACTCAAAGTCACGCCTCGCTAGCCTTTAGCCACGCCCCCAGAGCTGTGGCTCAGCCAAACTGATTTATGGTTACACCTCTGGATTTCCTTTTCGACTCAATTCTTTTCCCTCCTGCTTTTGTATTTTGTTGTTTTCTGAAACAAGATTTCACTATATAGCTCTGGCTGTCCTGGAACTGTCTCTGTAGACCAGTCAGACCTCGAGCTCAAGAGATCTGCCTGCTTCTGCCTCCTGACTGCTGGGATTTGAGAGAGGCATATGCTGCTACACCCAGCAAAATTTGCTTTCCTTGTAATTTTTTTTTTTAATCTGCGGTTCTCAACCCAGGGTCCATGACCCTTTTGAGAGTCAAACAACCCTTTTGCAGGGGTTAGTCCAAACCATCAGAAAACAGATATTTACATGACAATTCATAATCATAGCAAAATTAGAGTTAGAGAAATAGCAAGGAGAATAATTTTATAGTTGGGAGTCAACACAATATGAGGGACTGTAGTAAAGGGTCGCAGCTTTAGGAAAGCTAAGAACCACTGGTTTAACTCTCAGAGGCAGGCAGTTTATTTAAATTGTTTCATTAAGCCGAGCCTAAGAGGCAGAGGCAGGCAGACTTCTTGAGTTTGAGGGCAGCATCGTCTACAAAGAGAGTTTTAGGTCGATTGGGGTTGTGTAATGAGACCCTGACTCCAAAATAAAATAAAACTTGCTTCCAGAAAAGTTAATCATGTAGGCATTTTAAGAAGGCCGGGAGGGGGGACTTTGATGATAAAGTGAATAATTAATGAGGAAAAAAGGTCTTTCAGTCAGCATCCCCACTTTACACCAAGGGAAACACCAGAAACCTTAGCCCACTCCCTCCTTATCTCACATACCCAACACTGCACACTGTTAGTGACATTTTCGTAAGGATTTTCTTGTGCGATGCTTTGGATTCGTTAAAACAGGACCTGCAGGTAAGAAGGCCTGGAAACATCCGTGGCATTGCCAAGAATGATCCTGAACTCCTGATCTTCCTGCCTTCACTCTCCAGCGTGGTACCACACCTAGCAACAGAGTGGATTGGAAGGGGATTGTGGTGGTTTCGGCTTTGAGACTCAACTGAGTGGAGCCATAGGTATGTATATTGTATGTATGTGAATCTCTGATCTTACACAAAGTAATATTTCCTGATCCAGAAGTTATACTTTACACACACACACACAAAGAGACAGACAGACAGATGACAGACAGACACACACACACACACACACACACACACGTATGTTAGGTCACCAAAGCAGGCCCCGAATGGCAGAGCTGACGGCACTGTTGTAGAGTTCTGGCCATGCCCCAGCAGAATTTGGTTTAGCTAGGAAACAGGCTCGAAGCATTTCTCGGAAGCCCTTAAGAGCTGGCCGAAGGCTCCGAACTGTGTGCCAGTCTCCTCTCTGCCTGACAGAGTCACAGCATTTCCATGCTAACCACTAACCATCTGGCTTTTCTGAGCTGCCCCCCACATAAACCCCTGAAGTCTAACAAGTCTTTGCAGCTGGGGGCTGTCTTCTACTATTCTTAGCGCTGGCCTGGCAGTTTTTAATAAACCGTTCTTTCTCTCCATGGAGAGCAGGAGGATTCAGTGGGGTTTGCTGTTGTTGTTGCACCTACTTACAAAACACACAATTAAAAATGAACCATACATCTATAATATATATTATGTATACTGTGTGAGCATAAACATGTTTATATATGTTTGTGTATATGTTTATGCACAAGCATGTGATTAGCTATGTAAATTTATTTATTTACACCAGGTGGAATGTAACTGAAGATCTGAGAATACGGAGGCAGAGGGTGACAAGTTCAATACCAGTAGGGACTATATATGGAGATCCTTTCTGAGGAAACAACACACACACACACACACACACACACACCACACACACGTCCTCGTTTGCTCTTGTATACATCACGTTTTCCCTTGATAGACTGTGTGTATACCTATTAACTTCAGCTACTTATTTCTTCTCTGGGTTGCCTACAGGGTGCTCTTCTGTTCCTTGGGCAGATGAATCTTTGACTTCCGATATCCCTTAAACAATTAGATTCTCTTCGATCACAAAGTACTTACTGATTTTTTTCTATTTGATGTAATTTTTTGGCCTTGAGATCTAAAAAAAAAAAAAAAGAGCGGTACTTCTTTTCTTACGATTTGAGAAACCCACCAAAAAAGGCTTTATTTTATTTTATATTTTATTTTTTGACATCTGAGCGGCCTAGGCGCATTTTCGTGAAGGAGCCGCTAGGTGGCGCTCTAGAAGGAGGCCTCAAAGCAGCGTGCGCGAAGCCTCTCTTCACAAAGTCCCGCGGCGGAAGAGGAGGCGGCACGTGCGTGCGGCGCTCTACGGTGGCCGACGAGGCGGCTGAGGCTTTCTTACCCCAGAATACCTAAGCACCCCGGGAAGGTGCAGCGACGGTGGTTTGTGTAATCGCAGCTCCAAGAGGGGCGTCCGGCCAGCCGGCACCATGGTGAAGGAGCAATTCCGCGAGACGGATGTGGCTAAGAAAATGTAAGGACGCAGCCGGAGGGGTGGGGATGAGGAGGCTGAGGTCCCGGGTCCCAGAGGGTCCCAGGTGACGGACAGTTGTTAAGGAGGCGAAGAAAGTAGTTTAGGATTGCAGATCCTGGGGCGGGCGGGAGTGGGGGCGGGAGAGGGTGTATCCCTGAAGTACAGTGGAGAAATGGGATGGACGGCACAGTGTGGGAACGGGCATTCTGGCCAAGATGCCACCTTCCGAGTTCCTGCGCTGACTCCTCTCTGGCACGAGGAGAGAGTATGCTGACTCAAGGTTGCCAGCCAGAAAGTGGCTTCACAGGCAGCTAGATGGCAGAGTCAAAAACCAAGCAGCTATTCTGGGCTCTCTGTTTCAAAGCTATTAAGCCCTAGACCCTCCTTATGACTTTTAAGGTTTTTTTTTTGGGGGGGGGGGCGGTTAAGGCGGAGTTTTTTTTTCTTATTAAGAGAATGTACGGGAGGCCAGTGTTCCGCACGAATGCAGTCTTTCTGCTTGGTCTATTGTAGAGTAGACAAATCAGGCGTGGTTGTGGCAAATGCAACGGCAAGCAGAGGACATACTGAGAGCACAGAGTAATGAATACGTCCGGGCTCAGTGCAGACCAGGCCTCTTTCAAAACCCGTACGGGAGGGACAGGGCGGGCTGATAGAAGTGAAGCAGGGGCCTTAGACTGTGTGAGTCTTGCAACTCATGTCAGACTTTTGGAGTGTTTGACCAGGACAGTGTTTGAGACCATGGCCGGGATCCAGACTGGAATGCTGATGACTTGAACTAGGACTAGGGGTCTGAGGGTGGATGTGTGGACATTGGAGACTAGTGGATTTAAAGGGGCACAGGGCATAAAATGGAAAAGAGAAGTAGAGACAGGTAAGAGGGAGATGGGAGTGACAGAATTCTGTGCGGGTTACCATTCACTGGGACAGGCATCTTACCTGGGTGACCCTCCCAGCTCTTCTCAGTGCTTCACACCCACCCTACTCACATAAAGGGTTCCTCATGCAGCAGCCCAGGGATGCTCTTCCAATGCAGATGAGGTCAAGTGGGAAGGTGCAAGCCTATACTTACAACACTCAGGCCAAGGTGGGAGGTCAGGAGTTTGAGGCTAGCCCAAGCCACAGAGCAAGAACCGTCCTTCCAGATGAGAACTAAGTCTATGTCACTTGGATTTTCCAACAGCTCTCAGTAACACTGACGCTCAATTCCCTCCTAATTCCCTGCCTGCAGGCCTACCAGGCTCATCTTTACCCTTAGCTGTGTGTGCACCACCGTGCCCCAGTGCATGTGGGCCGAGGGATCTTTACCTTCTGCCTCAAATGTTCATCCTCCTAATCGCCCCTTCCTATTTAGTATTCAGCTGTAAGGTCACCTTTGCAGAGGGGCATTCTGACCAGAGCCTGGTGTCCCCTCAGACTGTACCATTTTATGTCATTTTTATTCTCTATAACTCTTAGGATCAGTTACCACTGCATGGGACATTGGTTCCAACCCCTTCCCCCACCACCACTCAAAACAGTTAACTATGAAGATGTTAAGTCCTTTATTCAAAGCGGCACAGGCACAGTATTTATCTATCTCTAGGTAAACTCTTTGACCATGTACATTGTTGTTTGACTGTGTTTATTAGAAAATAGCGAAGGGGAGGAGCCTGTGCATGAGACGTAACTTTTCAGATACAGTGAGTTGGACATGCCCATGCCCAGTTGTCTAGAGGCGGCTAACCGAAAGAGATTTGGAAGACGTCTGTATATACAAAGGACATCCCTGGGAGGATTGTGCAGTGAGAGGACGAGGGGGCGTTTGTAAAATGGGGGGCCCAATATCTAAATGATGGCAGTGGAAGAGGAACCCTCAAACGACACTAAAGGTCTAAAGGAAGACAGTAACGCAGGAGGGTAGAGAGGGGAGGAGCACTCGGGTGTGGGGAACCCTGAGAGCAGAGACAGGGAAGGAAGTCCAGACTGGGAAGAGAGTGGGGTGAACCCTGGTACCTGCAGAACAGTAACATGGGACAGGCATGTTCATCATTAGGCTGCCCACCAAGAGAGTGATCTTGATCAATAACACTTCATGAGGAAAATAAAAACTCTTTCCCATAGGATAAAGGGATATTTGAAGAAAGACCCAGTTTTTTTTTTTTTTTTTAAATTGGGTATTTTCTTTAATTACATCTTCTTAAAAATTTTTAAAAGATTTATTTATTATATATAAGTACACTGTAGCTGTCTTTAGACACACTAGAAAAGGGCACCAGATCTTATTACAGATGGTTGTGACCCAGTTGCTGGGATTTGAACTCAGGACCTCTGGAAGAGCAGTCAGTGTTTTTAACTGCAGAGCCATCTCTCCAGCCCCTTTAATTACATTTCAAATGTTATCATCCCCTTTCCCGGCTTCCCCCCTATTCCCTCCCCACCTCCCCGTGCCTCTATGAGACTGTCCCCCATCCACCCACTCCCTCCTGTCTTCCCACCCTGGCGTTCCCCTACACTGGGCTATTGAGCCTTCACAGGGCCAGGGACCTCTCCTCTCGTTGATGCCTAATAAAGCCATCCTCTGCTACTTATGTTGCTGGAACCATGAGTCTTTCTATGTGTACTCTTTGGTTTGCAGTTTTGCCTCTGGGAGCTCAGGGGGGTCTGGTTGATTGATATTGTTGTTATTAAACTATATTTATTTGAGTCTGGTGGAACAAGCCTGTCCAGCGAGTTGGAAGGACAGGTTGGTTTTCGTTTTGTGTGTGTGTGTATGTGTGTTTGTGTTAGATCCGTGGGCTTTGATATACTTTTCCTCTGTTTGTTTCCACTGCAGAAGCCATATCTGTTTTGGAATGAAGTCCCCTGAGGAGATGCGCCAGCAGGCACATATCCAGGTTGTCAGTAAGAACCTCTACAGCCAGGACAACAACCACGCCCCCTTGCTGTATGGGGTGCTTGACCATAGAATGGTAAGGCCCTGTCCCTCCCAGTGGTCCACGGTTGAGACATTAAATTGTTAGTCCCAGCTGGTTGTGGGTTATGGGGATGGAGCCTCTTTTTTTTTTGTGCTCTCCACTAATGGCTGGGTGTTCTTCCCCCCACAGGGCACAAGTGAGAAGGACCGTCCCTGTGAGACCTGTGGGAAGAACCTGGCGGACTGCCTAGGCCACTATGGGTACATTGACCTAGAGCTGCCGTGCTTTCATGTCGGGTACTTCAGAGCTGTCATTGGCATCTTACAGGTAAGCGAGGGAGAAGTTCAGCACTGCTCAGCCAGGGGCGTTGGAGTGAGCCTCGGACTGTGATCGAGGAGGGATATATCCAGAAGTGTGTATGCTAAGTGCATAGTATTCAGATCTTGCATTGTGTAAAATTCCGTACAGATTCTGTAACCTTCTGTTCCCTTGAGAAGGTCATAGCTGGCAGAGGTGACATTTTTTAAGAGGAGGGATTTTTCTAGCCTCTCATCTTTGTCTCTGTTCCGCTTAACCTTTGAAAGATGATCTGCAAAACCTGCTGCCACATTATGCTGTCCCAGGAAGAGAAGCAGCAGTTTCTAGATTTCCTCAAGAGGCCTGGCCTAACCTACCTGCAGAAGCGGGGCCTAAAGAAGAAGATCTCAGACAAGTGCCGGAAGAAAAGCACTTGTCACTACTGTGGTGCCTTTAACGGTGAGGGGAATGCCCAGAGGCTCAGCCATGGCCTTTCTGCTCACTCTTTGTTTCATGGATTGGTCTTGTAGGATGTCTTTATATCAGCTGTTTTCCTGTGATTTCTGTGATTATGGGCCCAGAAGCTGGTGTGTTCCTAGAACATGTTCCGCTCCCTTTGATGACTGTAGCAGTTTCATTAGACTAGAGCCTTCAGACAGAACCTGACTTTTTTTTAATCCTTGGTAAATTAATTCACTCTTGTAGGAACTGTAAAGAAATGTGGTTTACTGAAGATAATTCATGAAAAATACAAGACAAACAAAAAAGTCGTGGACCCCATTGTATCCAACTTCCTGCAGTCTTTTGAGACAGCCATTGAACATAACAAAGAGGTTGAACCACTGCTGGGAAGGGCCCAGGTGAGCTGGAAATGTATGCGGGGCCTTCGCCTGCACCTCTCAAACATACAGGGACACACATGCATACAGATGTGCTCATGCACATCTTCCCCTCTCCATCCCTAGTGTACCCACAGGGTCTTCTGCTGTCACTCCCCCAGCACCTCCTGGGACTGTGATAGGTGTATGTATATCTGGCACACAGTTTATTTGAGTTGGCTTTGCAACTCCATTTGGTTGGTTGTGATTTCCTGTTAGTGTTTTTCTTTTCCTAGTCGGGGTGGGGGAGTAGACGGGTCTCAGTGTAGCTCAGGATCCTCCATTCCCATACACGCTTGTGCTCCCACACCCAGGTCATGGGTGGAGCTGGTTAGCCCAGCCCAGTCTATGCCATTGTGGGCAGCACCACTTGATTAAGTAGAAAAGGATCTATAGTAGTGGCCCTCACTCAATACAGGCTCCTGAGGAGTTGCATAGGAATTAGAGTCTGTCCCCAAAAGACTAGTGAGTCCTCAAACTTGTCACAAACTACACATCCTGAGGCTGGTCAGCAGTATCCCACATCCTCCCCTTGTTCCTTACCTGTAGTTCCTGGTCTCTGCATCCTTGCAGAGCAGCCTCTTCCCAGTGCCCCCTGGCGGGCTCCTGAGTCTCTTGGAGAGCTGCTCGTGCTAATAAGTGGTTTCTAGACTTTCCAGTCCTCTGACCTTTCAGTTCTGTGACATCCCAGTGTCCTGTCTGGCTGAGGTCTGGCCTCTCTGACCTTTTCCTGCCATTTCTCAATGGACCTGACGATTTGCTGCCTTATTTTCTCACGAGGTAGGAAGACTGGAGCTACTCAACCAGTGTGATCCCTGCTGTTCACAGCTGCCGTCTAATGCTTCGGGGTCCTAATGGCAGCAGCCATTCAGATGTTTCTTTCTAACTTTGTTTCTCTCCTAGATCCCTAGAGAAAATGTTAATGTCAACTTAAGTATAACATTTCATTATTGAATGTAAGATTTAATTAATAAAATCCTCAGAAAATTTAGTAAGTAGAAAGCAGTCCATATAATGACTTTTACAATTTTATTTATTTATTTTATGTATGTGAGTACATTGTCACACTCTTCAGACACACCAGAAGAGGGCATCAGATACCATTACAGATGATTGTGAGCCACCATGTGGTTGTAAGGAATTGAACCCAGGATCTCTGGGAGAACAGTCGGTGCTCTAACCGCTGAGCCATCTCTCCAGTCCCCATTTGATCTTTTTTTTTTTTTTTTTTTTTTTTTTTGAGACAAGGTGTTTCTGTGTCAGTGGTTCTCAATTTGTGCATCTTGACCTCAGGGGTCGAACGAGCCTTTCACAGGGGTCACCTGAGACCGCTGGAAAACAGTAACAAAACTATGGTTATGAAGTAATGAGTATAATTTTATGATTGGGGGCCACTACAACATGAGGAACTGTGTTAAAGAGTTAAAGCATTAGGGAGGTTGAGAACCACTGTTCTATGTAGTCCTGGCTGTTCTGGGACTCACTATATAGACCTGGCTGGCCTGCCTCTGCCTCCGCTTCCCCAAAGCTGGGATTAAAGGCGTGTGACACCGTGCCTGGCTACATTCTTAGGATATTTAGAACTCTGATCACCAGTATAGTTCTTAATAAGTTAGCAACTCATAGCTTAACATTTTTAATACACTATTTTTGTTGACTGTTTAAGTTCACATATGCATATAGCATAGTGTCATATTCACCCTACTCTTCTATATCCTCTCAGATCCAGGCTTATCCCTTCCTAGATTCATGTTCTTTGTCTCTTACATAATCCACCAAGTCAAATTTATGCTGCCCATATATCAAGAGTGAGGTTATCACTGAACATGCAACCCTCCAGGAGCCACACCTTTAAAGAGAACTGGCTCGCTTTTCCCTTAAAGGTCATCAAGTAGCAATGGTTCTTCTTCTAGGAGTGGAGTCTTGTGAGCCCTGGCCCTCCTTCACAACATAGCACTTACATTAATGAACTTAATTCAAAGGTGATACATATAAACTTACTAAGAAAAATTTGATTATGATAAAAAGAAAACCAAAGATTAAGTTAGGTGCTTGCAAAAGGCTTTGCAACGAATAGCTAGAATCCAGATATCGGGGAGCCAGTGTGATGGTTTATGCTTATGGTCCCAGCTCCGGGAAAGCAGAGGCTGGTGCAGCCCTGGGGTTTGGCCTGCCAGCTAGCCCTAGGCAATTCACTACATAGCAAGTTTGAGGCTGTATGGGATCCTGTCTCCAAGCAAAGCAAATAGGAAAGGATAAGCTTACTACCCTGTATGAAACTAACCTACTATCCCTATTCCTTCCTGCTTCCTGTAGGAGAACTTGAATCCCTTAGTAGTTCTGAACTTGTTTAAGCGCATCCCAGCCGAAGATGTCCCGTTACTTCTGATGAACCCAGAAGCTGGAAAGCCCTCTGATTTGATTCTCACCCGACTTCTGGTGCCTCCCCTGTGTATCAGACCTTCTGTTGTGAGTGATTTGAAGTCTGGAACCAATGAAGATGATCTGACAATGAAACTGACAGAGATCATTTTCCTAAATGATGTTATTAAAAAGGTCAGTGTTTCCCATTAATTTTTGCATCCTGTAGTGAGTGCATCTGGAGATGTCTGCTCAGTAAAATTCGAGAAGACTCATCTGAGAGATCCGAGCAGGCTTGTTTCTGATCTCTCTGTACTCGCAGCATCGGATCTCTGGAGCCAAGACACAGATGATCATGGAGGACTGGGATTTCCTGCAGCTACAATGTGCCCTGTACATCAACAGTGAGCTCTCTGGCATCCCTCTCAACATGGCACCTAAGAAGTGGACTCGAGGCTTTGTCCAGCGCCTGAAGGGAAAGCAGGGTAGGTTCTGACAAGATGTGCCATTGTCCCTGTAAAGGGAGTAGATGTCTGTTCAGATAACTGCCAAACAGCACAGAGTGTGTCACCGAACTGTGATGTGTTTTGATTTATTTAGGTCGATTTAGAGGTAATTTGTCAGGGAAGAGAGTGGATTTTTCTGGCCGAACAGTCATCTCACCTGACCCCAACCTCCGGATTGATGAAGTAGCTGTGCCAGTTCATGTGGCCAAAATTCTAACTTTTCCTGAGAAGGTAAGTAGCATTCAGCTGCCCAGTTCTTTGTTTCAGTCCAGTGTTTCCGTTTGGATAGTTCATGCTACACATATAAACAAATCTCCAGAAACCCACACAGCTTTGTGAAAATATCTCATTCCTCTTTGTGGGTTTTTTGTTGTTGTTGTTTTTAAATGGGTGCCCTGCACTCCAGAAGGGGGCGTCAGATCCCATTGTAGATGGTTGTGAGCCACCATGTGGTTGCTGGAAATTGAACTCAGGACCGCTGGAAGAGCAGTCAGTGTTCTTAACCACTGAGTCATCTCTCCAACCCTTTCACTTTAAACTCACACAGCCTCTGTAACATCTACACTGGTACAGTCATCGATGTAGCTGGTGGTTGTTGGGTGTTTGTTGTTATAGTGGTAGAGATTTTTTTTAAGTTTTTTTTTTTTTTTGTTTTTTTTGTTTTGTTTTGTTTTAATATGAGCACATTGTAGCTGTCTTAAGACAGACCAAAAGAGGGCATCAGATCCCATTACAGATGGTTGTGAGCCACCATGTGGTTGCTGGGAATTGAACTCAGGACCCCTGTACCTCTGAGACAACCTGGGACTATTTGTGCCAGGCGTATAAGCACTCAACTTGCATTCTTTTTGATTTTTTTGTTTGTTTGTTTGTTTGTTTTTTAAGATTTTATTTAGTTTATGTATGTGAGTACACTTCTCAGACACACCAGAAGAGAGCAATGGATTCCATTGCAAAGTGAGCTACCATGTGGTTGCTGGAAATTGAGTTCAGGACCTCTGGAAGAGCAGTCATAACCACCAAGTCATCTCTCCAGCCCATCAATAATAGTTGTTTGGGTTTTTTTTTGTTTGTTTGTTTGTTTGTTTTTTAAGTGTCTTGTTTTTGGTAAGATGTGGGTTTGTTTGTTTGTTTTTTTTTTTTTTTTTTTTTTTTTGAGACAGGCCTTTAATTCCCATCTTTGCCTCCCAAGTGTTGGGATTAACTGCATGTGCCACCACCCCCTGGCTCAGCTTTTTAAGGTTTTAAAGGGATGATAGTTAAAGTACTTAAGCTACTTTCTTTGTATTTTGTCTTTATTCTGATTGTGTGTGTGTACACATGCATGAGTGTGAGTGTACATGTCTTGTAGTGTGCATGCAGAATCAGCACCATTTTCAGGAGTCAGTTTCTCCACAGTGAGTTCCAGTGATTGAGCTCTGGTCCTCAAATCCACTGGCAGGTGCTTTTCCAAACCTCCGAGCCATGGCACCAGCTCTTACCGGATTGCTGCCAGCTAGAGACAGCCGCAAATGAAAACAGAAGAGCCAGCTTTTCCTTTTTATGTATTTTACTTTCCCTTTTTCTGGTGCTAGAGGTGGAGCTGAGGCCTCATCTCAGGCTCATTCAGCAGTGTTTAAAACAGAGTCATGCCCTCTAGCTCAGGCTTTCCTCAGACACCAAAACCCACTCATCCACTTTTCAGTCCGGCCAGTGTCACTGAACCCTGCAGGGTTGCACGTGCCGGTGACGTGGGCATGTTGAGATGCTTGTCAGTTTGGGGAGCGTGGTCTCTGGAGTTTCTCTCTCGTGCTTCCCGTTGATGAATGCGTGCATTCCACCTCTGTTCCCCGACTTGCTTTTCCTACATCTTTCAACACCTTTGTTGGTTTAATCCTCATACTTTAAACTATTCACTGAGAGCGTTTTCCTAACCAGTGCTGATAAATAGAGTAGGCAGTGTTTCTCATTTGCTTGCACATTTTGCAGTGTAGCCATTCAAAAACTTCTGGCCACACAACTGTCAAAATAATCAAAACACTCAGTTCTTCCTAGTTAGTTTTCTTGGGATGGCTTGTTAGTTTTTAAACTGTGGAATCACAGAGTCAAGGAGTTGGATCATTTCAAAGCTGTTGCTGGTCATCTGGAAAGCCTGGAGCGGTCTGCATTCAGCTCATACTCTTGAGTTTATATAAGATGGTGGTTACTGTACACCAACCCTGACCTCTGCATGGACACAGAGCCCTGAAGGGCCTGCTCAAAAAAACTTGCTGATTAGTTGTATACCTGTGGTTTACGGACAGCCTGGATCATTAGTGCTTGTGGTAAACCTGTTTCAGGAGTCCTCATTTGGATGAGAAATGACCTAATGCCTCCCATGGAACTGCTGACTGAGAGGTTAGAGTGTGGCTGAAGCAGGCCACGCCCTGTGGTATTGCTGCCATATCTTCCAAGTCTTAGAGGCTCGTAGACATTGGCAGATGAAGCCACCACAGATTGTGGTTCAGTCCCTTGTTGCATAGTGCGGTGCAGACGGGGAGCCTGGAGATCGAGAAGAGACTTAGCCCTGCCTCCTTAGTTCTAGGCTCCTGTCTGCCAGCTTGCTGTTCTTAAACATCAGTCAAACTCTGTGGTAGCTTTTTTTCTCTTAGAATCTGTGCAGGGAACAACTGAATACTGCTAGCTAGCTTATGAAAAGAAAGACTGTTTCATTGTGTTTTTTAAATCATGGTCTCATAGGTGAACAAAGCAAACATCAATTTTTTGAGGAAACTGGTTCGAAATGGCCCGGATGTTCACCCAGGAGCCAATTTCATCCAACAGAGACACATGCAGATGAAAAGGTAAGGCCTTCCCAGTTGGGTGGGATTAACTTGCGTTACAGTACTGCTCGCTGGAACCAGGCATGCATTCCACATAGTGAGTGGCATTTTGGAGTGTAGCGTGTACATGTTTAAGTTGAGTGTACTTATGGGTATTATCTCTGCTTGATCACTGCATGTGCAGGAACTATTGGTCTTTAACATGTGACATTATTAGACCTGGATGCACAGAACATCTTGAGGTACAGAGGCCTGTTTTCTCTCTCATGGGCTCTTGAGGATCTCTCACTGGTGCTCATTTCACCAGGCTTGGCTTGCAGCACCAGGTGAGGTGACCACTAATGGCTTCTGTCACGAGAATCTTAGGAATCCGCTATAAAAAGGAGTAGTACTGTGTTTCTATGATTCTAGAACAAAGCACTTTAGTATATAACATCTGTCTCCTGGATCTGGAGAATGAATCCAGAACTTTGAGGATGCTAAGCAAACACTGTATGTACTGCAGAACCATACCTCCAGCTCCCAGTACCCTCTTTTTAAAAATAGGATCTTGCCGGGCTATGGTGGCACACCTTTAATCCCAGCACTTGGGAGTTAAAGGCAGACCGATCTCCAAGGTCAAGGCCAGCCTTGTCTACAGGGTGAATTCCAGGACAGTCAGGGCTACATAGACAAACCCTGTCTTGAAAAAGTGGGGAGGGGGTGTTTCGATGTATAGTCCATATTGGAGTGTAATCTCAGCTGGGATTTGAACCTAAGGTTCTGCCACTGAGCTATATTTTAGCTGTTTTCCCATTTCTAAAACTAGGGCATGTCTTATAATCAACTTGGCGTAGTTTAACAGCTTTTTTCTTGATGACACAAGACTAGTGTTACATCTTGAAAATGGAGCCATGTGTGGTGGCATGGTCTATAGTCCCAGCACTTGGAAGGCTAAGTTTCCTGGGCTACATGGGAAGACCTTGCTCAAATAGGTCAGTAAGATGGTATCTCGGATTAGTTTAAGTGTCATAGACATGGGTTCCTGATCTGAGGTCTGAGGACTGTGGGGAGAGAACTTAGCTCAGAGACCATGTGTCTCCTGCACCCTTAGGTTCCTGAAGTACGGAAATCGGGAAAAGATGGCTCAGGAGCTCAAGTTCGGTGACATTGTAGAGAGACACCTGATAGATGGAGACGTAGTGTTGTTCAACCGGCAACCGTCACTGCACAAACTGAGCATCATGGCCCATGTGGTGAGTGTGAGGTTGTGACTCTTATTTCCTGCTGAGTGGGAACTTACAGGGTATACAGTGAGCTGAATTCTGAATGAGTTAAAATTGCTGGACATCTCAGAGCCTTATAACTTTAAACTTTCCCTTTCAGTTTAAATAAAACTTGTTTTAGCCTTTAAAATTTGATGTGTGTGTGTGTGTGTGTTTGTGTGTGTTTGTATGTGTTTGTACGTGCGTGCATGCGCCATACGTGTGCAGGTGCCTATAGTTACCCAAACAGGATGGGCTGCCCTGAACTGGAATTACAGGCAGTGTGAGAGGACCAGAATGGGCTGGGAACCAAACTTGAGTGCTCTGGAGTAGCAAGTGCTTCTAACCTCAGAGCCATCTGCAGCCCTTCCCTTAAGAGTTCTTCAGATGCGAGCGGTAAGAACCATACACAGCACACAGTGGCACAGATCTAATTGAGAGCTGGTGTGAAAACGGAGGAAGTGGTTTCATTTTGCAAAGGCAAACGTGTTGTACACATAGCTATATATAAAATAGGCAAAAATTATTTGGTTTTGCTTTTGCCTGTTGACTTAGCAACTAAAATGCTTAAAAGAGTTGCATCAGCGGCCTCTTGAAGAGTGTTCAGTGTCATGGGCTTACCAGCAGAGGCGGACATGCGTGCTGTGGGCTCATCTGCAGATGACGCTCTGCTCCTGCCACTGCTTGTCATCTCTGAGCACAAAATGAGCCTGAAGACCTCACCAGATTTGGGTTCACCTTTTGGCAGAACTGATGTCTAGATGGTGTTGGCTATCGTGCTTGGCTTGTTTGGAGAGGTTCATGTGATCTGGCCACCCACTCTTGGTGATGCTAACAAAAAGATTCAAATACTGAGGCTACAAAGGGAGCCCTAATTTCTAATTTCTTTCTCTTCTCATGCATTATCCGGAGGACTTTTTTTTTTTTTTAAGTCTATTGTGTATGTGAATGCACAGTAGCTCTCTTTGGATACACTGGAAACCATCATGTAGTTGCTGGGATTTGAACTCAGGACCTCTGGAAGACCAGTCAGTGCTGTTAACTGCTGAGTCATCTCTCCAGCCCTATCCAGAAGAACTTTAATGAATGTATTTCTTTTGTTGTTAGGGCAGTGGCTCACCCTGAAGTACAGTTCATGGAGGAAAGACAGTATTTATGGCTATTTCTTTCCCTTTCTTTTCAGTCTAGGGAGGTATGACTCAGCCACTTTCAGTTTACTTACTTGATAGGTTTAGGTTCTTTGTTTTTTGACTTCCACTCGTTATAAACTCAGAGTGAATCTTCATGAATGCTTAGGTAATATAGACTGTACATATAGCCTCCTGTGTTGGTCTCTGCCTCAGTATGTTAAATTTGTCTTAACATACTATGTCTTTACCTTATGTTTTAACATACTTTGTCTTTGTCTCTTCCAGAGCTTGTTGACTAAATCTGTAAATGATATTTACCACATCAGAACATGTAGGAGTTCTTTTCTTCTGGACATGCCTAAGTCCTTTTGATATTTTGTTTTGTTTGGTGTTCTACAGGCCAGGGTCAAGCCCCACCGGACCTTCAGATTCAATGAGTGTGTCTGCACCCCCTACAATGCAGATTTCGATGGGGATGAAATGAACCTTCATCTTCCCCAGACCGAGGAAGCCAAAGCAGAGGCCCTTGTTCTCATGGGGGTAGGTAGTGCCTGTGAATAGGGCTCCATATGAAATTGCAGTGCAGGTCAATGCCAGACTAGCTGGGTGGTGGTGGTGCATGACTTTAACCCCAGTGCTCAGGAGGCAGAGGCAGGGGGATCTCTTGAGTTCAAGGCCAGCCTGCTCTACAGAGCAAGTCCCAGGTCAGCCAGGGCTACACAGAGAAACTGTGTCTAAAAGAAGAGAAAAGAAGAAGTAGCCTGCCATGGCAATGCATGCCTGTAATTCCAGCACTCAAGAGCCTTAGCTACCAGTGAGGCCCAGCCCACTGCAGAGACAAGAACATGAGTTCAAGGCCCAGCACGATCTTTCTCAAAGATGCGGGGAGGAGGAGTGCATTCGAGCCAGGATGGCCCTTGTTGGGGAGATGCCTGACTAAGTGGTTTGCCCAGGAGCTTTTGGCACATGTTTGTTCTAAATGAAACTTTCCTGAAGCGTATTCCATGCTGCTTTGGCCTCTTAAAGGTCAGTGCACTATTTTCTCCTCTATACTTAAAATGAGACTGCTGTGGCTGCAGAGCTTCCATGATAGGAGGTTTGTGCCTGCTCAGAGGAGTTGGTCTGTCCATTGCACCTTCCTCACTGACCTTCCTACTGCTGCACACGGACTGTTGGGTGTCTGCTCTGTAGGGCTCTGCCCTCTAATAATTGCTGACTAGTTAACTTGGTATAGCTTAGGGCTTTGTGAAATCTAATTGGGACCTAGGTATGTTGCCTGTGTTAGCTTTCTCATGAGCTCAAGTGATCCCCCTGCCTCAGTCTCCTAAGTGGTCAAGACTACACACATCTGGCTTGGCTTTTTTTTTTCTCCTCTGGCTTAACTTTCTACATTATAAACTAACCTGTGTTACAGTTGTGAGTACTCCATAATTCTACCCCAAGAAAATTGCTTGTAGAAAGTGTGGCTCTAGCCCTGTGGTGGACTATCCTGACATGCTCGAAGCCTTTCATTCAGTCCCCAGTCCCACTAGATGTAAATGGGTTAAAAACTTTAAGCCAGTTACTTCTTTGCTCCTGCTTTTCTCCTGTAGTGTTGGGATTGACTCATAGCCTTGGACTCTTGACCACTAAGCCACACTCTCAGCCTCCATGTTTCCATTGTTGAGATGGGCTTGCTCTGTAGCACAGGCTAGCTTAGAACTCACCATGATCCTTCTACATCTGCTTTTAGCCCTAATGTAATAGACTTGAAATACTATGCTTAGCCACGGGCTTCATCACTGATATGATACTTCAGACTTAACATTATTTAAGCCTTATTCCATGTGTTAATTCAGAGGTTTTCGTATGTATGTCTGTCTTTGTAGGATTTTTGTTTGTTTTTCTAATAAAAGGTGCATGCTGTTTTGTAATTAAAGGTAATACTAAAATGTTCTTAGGAAGAACAGTTAGCACTTGGACTCACCCAGTCAGGCACTGTCTTTGGCTGAAATCACAGCCGCTTCCACACATAGATGTGCGTGTGGGTCTGCTGTCAGAATAAACATTTGATGCAGCAGTTCCCAGGAAGGGCTTTAGGGCCCAGCTTGGAAGTGGGCCCAGAGTACACAGATTGACAAAATCTTGGAACTCTACCCCACATTCTCAACCTACTCCAGGTCACCTGCTGTTACCCTCTGAGAAGGTCTCGAAACCTAGGTGAGTGGGCCTTCGTCCCACCCCAGACATAGGGGTCATTACTGTGTGGTGGCTACAGTTGGGAAATAAAAGGTCTTTCTCTGACAGGGTCTTGGAGGTAGTGAGGAGGCCCAGAAAACCCAGTTTTACAGCAGGACCCCACATCACCTCATGGACATTAGAAAATTTCTACTCTGACATGGAAACTTCTGTTTGCTCTCAAGTGCTGTTAGAACTTAACGGCTCAAACAAGAGAAATTGCTCGGTTCTGTTGTGATTGTGGAGAAACATGGACTTGGCTGATTTCAGAGCTAACACTCCTCTTAGCACTCACAGGAGGAGGTTCTTAGCTGGACCGGGTGCACACTTGTTAATGCTAGTGCTGGAGAAGCTGAGGCTGAAGGATCACTGTAAGCTCTAGGCCAGCCTGGGTTACAGAATGAGTGCCTATTAGAGACTTTCCTTTTCCTTCGGTAGATAAGGAAACTACCAGATAATAAAGATGCTGGGGTAGAGACCCCTCAGTTCAACAGTCATGTGATGCAGGCTGCAGTGTGCAGCTGGAGTGTCTGACTTACACTTGTTTCTCCCTCAGACCAAAGCGAACCTTGTGACCCCACGAAACGGGGAGCCACTCATTGCTGCTATTCAGGACTTCTTAACAGGTGAGTTTGGGGTCTAAACCACAGTGATTCATTCTCCCTGTATGGCTTAGGCTGGGCTGGTGCTCAGAATCCTATCCCGTGCTTCTAGGTGTCAGGGTTATAAGTGTACACCTCTGTGCTCTGCCCTGTGTTTAGGTTTGCCATTTACCCTTGAGCTTGCTGGAGGTATTTTTTTTAAAACTAGTTGTTTAATCATTTGATTCTGGGTACACTCACTGAGCTTTACAGACTGCATTTATTTTTTTCTGTTGTTTCTTTTGTGGTTGAGGCTTAGGGAGAGGAGGTGGGGGCAGGGAATGTTGCTTCAGGTTAGGCTGAGTCTGGGGGATTTGGTGGGGCTTCGAAAGGCTGAACTGGGGGAGCAGTTTGGAAGGTCTTCGTGTAGGCTGAGTATGTGTTGGGAGGTGTTTATTAGGGCTTCATCTGAGTTAACTCTGAGCCTGTGATGCAGGCAAGGCTGATTTTCCTGAAACTAGAAGTTCTCTAGGCCTAGTGTCCAGCCCAGGTACTGCCACAGTCTGAACTGAGGCAGGGGATGAAGCAGAGCCAGGTTATCACTTTGGAGTCGAGTCAGGGGCAAAGGTTAAAACTGTGTGCATTTCCCCAATACGGCTCCTTTTCTTTTTGTGCTGGTCTTTACCTTCTTAGGTGCCTACCTCCTCACCCTCAAGGACACTTTCTTTGATCGAGCCAAGGCTTGCCAGATTATCGCTTCAATACTGGTTGGCAAAGATGAAAAAATTAAAGTGCGCCTCCCACCCCCTACAATACTTAAGGTGTGTTGGGGTCTGTGTGGGTTGGGGGTGGGGCAGAGGGGACTATGCTGCTGCTGGGCTTGCCTGTCCCCACTGCACCCTCTTGCCTTACTGAAGTGGGCTGTGGTGAGAGCCGACCAGCCCTATCTGCCCCATCCTTTCCTCCAGCCTGTCACCCTGTGGACCGGAAAGCAGATCTTCAGTGTCATCCTCAGACCTAGTGATGACAATCCCGTGAGGGCCAACCTGCGAACCAAGGGCAAGCAATACTGTGGCAAGGGGGAAGACCTCTGCACCAACGATTCCTGTGAGTGGAAGGAAGGGATGGGAGGGAAGGAGCAAGCAGGTGGCACCTCCATTGTTTCTGCAAAGGCCTGGGAGGAAGGGTGTTCTTTAGGAGGTGTCAGTCTCGGTTACTCTTGATGGCAGAGATCCGGGGGGGTCAGAGTGGTCCTTTTTAATGGTTTTCTCGGTTAGTGCAAGCTTGTTTAAGGTTTATAAGTTGTTATCATTATATATGCCTTTTAGACAATGTTCATTGTCTAACAGCCCAACTACTAGGTGGGTTTTTTAATGGAGGTAAGGTCTCACACTGTAGCCCAAGCCAGCATGGAGCTAACAGCGTCTTTCTGCCTCACTTCAGGAGTGCTGGCTGGCACTTCGTGGTGAGCAGTCCCGCCTCGTTCTGTTTTGGTGGCAAGGATTGAGCTCAGTGCCTTATGCGTGCTGCTATTACAGAACTACACCCTCCTCAAGACTGATGGTTGGTTTTAACTGATTTTACTTGGTCAGAAAGAAGTCTTGCTAATAAGATTCAGTATAACAAAGGATTTAAATACAGTTCATTCGAGTCTCTTTAGTAAAATCAGTGACTCCTCGTAAGGTTCACAACCAACATCCAGTGGTTACTGCCTAGCACAGTCTTTAGCTCTCCCCAGCTCACTGGCAAGCAATCCCTGACACAGTGAAGGTCAGAATGAGCTTGGCTAGCAGGGCCATGGCACTAGCTGTGTGAATCTCCAGGATGCCCTGCTGAGCTCTCTGAGGGTCAGAACTTCTACTGCGTGTAGTAGATACTGGTTCTTCTTGTTGCCTTATCAAAAAATAATTTTTTAAGGAGAAGTTCTTTGGCTGTACTCTGAATTTTCAGGATGTTAACAGTATTCTCGACCAGATAACTATTCACTTAAATACATTGTCAGTATCACCCTCCAGATGTCACCATCCAGAACAGCGAGTTGATGTGCGGCAGCATGGACAAAGGGACCCTGGGGTCGGGATCCAAGAACAACATCTTCTACATCCTGCTACGAGACTGGGGGCAGAACGAGGCTGCCGATGCCATGTCTCGGCTTGCCAGGCTGGCCCCTGTCTACCTGTGTGAGTGTCCGTAGCTTCGTGTTTCGTGCTGATGCTGCAGTAGGGAGACCTTAGTGTCTTCTGAGTGTGCTCTTCCACTGCTTCATGCCCACGCCCACACAGGACAAAGTGCAGAGTCATCTGAGCATGTATCAGTGGGGTCAGCTCAGGGCTGCCAGATTGGGGATGTGAATTTGATTTTGATTTTTTTTTCTTTCTAATCAGAACTTGTAGTAGCTTCCCATTGTCTATAAATGAGCACACTGCATAAAAAGCCCTTTGTGGGATGCTTCCCAGGCACTTGAGAAAGGTCTGCAGCCTCTGGGCTTCTGTTGCATTCTAACCAGTTGATTCAGTGTCAGTCTTGCTGTGCTCACATTGCTCTGTCTTTTGCGCACGCATACTTTGAAGGGTTGGGGTGTGTGTGTGTGTATCTTGTGTCTATTCTTGTTGGAAAAGTTCACAGTGGTAAGCCCTGGTGTATGTACGTGTTTTCATTTCTTGTGCTAATCACTAAGTCAACTCCTATAAATTTGCAAGAGTCCATTCTTTCTGGAAGTTCCCTTATTTCTTAGGTAATTTTATCTTCACTTCTTGCTGGTTTTACCTTGTGTTAATTGCATTTCTGTTACTGCATCAGTTGTGGTTTTTATGCCTTTTTTCCTATCTGTGTCTATCCTTGGCTCCTCTCATCTCTTAGTGTTTCTGTTGGTAAGTGGTGGTCTGCAGTGAGAAGGCTCTCAGCTCAACCAAGGGAACGAGAGGCTCATGGAACCCGCAGCTCCGTTTTCAGTCAGTGATTAGTACCTCACACGTGTCCCCAGCAGTAACAAGTTTCCCTAGGGAGGCTTGATTTCCTCAGAGACATCAGAAGACATGTCTTCCCCAGGGATAGTGACTTGGAAGTTTTCCCCATTATATTACACAGGTGGTTCTCCAATGTTTGGTTCTGTCTGGCTGTGACTGGTATTCCCAAATCCAGAGCCCTTGGTTCCTTTCTTGAGGATGTGTCCTGCTGTCTCTCTTTGGAGCACAGCCAGAGCCTGTTCCTTACACAGACTTTCCAGCCATTCACCTTGTTTCTTTTACATTCACCTCCATGTCCGGAGAACCTAGCAATCTCAGCTTTAAGCCTCTTAGCATTTGTTGGTTCTCCAACTCATGATGCGTAAGGTGCTCTCCTTTCCCGTGCAGCTAAGACTGACCATTCAGCCACTTCTTCACATTGGAAGCTTAGTCCCAGCCTACTGGAAATGGCATTTATATTGCCTTTTCTTTCCCCTGTTGGGGACAGAACCCCGATCACACAGCTTTGTCCACGCGTGACACTCCCTCCTCTTTTCTCTGAGAGGAGGAGGGCAGGCAGTATGCTGAGCTCCCCCTGACAGCCCGACAATGAGCATCACTCTTATTGTGCCTGCCAATTCTTCCTCAGCCAACCGTGGGTTCTCCATCGGGATTGGTGATGTCACACCTGGCCAGGGCCTGCTGAAAGCCAAGTATGAACTACTAAATGCTGGTTACAAAAAATGTGACGAATACATTGAAGCCCTGAACACAGGCAAGCTGCAGCAGCAGCCAGGATGCACTGCTGAGGAGACACTAGAGGTAAGACTGCCCTCCAGATCGCCATGGTCAGCTGTCCTGCTTACGGTGTGCTTGGCTAAAAGCCGTGAAGAGGAGATAGCAAAGGAGCAAAAAGAGAAGGAAGCACCTCTGGTCGCAGTCTTGGCCTGTGTTCTTTTTTTTTTTTTTTTAAAGACTTATTTATTATATATATAAGCACACTGTCGCTGTCCTCAGACACACCAGAAGAGAGCATCAGATCTCATTACAGATGGTTGTGAGCCATCGTGTGGTTGCTGGGATTTGAATTCAGGACTTCTGGGAAAGCATTCGGTGATCTTACCCACTGAACTATCTCTCCAGCCCTGGCCTGTGTTCTTATTAGTTTGACAAGGCAGGGCCTTTGCTCCACGCTCTCTGGTATGAAAGCATGATATCTGTTCTTTTCACCTTACGGGGCTGCTCTGAGTGTCCCTCTGTGCCTCTGCCCTCCCTGCTTGCAGCATCCTTTCATTTTGGTGAGAGACACCAAACTGTATCTCTCAGTGGGTTGATCATTGCCATGACTTGGGTACGGGGCAGGGAATGCTCATGCTGGACGGTCTTACACTCCCAACCCACAGCCTCCTCGCATGTGAAACCACTTGGCTGAATGCTGAGCTGGCTGCATCAAAATCTGTGACCTCTCCTCAGGAGCCTAAAGTTCCAGAGTAACTGGGTGCCAGCAGGTGGGGCACCAGGCTTTGTTTTGTTCTGTTTTCATAACAGTCTTACTCAAGCTCAGGCTGGCCTCTAATTCAAGCTCTTCTGGCCTAAGCCTCCTCGAGTCTTGTGATTTGCAGGTACTCTCTTTTTCTGCCTTCTCTGTGGCCTGCACCTTGTGCCTTCACTGTAGTGGGGAAGAGAGGCTCTCGAAGCATTATGTTTTCTAAGCTGGACATAGTGGCACATACTTATAATCCCAGTCACCCGGAAGCTGAGGCAGCAAAATGGAGAGTTCAAAGCTAGCGTTTTGTTTTCTCTTCAGATCATACAAAAATTTTGCTAAAGAGGGTTCAGAACCAGATTGGGCAATCTTAGCAATACTATGACTAAAAAGGGGGTGGAGAGATGCAGAATGCTTTTTGTGACGGTTTTTTTGAAATAAGGTTTCTTTATGTAAACCTACATAGTCTCTAATTCACAATCCAGCCGTAGCCTGAGTGCTGGGCTCCAAGGAGTATATTAACCCCCTGGAAGTCAGAATACTTTCAGTCTTACTGAGTTACACGGAGATAAGAGGATGCTTGAGATCACTAGAGTCCTCAATAGGACCAGGACTTCTAGAGGGTTTGGCACCTTAAATTGTGGGTTATGACTGCTCACAGGTAAAGGGGCTCCTTCTTTGCTCATGCACATTGAAAGCTTGCTTGGTGAGAACAGGCAGAGAGACAGATTGTACAAGCAGAGTGAGCAGTTCTCCTGCACATGTCTTTACAGGGCCGTGGGGACACACAGTGCTATGTCCAGGTGCTGTCACATGGACAGCAGTACACAAGGCCATGTGTACATTCTGCTTCATGAACAACCAGACTTCCTTTTTTTAAAATGTTATTATAATTTGCTATTCAGAACTCTCCAGAAGAACGGCCTTTATGCAACTTGGGCTTTTTGGTTATCAGAGCTCAGTAAACTTCACCAATTGGAAATAAATCGGACATCATTCGAATTTTCTGTAAATGTGAAATCATGGCTTCTCATGGACTGCATTTTCTTCCCTCCTGTCCCCTCACCCCAGGCTCTGATCCTGAAGGAGCTATCTGTGATCCGGGACCATGCTGGCAGTGCCTGCCTCCGAGAGCTGGACAAGAGCAACAGCCCTCTCACCATGGCCTTGTGTGGTTCCAAAGGTTAGCTAAGCCAACACAGTTGGCTGTTTGTGTGGCCTACCAGGGGCTTAGCTCTAGAACATGGATATTTAGTGCTTGTAACTTTATAGAGGCTTTTCATTTCTCTAAGTGCCTGTCTCTAAATCATGGAAGACTGAGCCTTTGTTTGCATTTAGGGCAGTTTTAAGTCTTTTGGAGAAACTAGTTGGTAATATGGCTGGGTTTCTGAGTTTGCGGGTGCTTTGACTAAATTTGATCATAAGAAGAAAGTTGGAAATCTTTAGTAATAGATTCAGTGATGTAGCAATCTTTTTTTTTTTTTTTTTTTTTTTTTTTTGTGGTGTTGAGTATCAAATTCAGGGCCTCATGCATTTAAGGCAAGTGCTCTACTACTGAGCTACAGCCCTATCTCAGATGTGGCAAAATATAACTTCATATTTACTCAGACCCTTAAAAGTATTAGATTTCATGATCCATGCTCAAACTCAGAACCTGGGGCTTCTATTGCTGTAACTTCGTTTATTATGAAATAGAATTCTAGCTCTCTACCTCGCCTGCCTTTTACCCATTTTACTTCCTGCCCCTGATGTACACCTGGGGTCTCCCCTCCTCTGCCTTTGCTTCTCACTCTCACACTCACATTCAGATTCCTTCTCCCCTCCTCCCCTGTATGCAAACCCCATGTCCAGAAGGCCAGTCTGGTGACCACCTTAAAGGTTCCAGAGGTGCTTCTCTTACCCCACGCCGTAGCTATCCTTTGCCACCCGTGGATGTGAGCCCAGGGGCTGTGCTGTGTCTCATTCTGTTTTACCCTCGTTCTGCCTGGCTTCTGTCACTCACTGTTTTGCACTTTTACATTGTTCCAGCACAATTTACATTCTGACCTGCTCCCCAGGTTCCTTCATTAACATATCACAGATGATTGCCTGTGTGGGACAGCAAGCCATCAGTGGGTCTCGTGTTCCAGATGGCTTTGAGAACAGATCTCTGCCTCACTTTGAGAAACACTCAAAGGTAAATGGCAGTGGGGAATTGGAGGCTTGTCTATCTTATCCTCTGAGGAACACAGAGCTGTCAGGGTGTAATGCTGCCATGGGTTATTACCATGTGGTATTTACTATGATTTGTTACGGTGTCATTGAGGTCCTCTTCACGTCAGTCTTGACACATTTGAAGTTTTTGTTGGTGACTGTTGATAGGTGAGTTTCACCACCATCAATCACAATAGTCTAATTTTACATTTTTAGTAGCTCTAGCTACAACAGCTCTTACGTGGAGGTGGGCGGGGCTGGCCCACAGTAAGGATGACTTGAAGGCAGCAGCTTCCCAGGGAATGGGTCTGGCACCCTCTTGAGGTCCTTGACACTTTGGGACAGCAGTTCCAACTCACACTTCCCTCTTCTGAAGTTCTCACATGCACATGTACTGGCACTCACAGAGATGGCCTGTTCCAGTAAAGGCACACAGCACCTGCCAGTTCTTCAGCCACCGGCTGGGTATGTGTAGCTTCCAGGGGACATTTTCTTATGTGGATGGAGTTTTGAATTTTGAATCTTGAACAATTTTGAATCTTGAACCTCATTTGATTTTTTTTTTTTTCCGTTCTTCTTTTTAGCTTCCTGCTGCTAAAGGCTTTGTGGCCAATAGCTTTTACTCTGGCTTAACACCTACTGAGTTTTTCTTCCACACTATGGCTGGTCGGGAGGGTCTGGTGGACACAGCTGTAAAGACCGCTGAAACAGGATACATGCAGGTAAGTGAGGGAGTGCCATTAGCCACAGAGCACCAGCTCTGTGTGAGTGTGAACTGTGCCTGAGGGAGGGTGTGTGTGCACATGTGCATGCGTGTTTGTTTTTGTTCATGAGCTGTCATTTACCTCATCTTGGTATTGAAGGGGAACATTTAAACATGTTGGTGCCCCAGAACTAAAGAAACAAAGTAGTAACCCAACTCAGATTGTCCGGTGGTCCCTGACTGGTAGAGACCAGTTCAAAGTTGGCATGACTGTGTGCCCTAGTGGTAGATGCTGACTTTATAGCCTGGGGCTTGTGATTCAGCTTCCCTAGCTGTTTCCTAGCATGAAGACTTGCCTGGTCGTTACCGAGAAGGTTCTGCCTCCCACTCTGCTACTGTTTAGATCCCATTATTCTCCCTTTCCATGACTCCTGGGGATTACAGCTGCTGTGTAGCAGGACTGAGCTAGAGGATTTTTGCTGCACCTCACAAAGGCTGTCAACCTCTACCTTGTGTGTCTTCTGTAAGGTCACAGCAGGACTTGTTTCCAGACCCTGGTGAAGGTCATTATTACTCCCTGTACATCAGTAGCTCTGTTACAAGACATTTTGTGTGTTTCTGTTGCTGGGGTCTAGCACAGGGCCTCCCAAATGCTAGGCCAGGGCTTTAACTGCTGAGCATAGTCCTAGTCCCCGTAGAATTCTTCATGTTTTTGACTGGCACCAGTTAAAATTGGCAGGCCACATTATTGGACCACAAACTTGATTCTGGCTTTTTTCTCGGCTGTCTCTCCTGGAAGCATGGTCCCTATAGAACAGTGAGCCAAACAAAGGTGATGAAGGTAAAGCAGTGACAGAAGACACTTATTCCAGCCAGACCCTGTCTGCTGTGCTTGGTATCACCTGTGCTGTGGACATATGCTAGGAGTCACCCTTAGCTCTTGCGGTGTGCCACTTTTCTCAGAAACCCAATGACCTGTGAATGCTTTTCCTATTCCTACATGTTGTATGAATTCCTGGAGCAGTGTGTTAACCTAGAGGCAGTGGGTTCTGGCAAGGAGAAGTTTGTTTTTCTAAGGTTCACTGCCAGATGCTGGTGGAAGGCTCTCCCAAGCAGAGTTGACCAATTGTTCCTGCTCTTGATTCAGATTCTTGCCCTGCTCTCTCCTCTCTGTCCTAAAACAGAGCTTGCATCCGATTCTCTGACTTGAAGTCTATGGTTGTCCTAGCTTGAGTGTGTGTAGAAACTATAGTTTGTACCATAGGAGCTATGTGGGAAGGTAAAGCAGCTCAGGAAAGCAGTGTTCAAGAGTTGTTGGGGCTGGTGAGGTTTCTGTTACAGGGAGACTTAACACAGTGAAGATGCGGTTAGAGCAAGAGCTGCTTCTCACTGCATCTGTGCCTCTCTGTTCTCAGGCAAG
Source organism: Micromys minutus (assembly GCF_963924665.1). NCBI lineage: Eukaryota > Metazoa > Chordata > Mammalia > Rodentia > Muridae > Micromys > Micromys minutus. Next base: position 33,921,590 of record NC_137981.1, read on the forward strand.
TGAGGCACTTTTAAGGGTTTTCTAATAAAAGTGCTGTCAGTGTAACTCAAGAGCTTGTAACCCAGGGCTGGGATGAGGCTTGATCGAATGCCTACCTAGCACCAGGAAAAACAAACAAGTAAATAAATGGCCTTAAAATTTTGAATGGCAAGTCTGATCATGTGCTATGAAGTAGTCTTCAGCTGGCAGCTGAGCTTCCTTCTCTTCCTGTAGAGAAGACTGGTCAAATCCCTGGAAGACCTCTGCTCCCAGTATGATCTGACAGTGCGGAGTTCCACCGGTGACATCATCCAGTTCATCTATGGTGGGGATGGCTTAGATCCTGCCGCCATGGAGGGCAAAGATGAACCTCTGGAGTTTAAAAGGGTTCTGGACAACATCAAGGTGAGATTCAGCGCTCTGTTGGGGGCCACAGACTTCTGGAGGGCTCTGTCCTCTGTTGACACTGTTCATAATATCACACTTCCCTCTTAGTCAGCTCTGCCTGAGGATTCGATTAGTACCGTTCTCTGAGTGACTCTGCATTTGTACGCTTAGTCCACATCAGATGCAGATGGAAGCGGCTTCGTCCCTCTCACATAGTGCAGTGAACGAGAGACGAGTTCTATAAAGAATGGTGTTAGGCAGCAGGCTCGCTTCATATACTAGAGCCAGGAATATAAGATGGACAAGACTCATCTGGATTTCATCTTAGTGCTTTTTGACCCAGCTCTTTTAGTAAGAGAAGGTTGTTCCGTTGAGGTGTTTTTTTTTCCTAGTTGTTTCTAGTAGTTGCAAGTTACCAGTTATGAGTGTGTCAAAAAAACCTAGTAAAACTTTGAGGAAACCCTATGAGCTTAAGGTGTGTTAAAGCATTTTCTGTCTTAAGATGTTTAGTTGACTGTTTTTTGTTTGTTTGTTTGGTTTTTTGTTGTTGTTGTTGTTTTCTTTTGTGATCTGAAGTCAAGGCTAGTCTTACAAAAAAAAACAAACGACAACAACAAAAAGACTAAATGCACATCTGGGCTGAAGTTGAGTTGGGAAGCAGAGGACCACACTTACCGGTTAGATGAGGCGTGATGGAGCATGCCCGTAGTCCTCTCACTTGGGAGGGAAGATCAGGAATTGAAGCCGACTTTCACGGCACAGGGAGCTTGAGGTCAGCCTGAGCTACACGGGAAGACGACAGCCCAGAATTTGTAAGCAAAGAAAGCTCACTCTGCAGAGTTTTTCATCTGAGAAACTCTGCCTGCCCCCCCCCCCCACCAGGCACATGTAACGCCATGTTCTTCTGGTACTCAGGCAGTGTATCCATGCCAGAGTGAGCCTGCTCTCAGTAAGAACGACCTCACCCTGACCACTGAGGCCATCATGAAGAAGAACGAGTTCCAGTGCTGCCAAGACAGCTTCCTGCAGGTAGGCTGCTTGGTGGTCCTGAGAAGTCTGACGACTGCCTCCACTGAGTTTATAAGCCAGGGTTTTCTTGTGGGTTTTTGGTATGTCCTGGGCAGTATCTCACTAGCCAGAGTGAAGAATAATGTCTTGTCTTTCACACAACTGACTCCTGTTAGAAGGAACCTAGAGATCTTGTCTGAGTAACCCTGTCGCCAGCCCCGTGTCTACTTTCTTTTTTCTGCAGCCATTCTGAATGCCTGTCTGTAGTGACTGCCATCTGCCTCGGGTTGCAGCTTCTTTCTATCACAAATTAGAAACCGATTGAGTGGTCTTCCCCTCCCTCCTGGGGCCATCACCGTGGTGTGCATGGAAGGTTTTCATTGGTTTGCTTTTTTGGTTTTGGCCAATGAGGACCTGCTTCAGCAGTGTCCCCTCATCTATAGTCATGGCTAGGTTCAAAAGCAGAGGGATTGAGAGACTCCACCCAGTGCTCACCTTTGGTCTTGCGTCCACAGGCCAGTTTTGTGTCTGCAGCAGGATCAGAGAGGAGTCCTGGGGAGACCTCACTCCCCTTCGTCCTGTGTGGAGGTGTGAGAGGTGAAAGGTCTCTTCAAGTACCGTCGTTTGTGTTGGAGTTTACCCTAGAAGGCATCTTCCTTTTTGCTTTTTAGGATTGGAATGGCAGTCTTGTTTTCCACGTGACTGTATTAGTTATCTTTCTCTTCACCCTCAAGGACCTTCTCTGAGAAATACCAGCCATGTGCTGTGTCAGCACAGTCTGAGAGCCAGTAGGCGCCTGTCGCCAGCGTGGGGGTATGCACCTCTGTTCCAATCCTGCAAACAGGCTTCTCTTCTGGCTGATTCTTACACCTTCCAACAGTTTTCATAGGTGGCCTTGTGGCAAACAGTTTCTTCAGTGAACACTGGCTAACCTGTCCACTGTGTCACTCAAAGACTTGATGATGTGACAATGAGAAACATGTCCTCTCTGTCCAGTCTCTCACAGTCTGAGGAACTCACATGCACTTAGGGAACTAAAATTCAATGCTGAGCCCAGCTCAGACTGCAGCTGAGGCAGGTCTGAGTAGCTGGCCCTTGTTCACTGGCCCTGACCAATATGAATGCTTTTGGCACACTGGAGTGCGTGCGAGACTAAAAACGAGTTGCCCATGAGTTGATCTGCCTGCTGAGTGCTGTACATGCCTTCCTCTAGCATGCATAGACTCACCCACCAGAGATAAATTCCATGTGGATTTATCCTTTTGATAAACTTCTCATCCAGTGCATGTCTGTCCCCTTCATTCCTTTCAGCAAAACCACTGGGAGCGTGTTACATGGGAAGCCACTGACAGATGTTACTCTAGTGCCTGTGGGCTGTGCTTTGGTGTGCATGTCTGACGCTGTGTGAGTCTGTCTGTCCATTTCCGTCTCCTCACAGTTGGAAACCTCTGGGCCTCTTTGCCCTCTGCTGTTTTCTGGCCCTTTAGGTCTTAGCCCTGTCCAGCAGTTTTCTACCTTTCCTTTTCAGGCCGTCCTTGCAGTTAGTCACTGTCCCAAACCAGCTTCAGGTGACCGACTAATGAGTCTTGAGAATTTTTCTTTTCTTTCCTTTTCAATATTACTACATTTTTATTATTTATATTTTGGGTGGGATGCATACTTGTGCCATGGCAAGCATGTGGAAATCAGAGGACAGCTCTTCCTCCCATATGGTCTTGGGGACAGAACTAAGGCCATCATGCTTTGGGACAGGCATTTTTACCCCCAGAGCCATCTCATTAGCAATGAGTTTTTCTTCAACATCAGTTTTTAAGGCATTTAAAAAGTTCTTTTATGTATATGGGTATCTTGCCTGCATATATGTCTGTGTCCCACTTGCATGCCTGGTGCCCATGGAGGCCAGAAGACAGGGTATCAGGTCCACTGGACTGGAGTTACAAATGGTTGTGAGCCTCCACGAGAGTGCTAGGAATTGAACCTGGATGTCTGGAAGAGTAACCAGTGCTTTTAATTGCTGAGCGTTCTCTCTAGCCCATTCTGAGACTTTAACTCTTACAGTTTAATAAAGCCCTTTCTAAAATGAAAGCATTTCCATCTAAACAGATGCCTGAACTGCAGTCATCCTCCATATTTCCCATTTCCCACCTTCTCAGTTTAAAGACAGAGTTGATTAGGCAACTATGAAACCTGCAGAGACATAGGAAAAAGACAGTGGTGGTTCCAAAGAGGTCTTCCCTGTGGAGTCATGAGAGTGCTAAGTGTGGAATCTTATACCTTGTAGAGTCCCCTAGAGCTATGTCAAACTCCTTCCTACAGCCATTTGTCTGAGATAAGGGTCCAGGATAACTCATGGGGAAAGGTTGGGTAGTGAGGCCTAATGAACATCTTAAGCAGAGGGTCAGGGAGGAAAGCACAGTGGGCTCCTTCCAAACATGCCATGTAAGGGAACCAGTACCCGTATTGCATCCTTGGTGCTGTGTAGTTAGCAGTTGCTGAGATATAGAGCACGGTGTCCTTTGTTGAGTTATGAAATGATTCTGCTGTCTAAATCATTGACAGTCATTGAAAATCTTATAAATCGATTGATATGTGTTCTATAATCTTTTCAGGAAATAAAAACATTCATTAAAGGGGTGTCTGAGAAGATTAAGAAAACCAGAGATAAATATGGGATCAATGATAACGGCACAACAGAGGTACTGCCTTCCCAGACTGTTGGGACAGTGTCTCACAGATACAGCTGGTCCTGACTGTGTGCTTGCCTTGTCCTTCCAGCCTCGTGTGCTGTACCAGTTGGACCGTATTACCCCTACCCAGATAGAGAAGTTTCTGGAGACCTGTAGGGATAAGTACATGAGGTAGGCATGTTAACTGTCTTACACTGCCAGGTGTCCATGCAGGACTCCCATGTCCTGCATATTCCCTCTGGGTTCAGGATCCTGGTTGGCCTGGTTCCATCTCTGTTGATGGAGTAACATACTTTGCCCAAACACAACTTGGGGGGAGAAGAAATGATTTTTAGCTCACAGTTCCAGGTAATCCATTTGGGAAACTCAAGGCAAAAACTCACCTAGTTGCATGGCAGTGACACTCAGGAGCAGAGGAAGGGGCGCAGTCGTGCTGCCTACTTGTCTCTGCTTATGCTCTAGCTTCCTTTGTGTTACACAGTTCAGGTCCCCAACAGTGAAGTGACTGACCTCTCAGGGTGGGTCTTCCCAACCCAATTAACAGTCTATAAAATCTTCCTCAGACATGCCCACAGTCAATGTAATATAGATAATTCTCCACCGAGAGTCTGTCTTTCCCCATGAATCTAGGTCGGGTCAGGCTGAAACGTAACAAGCACACTGACCAGCATCAGTTCTTGACTTTGGACAGATTTGTGCCTTACATGTAGAGTCTCCAGTGGGACCATAGGCTGCATGTTCCTAAATATAAAAAGACTTTAAAGGAATTTCCTGAATGTCTTTGCCCATAAGGAAACTAACAGTATGTATGGTAGATTCAAGCTTCTGACCAACTTCTTTACCCTGGAGGAGCAGACCGCTTCCAATCACTCCACACAGTGGACACCAGCCTTGTAAATATCTCAAGCTAATCACACAGAATTTAGTCATACTGTCTACCCCTCTGACCATCTCACTCCCCTGATGACACTTGTTCCTCGCCTGTGCCAGCCCCTTCCGCTGGCACAAACACAGCCCGGCCCATCGCTGTTTCCATCCTAAACCCAACGGAATCTCCATATTTTCCGTTAAGCCTGGCCCAGCACTTTGGATGGCCTTTTCTCTGCTGTGTCATATCTGCTTCTGTGCCTTTTCTTCTAGAGCGCAGATGGAGCCAGGCTCTGCAGTGGGTGCCCTGTGTGCACAGAGTATCGGTGAGCCAGGCACCCAGATGACCCTGAAGACTTTCCACTTTGCAGGGGTAGCCTCCATGAACATCACCCTGGGTGTGCCCCGGATCAAAGAGATCATCAACGCTTCCAAGGCCATCAGGTAGCTGCACCCTGGCTTGTTTCTTGGGGACCAGGCTCACGAATGCCTGTGATTTATTAACTGGGAAGTGCCTGGTGTCCAGAGGGCAGGCCTGCTGTATTGATCATTGTTTGGATTTTTAGAAAGTCGCTCAAGTCAAACCTTGTTTTATTTTATGGTCACTACCTACATGAAATAGAAAATGTTGCACAAGCTAGCAGTACTGAGGTCAGTAGACATTTCATTCCTTTGGTGCCATTGCTCCATGCCTTAAGTGCTGACTGAGTATTCTTCTACTTGATTTGTAGCCATTCTCTAAGCCCCTAGTGATTCAGACAAGTTTTCAAGAGACCTTGGATTAGAAGAATTAGAGATGCATCATGTTTTTAGGGGTAAAAATTATTCTGTCTGTTCTCTAAGTCTTGCAGTAGAAATGACATCTCAGGAACAACTAAGACCTCCTGGTTGTAGATCAGCAGCTGTGGGTAACCAGGGTGGTGTGAGGTCTGCTTGTCTCCGGCAGGCTGGTCAGATCTGACATAAGCACTCTTGTTGATGGGAAACTGTCCCCCTGTGAGTACAGAAGAGGACACTGGTGATTAGAGGAGCAGGAGTGTTATTGGAGAGGGGCAGAGGAAGGAGTTGGTTCCCTGAGAAGCAGGTGGTCAAGAACCAAGAGGTAGGAAATGTCTTGAATTTTGTCACAGACAGACTAGGGATCAGGGGTCTCCTGAAACTAGCCAGTCTCAGTTGCAGGCCTGCCTGAAGTGAGCTCTAGTAAAGTCCTCATGGCTGAGTAGCACCCAGACTGCCCGGTCCTGGTTTCTTCCTCGTGTGCTGATCCTTGCTCTCCTTGCAGCACTCCAATTATCACAGCACAGCTAGACAAGGACGACGATGCGGACTATGCACGGCTGGTGAAGGGCAGAATTGAGAAAACCCTTCTGGGGGAGGTAAGGAATCCCTTTTGATAACAAGAAAACATTATCAGACATCTCTCTGAAGTGTTGAGTGCAGAGCAGCTGCTGTGGATGTAGCCTGCGTCCAAGGCCATGTGGAGCGTGTGCCTGTGTGGGGTTGAGATGGGAGGGGCCATGAGAATGGACGTAACAATCTGTTCTTTTGCCGTGGCAGATCTCAGAGTACATTGAAGAAGTTTTTCTTCCTGATGACTGCTTTATTCTTGTCAAGCTCTCCCTGGAACGAATCCGACTTCTGAGACTGGAGGTGAGTCAGAACATAAATACATAATATAGCAACATTTGTGGGCTCGAAGAGATGATTGAATAGTTAAGAGTGCTTACTGCTCTTCCAGGAGGCAAAAATTCTGTTCCAGCACCCACATAGGTTATCTCAAAACCTGTAATTCCAGCTTCAAGGGATCTGACCCCCTCTTTTTGTCTTCATGTGTACTTACTAATAGGTGGCATACATTCACACATACACACGGATAAAAAAACAAGTAAATTTTGTGGCAGAGGAGGTGGCAAAAATTGACTACCAGGACTTCTTAAAGAGTCATCACCTAGTTAAGGATGAAAAACCATTGTTACAGAATTCCGCAGATGTCTGTTGGTAATGTCCCTGGCACCCTGCAGGTTAATGCTGAGACAGTGCGGTACTCCATCTGTACATCCAAGCTCCGAGTGAAGCCCGGTGATGTGGCTGTTCATGGGGAGGCTGTGGTTTGTGTCACCCCCAGGGAAAACAGCAAGAGCTCCATGTATTATGTGCTGCAGTTTCTGAAAGAGGATCTACCCAAGGTGAGGCAAAAGCCAGGGATGGAGCTGGGGACCAGGTATGGCACCCCAGTCCTTCATGGCCATATACCCAAGGGGTCAGTCTGGTTCTTATTATTAAATAATTTCGGAGGTGTGAAAGTCTGTGGTATGCTTGTGGTCGTTGGCTCTCTATCTTTGGGTCCTTGTAATAAACTTGGGTTGTTAGGCTTTGGGGAGACTCTATTGACCTCAGCCTGCTTTTATATTTTATTCTGTGGCTGAAGCACTGTCCATTAGTCTTCTTTCCAAGCTTATTGTCCCCTGGACTGTCTTTCCCTACCCCCAAATGGTACATAGTCCCCCTGGATTACACACTGAAGTGGGGATGGCTGAGAAGGGCATGAGTCAGGTTATCAGCCCATTCCTCTGCCCTGTTTCTGAGACTCGGGTGGGGCCAAGGGCTTACTACTGCATCTTGAACATTTTATGTTGAATGTAGGTGGTGGTACAGGGCATCCCAGAGGTGTCAAGAGCTGTTATCCATATCGACGAGCAGAGCGGAAAGGAGAAGTTCAAGCTTCTAGTAGAAGGTGACAACCTGCGGGCAGTCATGGCCACTCATGGTGTGAAAGGCACCCGAACCACTTCCAATAACACCTATGAGGTACCGTCTCCTCTGGACCTTTGGCCAATACCCAGCACAGTTACCTGACCCTGACATTTACTTTCTCTAACCCACCTGTTGTGGGAAAGAGAGAGGATTTGCTTTTTGTTAGTCAGACAGCAGAAGTAGGAGTGGGGTGGCTCCTGCAGGGCTGTGTCTGCTCACTCTGAGCTTTTCCTAGGTGGAAAAAACCCTGGGCATTGAGGCTGCCCGGACAACGATCATCAACGAGATCCAGTACACGATGGTCAACCATGGCATGAGCATCGACAGGAGGCACGTGATGCTGCTCTCTGACCTGATGACCTACAAGGTGTGAGACAAAGGACGCTCTAGGTTACCAGGGGTCGTGAAATCCACCGTCTGGTGAACAGAGCCGGAGAGCTTATATGGCATGTGAAGTACAGTGGTGTGAGGACTGACCTGGACAGGAAGTAAGGTGTCACTACCAAAAAGCCTTAAGTGTGGAAATAGGACCAGGTGTTCTGGTAAATTCCAGGGTCAGAATTTCAACACAGCCAGTTTTTGGAAGAGAAATGTGTGGACATGGCTTTTTCTATGTCCCGAGTCTTATTCTACAGCAAAACTGGCCATTACTAAAGCAAGGATGTTCATGGTGACTTAGGGCGCTGTTCCCTTGTGCTGACTACTTAGCTGTTTCCAGAAAGTAGGGCTGGGGATGTTGCTCAGTCATAGATTGCCTGCCTAGCATGTATGGGCCCTGTGCTTGAACTCCATCAACAGACACACATACACTGAGAGAGGAGAGAGAAGAAAATTTACCCTGCTCTCAAGTGGGAGTGTAGGGGGAGGCGCTGAGGGTGTCTGATACTGTAGTACATCAGTTTTTTCATTATAAGCTGCTACTACAATAGAAAGCTTTTAGGAACCAGAGGTGGGGAGCTCAGTCATCATAAATATCCCTGAATCCCTGGTTTCTGTGACAATAGTATCCCTAAAGGAGAAGGTGTGTCTTCTGGTATTGCTTGAATGCATATGCTATTTTACTCTGTCCATCAGATATGTTTCATTTTATTTATGTGTTGTATGTACATATGGGTGTGTAATCGCGTGGGCATTCCTTCATGTATGGAGGTTCAGCCTTGGGTACTGTTCCTCAATGACATTGACCTTTGATTTTTAATGCCTTTTTCCCCCTCTGTTTTGGCTTCTTAAGACAGGGTTTCTCTGTATAGCTCTGGCTGTCATAGTCTGGTTTTTTAGACAAGTCCTGGCCTGGAACTCAGAAATCCACCTGCCTCTGCCTCCAGAGTGCTGGGATTGAAGCTGTGCACCACCATGTGATGATTTTTACATGTTTTTATTACACATGTTAATTGTGCATAACCTTGGGTTTCCCTCTGGCCATTTTGTGTATGTGTAGGTGTGGTTTTGTTGTCACCTCCATTTGCCATGTCTTACAGACTGACACCTGCTCATCTTGTTCCTTGTCCCAGCTCATCCTTATTTTCATGTCCCCCTTTTAAAGACCCAGTGAATCTCAGTGTGATACTGCTTAGAGGGGCAGGGTGAGGGGGGGTCAGTTACAGCAGCACTGGCATCTTACCAGTGTTTATGCCATTGAAGAATGCCTCTGTGCCCATCAAAAATATAAATCTTCATTGGATTGGAGGGTTCCTGGAGCCCTTCAGATGTTGACAGTACCGGTCACCTTTTCTTTACTGAAGGTACCTACATTGTTTGTAGTATTAGCTTAAGAAAGAAGAAGCTGTCTCCACCCCCACGCCCCTTTTTTCAAAAAACTCAGATTGCTAATTGGCTGGGTTTGGTGTTTTTTGGTGTTGGGATATTATCTATTGCTTTGGTATGGAACTTCTGGGAGTACCTTTATTCCCTTCTGACAATTTCTCCTGACACAGGGTGAAGTCCTGGGTATAACCAGGTTTGGCCTGGCCAAGATGAAGGAGAGTGTGTTGATGCTGGCCTCTTTTGAGAAGACAGCTGACCATCTCTTTGATGCTGCCTACTTTGGGCAGAAAGACTCCGTGTGTGGTAGGTTTGGAATGGATTTGTTGTCTCTAGAACCCAGCCGAGGCACCCTGTCCTCTACCGAGTGTGAGCTAAGTCAGTGCAGACAGTTTCTGAGTTCCAAAAGAATATATGGATCCTGAGTCCTTGGAGCTGTACATAGCCCCATTGACTAACAGTATTATCCAGGGTTGTCAAGCAGTGGACCGTGTAAGAGAAAGCAGGTGTAGCAGAGGGTGGCCTGTGGTCATGCCTCCTGGTGAGGTACTGAACATCATTTCAAAGTCAAGTACCACAAAAAATGAGGAGAGACACAAGGTGAAGATAGAAAGAGAGGGGTGGGGATGACTAGAAAGCTAAGTCAGGTGGTGCACATCTCTAATTCCAGAACTAAACAGGCAGAAGCAAGCTGAAACCTGTGGGTTCCATACCAGGCTGTTCTACACAGTGAATTCAGCCCCGTCGAAGCTATACAGTGAGAGCCTATCTTAAAAACACCAAGGGGAAATGAAAGAAAGGCGAGCTTAGAGGAGAAGCCCAGGCACAAGGCAAAGTAGAGCTAGCTGTGAGATACTGGGGCTGAGACATAGCGCCCTTCTGATACAGAAGACAAGGTCTTTGCTCAAGCTCTACAGTACCCACCCACTCTGATGCTTCACCACCACTGACATCGTGCAGCTTCAGCACACCCTCTGTCCCCCATCCGACTTGGAAATTGCCCCTGTGCCTGGAGCACTCTCACCTCTCTGTATATTGGGCTTAGGTTGGCTTTTTGCCTATCTTTGGCATCAACCTGTAATACATCTGCCTTTTGCTTGCTTCCCAGAGAATCAGATATATGCATAGAGCCTATAGTTAGACCTTTTAAAACTACCTAAAGCTGCCCAGGGGTGTTTGTTACACACCTATAATCCCAAGCACTGTGAAGGCAGAAGCAGGCAGGTCTCTTGAGTTTGAGGCCAGGCTGGTCTATAGATTGAGTTCCAGGGATTCCAGGGCTAAGCAGAGAAACTGCCTTGAAAAGCCAAGAATGGAAAAGGAAGATTTGAAGTGAAGCCAGGAGGGGGATTCTGTACCCATCCCTTCTCAAAGTCAGGGGAAGCCTTCTCAGTGTTGTGGCACCCAGGACCCTGCATTTCTAGCTGTTGTCATATTTTCTTCTGGGCACTAGGGTAAGGAAGATAAGTGACAAACTCATCAACTCCTGATCATGTGCAGGCTTTCTGCTGTTAAGAACTGTTTCCCAAAGACTGTACTGTTTTTGACTCTTATTTCAGAAATGGCTGAGCTGAACTGGTTTTCAGTGACCCACCAGACTGTGGTAGGCACTGTCCTTCCAGAGACAGGGCTCCTCAGCCTTTGCCCTTGCATACATGGGAAAGACAATGATAAGCAGGATTTAGGCAGGTGATAATATGGTAGATCTCGGCTGCAAATATCATTTATAATCCTAAGTCCGTAATGTTTTCTCTACTCTGTGAATCCTTTCTCTAACCAAGGTTCTGGTTGGTTCCAGGTGTGTCTGAGTGCATCATCATGGGAATCCCAATGAACATCGGAACTGGTCTCTTCAAACTGTTACACAAAGCCAACAGGGACCCAAAACCACCCAAGAGGCCCCTGATATTTGACACACATGAATTCCATATCCCTCTTGTCACATAGTTTAGGGCAAGAGGTCGCTATGCCTGACCTTGGCTCCTTGTCCTATGTGCTGCTGAATGGAAGGACTTTGTTTCACTTGGACAGATGTCTGCATGAACTTACCATGCTCAGACAAAGCCCATGCGCTCAGCAGGAGCTCCTTGGATGTGGAACTGGGATTGTCTTCAACTGAGGGGCATCAGCACTGCTGCTCAGCCTGCTCGTGACACATGCCACCTCACTGTTTCTACAGAGCATTGTAAGGTGTGCACACACCTGCATGTGAGCTAGGTCTCAACCCACAGAGGCTAGGACACAGTCCTGGTTTCCCATTGCCCAGTTATGCCAGATTTTCCACTGGTCTAACTAGTGTAAATACATTACCTTTATTTATTTATTCATTCAGAGAGATGTTAAGTGTGTGTTGTTATTTATTTTGAGACAGGCTGTAGAAACAAGAACACCAGCTTCAAAACATACTGGGAAAGCATCTACGAACGTGTGGTCTAGTGTGGGATGGGTATGCCCTGGTCAGGCCTGGTCCATATGAATATTAATAAAAGAAAATGAGAGGAAAGCTGAGTTTCTTAGTAAAGTGAGTCACTTTGGAGGACTCTGTAGGCTGTGGCTTCCAAGTAAAGACTAGAACAAGAATAAGAAGAGCGGTGGTTCCCCTAAATTCTCTTGAGAGCAGTACTTGTTTTTCTACACCCCATCTATTAACAAATCCGGGCCCATGATATACCAAGTACACCAAGGTATTGTTCATCACTTATGAAGATGCTTGAACTCCACCCTGTTCTTATCTGTGATGGGTTGTGGTGGGAGGTGTCAAGTATGGCTAAAGCCCATTAGTATCCACTGGATCATCTTGATTTAGACTCTGGGAAAAGAAGTGCAATGTCTTTGATGACTTCAGCCTTGCCACTGAAGAAATCACTGGGGTTGACCTCAGTACATGATGCTTCCTATTCGCGCAGCATCAATCTAGGAAGGCAAAGTTTGTCAGAGCACACTCCTATGCTAGCAGCAGTGGGAATTAATCAGTATTTCAGTTGGTCATGACCACTCTTGTTTAATCTTAGTGTTGACCTAAAGAAAGACAAGAATAGAAAGATCGCATCCACTTCCTCTCCATTGTCCCAAAATAAAAGAATGGTAAGGATAATGCTAAGTTTTCACTCCCCCGCCCCAAATTTTCTTAATCACTTAATATCACAATGACACCACTCCCTGCTTTGCCTCTGAGTAAAGTTCTTCCTGTGTGTACCAACTTACCCTGGCACATCACATCAAGTCACTGAAGGACTAGGCATATCCTTTCCCTGAGAAGGAGGCCAAGTAGGGGAACATGATCCACAAAGCTGCACATCTGCTACTTTGTGTTGAACTGTGAGAACAGACTAAGATCCAGGACCTGTATTCTCTGTGGTGGGTGATTCAGTCTCCAGCAGTCCTCAAGGGTCTATGTTAGTTGACTTTTGGTCTTTTTGTGGAGACCCTACGCTATATAGTTTCCAAATTGCTTCCGCCACGTTCACTTCAATAAAAAGAATAGGTAGCTGAATCCATGGAGTAGAATGTTTTTCTGTTCTGGATGATTGAGACAGGTTCTCATGGATCCAAAGCAGTCCTCTACCTATCTTTGCTGGTTCACCTTGAGCTTAGGTCCTGCTACCTCAACTTCACAAGAGCTAGTATTACAAGTGGGGTTATGAGGCCAGTGTGAACAGAAGGAGTCCTCCCTGGGCTTCCTCCATGCCAGCCAGTCACTCTGTCAACTGAAGTTTATCTACATCTCGTCTCCTTACCATGCCCCAACCCTTTGCAGCTCTCACTATATAGCTCAGTGACCTGCCAGCAACCTTGCTTTGGGATCTTTGGTGAAGAGAGGAGAGCAGCACATTTAGTCCAGGGCCTTTCCTATTGATGGCTCCCTTATTTCAGGTTCCCCTGGCAACAGTTCATCACACTGTCACCAACAACCTGATGACTGACTTCTCTAAAAAGGAATTATGAAACAATTTCAAAGACTAAGAACATGGCTCCTATGAGGGCCCCATTTATCCACATCCTAGTGTTCCTGCAGATTCTTTCTGGATGTGTTTTCAAGCACTTGTACCTGAAGATGCAGGTGATCTTCACAACCTCCGCAACTATCCTGGTGTCATTTTCAGTACCATTGCTCATATAGATGAATAGGGGTATTTTGAAGAAGCAATGAACATTTCTAGGCCACTGTGGAAAACACTGTGTTCATCACAGTGAAATACCTAAGGTGTTTCAAATAAAGGCTAGAGCAAGTCTCTGTGTTTGGAGAGAGGAAGTGTTTAATGGCTTTCCCCATTCCAGAAGATGCTCTCATAGAAATGGGCTGAAGGGCACCTCATTTTTTTGTCAGTTCAGGGAGACATAAGCAGTAGGGAAGGAAGACTGGCATCAGCAGTCCCTTCCCTGGACATTTTGTTGTGTCCCAGAGAACTCACCATATCCCTGTGATGTCAGCGCTGTTATGACAACACTAACTGCTCTTTGGGGATTCAGTAAGTGAATAAAGAGTGGGTGTGAAAATATGTTGTCTAGATTGAACGGTTATTTTGGTACAAAGATCTGGGGTTGGAGAGCGACTACAGAGAGGCAGAAGGAAGCTGCCCTTCCATCTGAGATTCATCCAGGTATGGAGTCCTGGAGGAGACATAGTAAGTTCAGGGAGATGCCCCAAACTTCCTGGAGGAGATGGGCTGTAGGGGGTTGAATTACTGTCATACTGGAACTGTAGCTCTAGGATGAAAAGGACTTTGTTGTTTATCGTAACTACTGAAGTCAAGGACAACAAAACATGTTTGTCCAGCGAACTCATACCTTTTGTGATTACAGGGACATGTTATATCACAAAAAAAAAAAAAAAAAAGAAAGAAACAAAAAAAAAAAAACAAAAATAGTCTATCAGCATAAGGACAGATTAATGTTTCCTGCATTAGGGCTGTCCATAGCTGAGTTTATTCCTAGTGGACAATTAGAGGCAATTGTTTTTACTGTGTCTATGTGACCTCAAGTTAAGGGAGCTCCTGACAACCTCTCACTCAGAGTGGCTCCAAAGTTTTCTGAATCAGTTTTTAGAAGTGGAATATTTTTCTCTAGTGCAGCAAAACAAGTGACATAGGCAGTGACCAAGACAGAGAGATCCTATTGCCATCTCAGGGAGTGGGGAGGTTGGGTCTTTGAGATGTGAGAATTGATCAGTCTGTCCATTCTGTTTGCCCCTTCTTGAATATATATATATATCTTGAATATATATAATCCATAATCATTTGTTTATAGAACAAGATTTGGGTACCTGCCTGCTTGTAGACTGTGTAATTATTCCTGGATTCTGGACCACAGTCTTGAGAGGTATGATATCAAAGTTCCCCCTTGTAGCCAACTGTGTGGTAAACATAATCCTGTGTTAGGAGGCAGAGTAAACACATAGAGGCTTTGATACTCCCTTCTTTACACAGTAATGAGAGAACTGAGGTACACAGGAGGCATCTCAAGCCCAGGGTCAAATCTCTGGATTGACACTGAGCTGCAGGCGAGCTTTTTCCCCTTAAACTCAGGTTTGTCTGTCCATCCTCTATGCCTTCTCAATACACAAGTTCACTGTAGCATTCTTCCTTCAGAGGCTGGCAGACAGCTATCAGCCCCCACATCCATCCTCACTAAGAAGCAGGTGATCGAAGAAATGAAGAGGCTGACCACAGAGATTGGGAAGGTTACCTCTGAGAGGAATGAATTGTGAGATCAACTGATTCGCATCGAAGAAGCATCCCTGGAAGACAGGTATTCATAGTCTCATACTCTGTTGTGTCAGAAAGCCTTGAATCTGCAATACCACCCTCATCTTTAAAAATCTCGGTTTCCAGGAGTCGGCACTTCCAAGTTGTCCCTGTGTCCAAGCCCATGTCCCCTAATGCTTCTCTGAGGAGAGGCATTCTTGATGCTGGGGGCAGAGTGATATAGGAACTTGTCTCATACTCTTCCTCTAATGAAAACAGAAGCCTGTGGTCTGAGTAACAACTCAGAGTGCATTTGTTACGGCTTTGACAGGTGATGGACTGTGTGTGAGTCTAGCTTTTGTGACTTTGTGGTGAGTCTATTAGTTGCCTGGCAGGAGAATGAGAGTTGAAAGCTCCTGGTAGCACCTGGTTGGCCCAGGTCCTAGTTTATTTCAATGAGTCCCTGACTATTAGTCCTGGGGCTCCTCACTCTTCCCACTGAACCTTGTGCCATATAATCTAAGACAATCCTGCTGCAAGGGTATCTTCTGTATCCCATTTACTCTTTGCTTCCATCTGTCTGCGTCTTAGACTCAGTGACTTTCTCACTCTCACACATCGAATGTGTGTGTGTGTCAGTGTATGTGAGAATGTGCGTGTGTGTCTGTGTGTGTGAGTGTGTGTGAGAGTGTTTGTGTGTAATAGATAGAGAGAGGGTATATGAGTGTGTGTGTATGTGTGAGTGTGAGTGAGTGTATATTTGAGTGAGTGCTTGTATGAGTGTGTGTGTGAGTGTGTGTTAGTGTGTGTATTTGCACATGCAAGCTAGAATCTGCACGTGCAACTACATATTTGCATGATTTTGTGTCCCTCTACACTTTGGAAATTCTCAGTCGGCTTCTTAACCTGTGTATTTCTCTGTCTCTACAAAGTCTATGTAGAATATCTGGTAGGTTTCAGGTCCCTACCAAGCCCGTGGCCAACTGCATTTTTATCCCAGGTATGAGAAACCACAGCAAGAGATGGATGAGATTGTCTCAGCCCAGGATGAGAGTCTCCTGTAGAATGACATGCTGCATCAGGAGCCATACTTTAATGGAGCCATTGGTCCACTAGAATGCTTCTGGGTGCTTCCCTTTAATTTTCTGATGACTAGTTTTGAGAGACTGCCCGGGCATTAGGTGTCAAAGACCAGGCACGAATGCAGGTATCCTGTCCCAAATCAACAGTGAGAGTGTCCTGCTTAGCATAATTTACAGTTGGGTTGTTATAGGGGGGTACTACATTTGGATGTTCTTATTTTTGTGTTACTGAAAATTTTATATATACTTGTTATTATTTTCAAAACTGGTTAAGAATATTTGATATTCATATTGACTTCCGTTTTAATGTTCACTTTTTAAATGTTTTTTATGAATAATAAATTGTTTCAAACTCTTCCCTCTTAACACTACATTCTTTATTCATCTTGCTGCCCAGTCCTGAAACTAAATTACTCATAGGCAGAGATGGATATCTGCATTTTCCATGCATCTTGGGCTACATAGTCAATTCCCAGCCACCCAGGGCTTCTAGGAAGATGTTCTCATGTGGATAATAATATTTGCTCAATGTATCCCTAATTTATGCTGTAATGCTACACCCTTGTTCTCATAGTTTAACTCCCCTATGGTACAGTAGTTTATAACACAGTTTCATAATTGACCCAATAATTCCATTAGTGAGAAATATACCAGCATTGCTGCAAGGTTCTCAAGAATTCAAAGCCTTGAAGAGGGTGTATAACAGACATCAGGAAAGCCAGAGATGAGAGCCTCAGTTTTTCTGGAATTCAACATCAGTGATAACAACACAACATATTTATTAACATCCAAGTCATGTTGCAAAGTCAATTTTTACAGATGTTGTTGGCCTTTACCATATTTTTGTGTTATTTTTCTTTAATTTTTGATTTTTGATTTTTTGGTGAATTGTTTTTTGTTTTTGTTGTGGTTTTTATGTTTTTTTTTCTTTAGCTTTCCTGTGTCTGTGGCTCTTCTGCATGCAGATTTCCTCACTGACCAAAGGAGGAATGTTGATACCCTGATATAGATGATGTCTAAGCATCTTAAAGTTCTGAGTGAGCAGCAGATTTTGCTTTGGGTTCTGTTGCTTATGATCTTGAGCTTGGCTCTAGCTGTCTGGTTATCTCTGGTGTGAGCTGTCATGAGTGTCTCTTTCTAGTTCCATGCCCTGTGGAGGATGGTAGAGCTCAGTGATCGGGCATACAGCCAGTCACCAGGTACTCAGAAGGTTCTGTGTCTGTTTAGGGTGGTCCTCCTGTGTCACTGGTTACTAGGGACATTCTTTAGGAAGACAGGTTGTAGGGTGTGGGAGAGAATCAGCCTTCTGATCTAACCCTGGTGGAGGAACATACTGGAAGGAAGGAGGAAATCAGGAGAGAGGGTTTGTCCCTGTCACCTAGGTTCTGTGCTAGTCCAAACTGGAGTAGTTATTTGGGTGACATTCTCACTGATGTCCCTGATTGCCCTGGACCTCTGCTTATGCATGCTGGCTGTAGGCACAGAATGTTTAGCATGTGTCCTGAGCAGACACCAGGCTGGTCTTCCTGACAATATATGTTTCTGTCATCCTACTTGCCAAGCTTGTAAGCTGGGCTCCTGGGAATGGCCTCCTATGAAAGGAAGAAGCCACGTGGTTTCAGATCTTGGGAGCCTGGAAAGTTTTGAAGGCATTGATAATTTTTAAAGTAAGTGTCAGATAGATAAAAATCAAGTCATCTTGGAGACAACTTTTTTATAAAGTATTTTTGATGAGGCTTTTGAGACGGCTTTGCAGGGACATGGATCTCTATCGCTGTAGGGACTTCCAATTCCTTTCTTATTTCATGATTTGGCTGCTCTCTGTCTTTCTGATTTTTAGAGCTGGCCTTCATGGCTGTATTGGTGTCCTTCCTAGGTCTTCATGGGAAGCTGGGAGGTGGTAGGGTCAATGGGATGTGGAAGCAGGAGTGTCAGGAGCAGGTTGGAGATTCTTACCTTGCAAGTATATTTCTAGCCACCTGCGTGACCAGCTCCTTAAGGAGCAGGCTCAACTTAAGAGCGAAGTGTTCATGCTGAGGGAGGAAAATGAGAAAAACCAGAGTCAATGTTCCCAAGTGCAGCAGCACCTAAGCGACATGAAGTACCAACCAGAAACCAATGACCACAGGACCCAGCAGCAACAGGTAGGCACAGGCAGTCTGCTTAGGCATGTGTAACTCTTCAATTTCCATTTGACCCTCTCCTGTTTCTACCTATCACCTTTCTAAGCCACACTGACACTCAGCCACCCAGCATATTTATGTGACTTTGCATTTCCCTGTCTATGCACAAATAATGTGTGAAGTTAGTGTCTTGTGAGACACACAATTATTGGCAGTGTTTCCTGCTCATCTTCTGAAACTTGGGGTAGGTGAGTGAGATTGACAAGTAACTTTTCACACATTGTCATGTTCTCTTGATAAATAAGCTGCTAAGCCCTGAGAATTAATGTATGTCTGAATCCTGTGATTCAGTGTGTATGTCAGGAGTCACTTGACACAGTTGGGAAATCTTTGCAGGGAGAAGAGCCCTGTGAAAATGTCAAATGGTGCTTTCAGTGGTATCCATTAGGTGGCATGTAGCCTTCTCCTTTATCCTGCAAGTCAATGAAGTCCCTTTCCATTACCAGCTTCTTGGTTCACACTGATAGAAGCTTGAGTAGCATCTTGTCAGCCAACTTATATGTGTTTCTCTAGAGTTCTATGTACCTTGAGGTTAAACACTGGTGCTGACTGTATGAACAGGAATGGCAGAACAACTTGAAGGTCTTGGAAAGGCAGTTGAAATATAAAGATTTTTAGGTAAAAAGTCCCATTACCTTCTCATCATAGTCTGTCAAAACAAAGCTTTCTACACAGTTTCCTTCCCGAGCAATGCATACCAGAGTTCTGGACCTTTTCTGAATGTGGTGGTACACTCACTGTAGGCTCCCTTGCTCATTTAGTGTGAAGTTCGTTTCCAGTGTAGCACATCATGCCTGTTTGCACGCCAGAGGAGAATGTTGTGTAATTTTCCTGGAAAATATCTGACTTGAAACATGATGACCTATCACCCCAGAAACATAATAAAGATGCTTCTGTTTGTCTGTGTTACCTGCAAGGTTTTGTTGTCCTATGTAGGTTTTGATATTGTGTGATTTATTTTTTGTGCATGCCTGTGTACTACCCTCTACTGAGAACAGTCTCTTCTAATGAACAGGATCAGGGAACAACGGAAGATTTGCTGCAGGACAAACAGGAGCAGAAGGAGCCGAGGATCCAGGAGAAGGATTGTGAAGAAAACCCGCAGGATCAGTTCGAAGTCCTCCAGGAGAGGTAGGATCCTAGGGTTGAAGTTGAGCATGGGGCCACCTGGGTGTGAGGTACCCGGATCTCTGAGTCTTATGGGCTTCTGCTCATCAGCAAGTCTTAGAGCCACTGGCAGGAAAAGAACCACTGTATAAATTTTTCTGGTCCAGTCATTATGGCCTTTTGATGCTCTGTATAACGGAGACTTTGTGCTTTCTAGAATGTTCTCAGTAGGCTACTTTGTTTCGTTTTCATTTTTATTTTGTTATTGATTTTCAGAAGTGATCTTCATGATCAGCCCCTATTTGATGGGATCTCAATGGGCTCTTCCATGCTTGACTGTACTCAGATGTTTATTCCCAGCATCCCCTTTACTGAACAGAATCAACTCCATTCACAGGACACTTTGCCATATTTACCCATTTCTCTGAAGAGGCTTCTATGGATAATAGAGTTTAAGTAATTTCAGGATGAACCCAGGCTGACACATCTGCTTTAGGGATGATCAGAAATTTCAAATGAATGATCTTTAACAAACTCCCAGAGAGACCCATGTTGTGGCTTCTCAGTTCCTGTCCTAAGGAAATACAATGTTCTGTTTGGTGCCGAAGCCTGTGTGGGGGTCACTATGCCAGCATGCACCTGGAGCAATGGTGCTCTAGCATGCTGTGCTGCTAGAGTTTCTGAGTACTGTGAGTCATTTGCAGTGCAGGGGGCGGGGACATCACTGGTGGCAATCTGCTTGTTTGTAGAGTGTGGTGCAACAGTCAAAGAGGAGCTTCTCACTGCTATGTATTAGCATAGAATGTGGCTTTCTCAGTAATTCCTGCAACACAATGAGATCTCCTGCCTTTGCCTAATTCTTTCTTCACACTGATAAAAGCCTGTTTAGTAACTCTTTAGCCCTGTGACCTGAAAGCCTTCCTGGACATCCATTCTGGACCTGACTACATGGCTAGAGATACCTGAAAGAATTTTAAGACCATTCATGTTTGGCTTGAGTCTTAGTGACTCAGGGGAATATGTTCTCACATAACTCTGTATAGTGGTGTCAAGAACAGTATAGACCCAAAGTAGACGTATTTTCCCAGAGATGTTCTGAACCTCCTACAATGAGCTGACATGCTTACTCTAAACTCACATGCTCATGCTGCTTGAAGTGTTTTTTCCTCTATTCTTGTGTGTGTCTGTGGGTGTGTGTTTGTTTTGGAGTGTCCTTAGTGTTAGCATTTGAGTGTGTTTCTGTGTTTGCGTTTCTGTTTGTTTCCTGAGTAAGTGATATATAGAGACAGAGACAGAGTTTGTGTTATGTTTCTGTGTGTGTATGAGTGTGTGTTTGGTCCTGTCTGTAGTTCTTCATATATGTGTGCACTGGCTAGAGGAGAAAACATTGAGTTCCTTTTCTGTCATATCTACCTTGAAATATGGTTTCTTAATTTCCCAGAATTTGGCTGGGGAATGTTGTTGTGTGCTTGGGTGAACAGCAAGCTCTTGGGTACCTCTTAATCTGGGTGCTTTGCTATGAACTCTGTGCATGCCCATGTATAGCCCTCCACTAAGGACAGCATCTTCTAATGACCAGCACATGGAAAGAGGAGGAGACCGCCATGAAGCTAAAGACTCAGCACAGATGATGCAGCCTCACTTTGAGGTCCTGCAGATGAGCTAGGATCCCAGGCTGGAACCAGAGGGTAAAGCCACCTGGGTCCCCTGTTTATATACTTCTGTTCATCAGCAAGTCACTAGCCTGAAAGGAACGCCTTAAACTACTGTGCTTTTCTAGTCATTAAGATGTGCTGTCCAGGAAAGCAGATATTCCTTACTCTTTGGGTGTGCCAGTCTGACTGCCTTCTGTCATCTCCAAAATTTAAGTTCTGATCTTGGTTTTTTTGTACTCACAGAGTCTATGTTATTTCAGTCCAAAGTAAAGAATCTCAATGTATACACCTCCATTTCTATCTGAAATTACATTTTATTTAGGAACATCCCTGTAGAGAACACATTCCTCTCCTTCTATGCTGCTCTCTCTAGAGAATACCTGTTTCTTAAAAAAGGTCTTTGTAGATACAATTGGTTAAGTAGTTTCCAGGATGAAGCCAGTCAGATGCTTTTGCTATTGGGATGGTCAGACCCTTCAGGTGAGTGTTTTAAAACAGACTCCCATATAGATCCAGAATGCAGTGTCCCAGCTCTAGTCCTGAGGAACTTCAGTTTTCTGTTTAGTGCCAGAGCCTGTGCTGGGCTGTTGTTCTCAGACAAAGCACTGGAGAATTGCTGGTCCAGGTGCACAGACCCGATTGTACTGTTGCTTGAGTGCATTGTGCCTTCTGTGCGGCAGGACTGAGATATCCTCACAACCTTGTTCAGATACCAAGGACTTAAGACTGCACTAGGTCTCTCCTCATTGCTGCGAGCCATCACACACTCACCATAAATAATTTGCTTATCACTCATATGCTGTTGTCAGTGTTTAGCCACCTTTACAAAATGATGCCCTGGGACTACATGAGAAAGTCCTCAACTTTCTGTAAGAACAGAGATCGTGAAGTACATTGAACAAATTCTGACCTGTGTGTGAGCCTGAGAAGATGTGTAGACACAGCTACTGTGTGTCTTATTCTTTGGGGAATATCCACCGACTGCTGGTCACGGATCCATATTGTTTGACTGGCACAGTTGAGGTGATGAAAGGTGGCAGCCTGACAACGACCATGGCAGGTCCTTACCAAGCCCGTGGCTTAACTGCATTTCTATCCCAGGTATGAGAAACCACAGCAAGAGATGGATGAGATTGTCTCAGCCCAGGATGAGAGTCTCCTGAAGAATGACCTGCTGCATCAGGAGCCATAGTTTAATGGAGCCATTGGTCCACCAGACTGCTTCTGGGTGCTTCCCTTTAATTTTCTGACGACTGCTTTTGAGAGAACTGTGGTGACTGCCCAGCCATTAGGTGTTCAAGACCAGGCACCAATGCATATTTTCTGTCCCTAATCAACAGTGAGAGTGTCCTGCTTAGCATAATTTATTGTTGGGTTGTTATGGGGGGGGGTACTACATTTGGATGTTCTTATTTTTGTGTTACTGGAAATTATATATATACTTGTTATTATTTTCAAAACTGGTTAAGAATATTTGATATTTTTATTGACTTCTGTTTTAATGTTCATTTTTTAAATGTTTTCTATGAATAATAAATTGTTTTCAAACTCTTCCCTCTTAACACTACATTCTTTATTCAGGTTGCGGACCAGTCCTGAAACTAAATTACTCATAGGCAAAGATGGATATCTGCATTTTCCATGCATCTTGGGCTACATAGTCAATTCAAAGCCACCCAGGGCTTCTAGGCAGATGTTCTCATGTGGATAATAATATTTGCTCAATGTATCCCTAATTTATGCTGTAATACTACATCTTTAGTCTCATATAGTTTACCTCCCCTATGGTACAGTAGTTTATAACACAGTTTCATAATTGACCCAATAATTCCATTAGTGAGAAATATACCAGCATTGCTGCAAGGTTCTCAAGAATTCAAATCCTTGAAGAGGGTATATAACAGACATCAGGAAAGCCAGAGATGAGAGCCTCAGTTTTTCTGCAATTCAACATCAGTGATAACAACACAACAGATTTATTGACCATCCAAGTCATGTTGCACCGTCGATTTTTACAGATGTTGTTGGCCTTTGCCATATTTTTGTGTTATTTTTCTTTAATTTTTGATTTTTGATTTTTTGGTGATTTTTTTTTTTTTGTTTTTTTTGTGTTTTTTTTTGTTTTTTTGTTTTTTTTTTTTTTTTTTTTTTTTAGCTTTCCTGTGTCTGTGGCTCTTCTGCATGCAGATTTCCTCACTGACCAAAGGAGGAATGTTGATACCCTGATACAGATGATGTCTAAGCATCTTAAAGTTCTGAGTGAGCAGCAGATTTTGCTTTTGGTTCTGTTGCTTATGATTGAGTTTGGCTCTAGCTGTCTGGTTATCTCTGGTGTGAGCTGTCATGAGTGTCTCTTCCTGGTCCCATGCCCTGTTGAGGATGGTAGAGCTCAGGAACGGGCATACAGCCAGTCACCAGGTGGTCAGACGGTACTGTGTCTGTTTATGGTGGTCCTCCTGTGTCACTGGTTACTAGGGACATTCTTTAGGAAGACAGGTTGTAGGGTGTGGGAGAGAATCAGCCTGCTGATCTAACCCTGATGGAGGAGCACACTGGAAGGAAGGAGGAAATCAGGAGAGAGTGTTTGTCCCTGTCACCTAGGTTCTGTGCTAGTCCAAACTGGAATAGTTATTTGGGTGACATACTCACTGATATCCCTGATTGTCCTGGACCTTTGCTTATGCATGCTGGCTGTAGGCACAGAATGTTTAGCATGTGTCCTGAGCAGACACCAGGCTGGTCTTCCTGACAATGTATGCTTCTGTCATCCTACTTGCAAAGCTTGTAGCTGGGCTCCTGGGAATGTCCTCCTATGAATGGAATTAGCCAGGTGGTTTCAGATCTTGGGAATCTGGTAACATTTGAAGGCATTGGTAGTTTTTAAAGTAAATGCCAGATAGATAAAAATCAAGTCATCTTGGAGACGATTTTCTTATAAAGTATAATTGATGAGGCTTTTGAGAAGACTCATCAGTTAATAGTGTGTGAGTCTGTGTGTGTGTGTGTGTCTGTGTGTGTGTGTGAATGTGTGTGTGTGTTTTCTAATCCTGATGATCTGAGAGGAAGTTCTCTGATTCTCCCTGAAGCCATGGCATATTAGTGTATATATACATGTACGTGAGCGTTTGTGTTGGTATCTGTGTATCTACAAGTGTGAACTAATACACCCCGAACAGGACAATGCACAGACACACAAACATAACCAGCCATATAAATGATATATGTAAGAAGTTAGTAAGTACAAGAATGAATGCTCTGTGTTGACTATAGTAAAATCATCCTGTCTAGGTCCGGCAGGAGAAAGCAGTTAGCTACCAATTCTCAGGTCACAATGCATGGAAATTTGAGGCAGCACAACCCTAAATACATAAGCATGTTTACTGTAACAAAAAGGCGATGTTGGCTCAGAAGACCATGAATCAGTGGTAAATCAAATAAATGTTCAGCATGCACAATACAATTTTTCATTTTCAATAAATAAATTAAAACTAAACCAGACCGTCAGTGTATAGTTGGTTGTTCATGCACTCAAGACAAGCACTGTACACCAACTGTGAGGTAGGGGCTCCCTCATTCATTCTGGTCTGAGGGAGCCAATGTATGCCAAGCCCTCCAGCCAGAGAAACAGAGAGGAGGGCCTTGCCCTTTTAGGGGAGTCCCCACAGTCATGTGACACTCCTGTTTATATCCCTTCAGCCAGTCCTTATGTAGCCAGGCCCAATCTGAGAAGACTGGACAGTTTTTCCCCAATGGGTGTCTCTAGCTATAGACAGGGTACCCTGTTCTTAGCACAGAGACAATGGATCAGAGGTGGGAAGCAGGTAGTTTAGACCTTGATGTGCAAGGACCATTCAAATTTTGCTTTGAAAAAGGTCTCTCGCTCTCTCAAACAAACACACTCACAGGGAGAAAGAGAGAAAAAAATAGAAAGACAGAGAGAGAGTGGAGAGGGAGAGAGAGAAAAAGGGCCAGGGAGAGAGAGAGAAAGAGAATGAGAGGGAATGAGATATAAACAGACTGATGATACAAACTCACTCTGGAACCTAAAGTTATTCAGGACTAGGCATATCCCTTACCTCTGAGGGCAGAAAAAGAAGCTCAAGTAGGGGAACAGGATCCACAGCTAGGCAACATAGTGATAATAACCCCCCACTCTAGATATCTGTGGGTTCCACATTAAGACAAAAATGGACTTCTTTTGCATTTGTGTGGGGGCAGAGAGACTGTCCTCGATCCAGTCTATGTATTCTCTGTAACTCTGGCTCTGGCAGTCCCTAAGGGTCTATGTCAGTTGACCCTGTTGGTCTTTTAGTGAAGTCCCTATTCCCTCCAGTTTCCAAATTTCTCTCACCAAGTTCTCTGCAATAGAAAAAGAATGGTCGCTGAAGCCAAGATGTTGATAATATTTCTGTTTGGATGGTTGAGACAGGTTCTCATGGATCCAAAGCAGTCCTCTACCTATCTTTGCTGGTTCACCTTGAGATTAGGTCCTGCTGCCTCAACTTCACAAGAGCTAGTATTACAAGTGGGGCTACCTAGGCCAGTGTGAACAGCACGAGTCCTCCCTGGGCTTCCTCCATGCCAGCCAGTCACTCTGTTGACTGAAGTTTATCTACATCTCTTGTCTCCTTACCATGCCCCAAACCCTTTGCAGCTCTCACTATATAGCTCAGTGACCTGCCAGCAACCTTGCTTTGGGATCTTTGGTGAAGAGAGGAGAGCAGCACATTTAGTCCAGGGCCTTTCCTCTTGATGGCTCCCTTATTTCAGGTTCCCCTGGCAACAGTTCATCACACTGTCACCAACAACCTGATGACTGCCTTCTCTAAAAAGGAATTATGAAACAATTTCAAAGACTAAGAACATGGCTCCTATGAGGGTCACATTTATCCACATCCTACTGCTCCTGCAGATTCTTTCTGGATGTGTTTTCAAGCACTTGTACTTGTAGGTGCAGGTGATCTTCACAACCTCCAGAACTATCCTGGTGTCATTTTCAGTACCATTGCTCATATAGATGAATAGGGGTATTTTGAAGAAGCAATGAACATTTCTAGGCCACTGTGGCAAACACTGTGTTCATCACAGTGGAATACCTAAGGTGTTTCCAATAAAGCCTAGAGCAAGTCTCTGTGTTTGGAGAGAGGAAGTATTCAATGGCTTTCTACATTCCAGAAGATGCTCACATAGAAATGAGCTAAAGGGCACCACATTTTCTGGTAAGTACAGGGAGACATAAGCAGTAGTAAAAGAAAAGATGTGGCATCAGCAGTCCCTTCCCTGGACATTCTATTGTGTCCTGGAGAACTCACCGCATCCCTGTGATGTCAGCAGTGTTATGACAACACTAACTGCTCTTCGGGGATTCAGTGAGTGACTAAAGAGTGGGTGTGAAAATATGTTGTCTAGATTGAGGGGTTATTTTGGAGGGAAGATCTGGGGTTGGAGAGCGACTACAGAGAGGCAGAAGGAAGCTGCCCTTCCATCTGAGAGTCATCCTGGTAAGGAGTCCTGGAGGAGACATAGTGATTTCCGGGAGGGGGCAACAAACTTCCTGGAGTAGATGGGCTGTAGGTGGTTGAAGTACTGTCACACTGGAACTGGAGCTCTAGGATGAAATGGACTTTGGTGTTTATCCTAACTACTGAAGTCAAGGACAACAAAACATGTTTGTCCAGCGAACCCATAGCGTTTGTGATTACAGGGACTTGTTATATCACAAAATAAAAAAAAAAAAATAGAGTCTAGCAGGGTAAGGAACAGATTAAAGTTTCCTGCATTAGGGCTGTCCATAGCTGAGGTTTACTCCTAGTGGACAATTAGAGGCAGTTGTTTTTACTGTGTCTATGTCTATGTGACCTCAAGTTAAGGAGGCTCCTGACCACCTCTCACTCAGAGTTGCTCCAAAGTTTTCTGAATCAGGTTTTGGAGGTGGAATATTTTTGTCTAGTGCAGCCAAACAAGTGACAGAGGCAGTGACCAAGACAGAGAGATCCTATTGCCATCTCAGGAAGTGGGGAGGTTGGGTCTTTGAGATGTGAGAATTGATCAGTCTGTCCATTCTGTTTGCCCCTTCTTGAATATATAATCCATAATCATTTGGTTATAGAACAAGATCTGGGCACCTTTGTGCTTGTAGACTGTGTAATTATTCCTGGGTTCTGGACCACAGTCTTGAGAGCTGTGATATCAAAGTGCCCCCTGTGTAGCCAACTGTGTGGTAAACAGAATCCTGTGTTTGGAGGCAGAGGAAACACCTAGATGCTTTGATACTCCCTTCTCTACACAGTAATTAGAGAACTGAGGTACACAGGAGGCATATCAAGCACAGGGTAAAATCTCTGAGTTGACACTGAGCTGCAGGCGAATGTTTCTCCTTAAACCTCAGGTTTGTCTGTCCATCCTCTATGCCTTCTCAATATACAAATTCACTGTAGCATTCTTCCTTCAGAGGCTGGCAGACAGCCATCAGCCCCCACATCCATCCTCACTAAGAAGCAGGTGATCGAAGAAATGGAGAGGCTGACCACAGAGATTGGGAAGGTTACCTCTGAGAGGAATGAATTGCGAGATCAACTGAACCGCATCGAAGAAGAATCCCTGGAATACAGGTATTCATTGTGTCAATCTCTGTGGTGTCAGAAAGCCTTGAATCTGCAATATCACCCTCATCTTTAAAGATCTCGGTTTCCAGGAGTTGGCACTTCCAAGTTGTCCCTGTGTCCCAGCCCAAGTCCCCAAATGCTTCTCTGAGGAGAGGCATACTTAATGCTGGGGGAGGAGTGATATGGGAACTGGTCTCACACTCTTCCTCTAATGAAAACAGAAGCCTGTGGTCTGAGTAACAACTCAGAGACTGAGGCAGTGGAGAGTGAGTCACGAGTGTGCATTTGTTAAGGCTTTGACAGGTGATGGATTGTGTGTGAGTCTAGCTGTTGTGACTTTGTGGTGAGTCTATTAGTTGCCTGGCAGGAGAATGAGAGTTGAAAGCTCCTGGTAGCACCTGGTTGGCCCAGGTCCTAGTTTATTTCAATGAGTCCCTGACTATTAGTCCTGGGGCTCCTCACTCTTCCCACTGAACCTTGTGCATATAATCTAAGACAATCCTGCTGCAAGGGTATCTATCTTCTGTATCCTATTTACTCTCTGCTTCCATCTGTCTGTGTCTTAGACTCAGTGACTTTCTCACTCTCACACCTCGACTGTGTGTGTGTGTGTGTGTATGAGTGTATGTGAGAGTGTGTGTGTGTCTGTGTTTGTGAGTGTGTGTGAGACAATGTTTGTGTGTGAGAGAGAAAAAGAGAGAGTGTGTATTGATGTGAGTGTGTGTGTATGTGTGAGTGTGAGTGAGTTTTTATGTGAGTGTGTGTGTGTATGAGTGTGTGTGTGTTAGTGTGTTAGTGTGTGTATTTGCACATGCAAGCTAGAATCTGCAGATGCAACTACATGTTTGCATGATTTTGTGTCCCTCTACACTTTAGAATTTCTCAGTCTGCTTCTTAACCTGAGTATTTCCCCTTCTCTCAGTTTCAAGGTGATTGCAGTGTTGAGAGACCTGTACCCTCTTTAAACAGCACTTGGCCTATGTGGTCACAATTAGTCACATTTGAATCACTCACTCTCTAGTAGTTTCTAAAGTTCTCCCTCAGAGGGCTCTCAACTGAGAATCTCATCCAATGTCTACCTCTGCAGTAATAGTTACCCAGCATCTAGAGTCCCTATTGTGAAAACAGGAGCAATGACATCACAAAATATACTGATGTGCCAAGTTTGTGCAGTCCTGGTCATAGCCTGAGTGATTCTACAGGCCTGAGTTTACAGAATTCTATGTTCCATGAACTAGGCCCTCGCACCTGCCAGGAATACATCATCAGAGATTGCGTTTGGAGCATAATGATATCATGTCAGAACTGCAGATCTTGAAGATTAAGAACACTGTATTCTCCAGGAACATCAAGATGCTGGAGAAGGAGACTCGCTTCTATCGGTAAGGGCCTGAAAGGCACCCCTGACAGGGTGGAATGGCATTTCTATCTTCATTGTTTCTGAAATGAAGAGTCCTTTCCTCTGGTTCTATTCCCTTTACCTCTTACCATCGACATGACTTAGACCCCTTGAAATAACTTTACCTAAGTGTAAAAGAGACTGTCTTCCCTCCCAGAATTGTCCTTCCATTTTCAGAATCCTTTAGATAGAAAAGTGATTCAAAT
This sequence comes from Micromys minutus, assembly GCF_963924665.1. Taxonomy (NCBI): domain Eukaryota; kingdom Metazoa; phylum Chordata; class Mammalia; order Rodentia; family Muridae; genus Micromys; species Micromys minutus. Next base: position 33,950,954 of record NC_137981.1, read on the forward strand.
AGGAGATGGGTCTCAGGCTGACTTTGTCTTCTGAGGCTCAGTAGGATTTTACAGAGCTGATTATTAAGGAACACTTGTAAAGAATGCCCTCATCTGGCTCCCCTGTTCTACCTGGAGGTTATTAGCCCCCTATGTTCAGTGTTACCCAAGACCTTGAATATCACGGACAGGTAGAGATTCCTCTTCCTTTGCAGGGACATTGATCTCTATCGCTGTAGGGACTTCCAATTCCTTTCTTATTTCATGATTTGGCTGCTCTCTGTCTTTCTGATTTTTAGAGCTGGCCACCATGGCTGTATTGGTGTCTTTCTTAGGTCTTCATGGGAAGCTGGGTGTGGTAGGGTCAATGGGATGTGGAAGCAGGAGTGTCAGGAGCACGTTGGAGATTCTTAACTTGCAAGTGTATTTCTAGCAACCTGCGTGACCAGCTCCTTAAGGAGCAGGCTCAACTTAAGAGCGAAGTGTGCATGCTGAGGGAGGAGAATGAGAAAAACCAGAATCAATGTTCCCAAGTGCAGCAGCTCCAAAGCGACATGAAGTATCAACCAGAAACCAATGACCACAGGACCCAGCAGCAACAGGTAGGCACAGGCAGTCTGCTTAGGCATGTGTAACTCTTCAATTTCCATTTGACCTTCTCCTGTTTCTACCTATCACCTTTCTAAGCCACACTGACACTCAACCACCCAGCACATTGATGTGACTTTGCATTTCCCTGTCTATGCACAAGTAATGTGTGAAGTTAGTGTCTTGTGAGACACACAATTATTGGCAGTGTTTCCTGCTCCTTTACTGAAACTTGAGGTAGGTGAGCGAGATTGACAAGTAACTTTTCACACATTGTTCTGTTCTCTTGATAAATGGGCTGCTACGCCCTGAGCATTAATGTATGTCTGAATCCTGTGATTCAGTGTGTATGTCAGGAGTCACATGACACAGTTGGGAACTATGTGCAGTGAGAAGAGCCCTGTGAAAATGTCAAATGGTGCTTTCAGTGGTATCCATTAGGTGGCATGTAGCCTTCTCCTTTATCCTGCAAGTCAATGAAGTCCCTTTCCATTACCAGCTTCTTGGTTCACACTGATAGAAGCTTGAGTAGCATCTTGTCAGCCAAGTTATCTGTGTTTCTCTAGAGTTCTATGTACCTTGATGTTAAGCTCTGGTGCTGACTGTATGAACAGGAATGGCAGAACAACTTGAAGGTCTTGGAAAGGCAGTTAAAAATATAAAGATAATTTTTTGGGTAAAAAGTCCCATTACCTTCTCATCATAGTCTGTCAAAACAAAGCTTTCTACACAGTTTCCTTCCCGAGCAATGCATACCAGAGTTCTGGACCTTTTCTGAATGTGGTGGTACACTCACTGTAGGCTCCCTTGCTCATTTAGTGTGAAGTTCGTTTCCAGTGTAGCACATCATGCCTGTTTGCACGCCAGAGGAGAATGTTGTGTAATTTTCCTGGAAAATATCTGACTTGAAACATGATGACCTATCACCCCAGAAACATAATAAAGATGCTTCTGTTTGTCTGTGTTACCTGCAAGGTTTTGTTGTCCTATGTAGGTTTTGATATTGTGTGATTTATTTTTTGTGCATGCCTGTGTACTACCCTCTACTGAGAACAGTCTCTTCTAATGAACAGGATCAGGGAACAACGGAAGATTTGCTGCAGGACAAACAGGAGCAGAAGGAGCCGAGGATCCAGGAGAAGGATTGTGAAGAAAACCCGCAGGATCAGTTCGAAGTCCTCCAGGAGAGGTAGGATCCTAGGGTTGAAGTTGAGCATGGGGCCACCTGGGTGTGAGGTACCCGGATCTCTGTGATATGGGCTTCTGCTCATCAGCAAGTCTTAGAGCCACTGGCAGGAAAAGAACCACTGTATAAATTTTTCTGGTCCAGTCATTATGGCCTTTTGATGCTCTGTATAACGGAGACTTTGTGCTTTCTAGAATGTTCTCAGTAGGCTACTTTGTTTCGTTTTCATTTTTATTTTGTTATTGATTTTCAGAAGTGATCTTCATGATCAGCCCCTATTTGATGGGATCTCAATGGGCTCTTCCATGCTTGACTGTACTCAGATGTTTATTCCCAGCATCCCCTTTACTGAACAGAATCAACTCCATTCACAGGACACTTTGCCATATTTACCCATTTCTCTGAAGAGGCTTCTATGGATAATAGAGTTTAAGAAATTTCAGGATGAACCCAGGCTGACACATCTGCTTTAGGGATGATCAGAAATTTCAAATGAATGATCTTTAACAAACTCCCAGAGAGACCCATGTTGTGGCTTCTCAGTTCCTGTCCTAAGGAAATACAATGTCCTGTTTGGTGCCGAAGCCTGTGTGGGGGTCACTATGCCAGCATGCACCTGGAGCAATGGTGCTCTAGCATGCTGTGCTGCTAGAGTTTCTGAGTACTGTGAGTCATTTGCAGTGCAGGGGGCGGGGACATCACTGGTGGCAATCTGCTTCTTTGTAGAGTGTGGTGCAACAGTCAAAGAGGAGCTTCTCACTGCTATGTATTAGCATAGAATGTGGCTTTCTCAGTAATTCCTGCAACACAATGAGATCTCCTGCCTTTGCCTAATTCTTTCTTCACACTGATAAAAGCCTGTTTAGTAACTCTTTAGCCCTGTGACCTGAAAGCCTTCCTGGACATCCATTCTGGACCTGACTACATGGCTAGAGATACCTGAAAGAATTTTAAGACCATTCATGTTTGGCTTGAGTCTTAGTGACTCAGGGGAATATGTTCTCACATAACTCTGTATAGTGGTGTCAAGAACAGTATAGACCCAAAGTAGACGTATTTTCCCAGAGATGTTCTGAACCTCCTACAATGAGCTGACATGCTTACTCTAAACTCACATGCTCATGCTGCTTGAAGTGTTTTTTCCTCTATTCTTGTGTGTGTCTGTGTGTGTGTGTTTGTTTTGGAGTGTCCTTAGTGTCAGCATTTGAGTGTGTTTCTGTGTTTGCGTTTCTGTTTGTTTCCTGAGTAAGTGATATATAGAGACAGAGACAGAGTTTGTGTTATGTTTCTGTGTGTGTATGAGTGTGTGTTTGGTCCTGTCTGTAGTTCTTCATATATGTGTGCACTGGCTAGAGGAGAAAACATTGAGTTCCTTTTCTGTCATATCTACCTTGAAATATGGTTTCTTAATTTCCCAGAATTTGGCTGGGGAATGTTGTTGTGTGCTTGGGTGAACAGCAAGCTCTTGGGTTCCTCTTAATCTGGGTGCTTTGCTATGAACTCTGTGCATGCCCATGTATAGCCCTCCACTAAGGACAGCATCTTCTAATGACCAGCACATGGAAAGAGGAGGAGACCGCCATGAAGCTAAAGACTCAGCACAGATGATGCAGCCTCACTTTGAGGTCCTGCAGATGAGCTAGGATCCCAGGCTGGAACCAGAGGGTAAAGCCACCTGGGTCCCCTGTTTATATACTTCTGTTCATCAGCAAGTCACTAGCCTGAAAGGAACGCCTTAAACTACTGTGCTTTTCTAGTCATTAAGATGTGCTGTCCAGGAAAGCAGATATTCCTTACTCTTTGGGTGTGCCAGTCTGACTGCCTTCTGTCATCTCCAAAATTTAAGTTCTGATCATGGTTTTTTTGTACTCACAGAGTCTATGTTATTTCAGTCCAAAGTAAAGAATCTCAATGTATACACCTCCATTTCTATCTGAAATTACATTTTATTTAGGAACATCCCTGTAGAGAACACATTCCCCTCCTTCTATGCTGCTCTCTCTAGAGAATACCTGTTTTTTAAAAAAGGTCTTTGTAGATACAATTGGTTAAGTAGTTTCCAGGATGAAGCCAGTCAGATGCTTTTGCTATTGGGATGGTCAGTCCCTTCAGGTGAGTGTTTTAAAACAGACTCCCATATAGATCCAGAATGCAGTGTCCCAGCTCTAGTCCTGAGGAACTTCAGTTTTCTGTTTAGTGCCAGAGCCTGTGCTGGGCTGTTGTTCTCAGACAAAGCACTGGAGAATTGCTGGTCCAGGCGCACAGACCCGATTGTACTGTTGCTTGAGTGCATTGTGCCTTCTGTGCGGCAGGACTGAGATATCCTCACAACCTTGTTCAGATACCAAGGACTTAAGACTGCACTAGGTCTCTCCTTATTGCTGCGAGCCATCACACACTCACCATAAATAATTTGCTTATCACTCATATGCTGTTGTCAGTGTTTAGCCACCTTTACAAAATGATGCCCTGGGACTACATGAGAAAGTCCTCAACTTTCTGTAAGAACAGAGATCGTGAAGTACATTGAACTAATTCTGACCTGTGTGTAAGGCTGAGAAGATGTGTAGACACAGCTACTGTGTGTCTTATTCTTTGGGGAATATCCACCGACTGCTGGTCAAGGATCCATATTGTATGACTGGCACAGTTGAGGTGATGAAAGGTGGCAGCCTGACAACGACCATGGCAGGTCCCTACCAAGCCCGTGGCTTAACTGCATTTCTATCCCAGGTATGAGAAACCACAGCAAGAGATGGATGAGATTGTCTCAGCCCAGGATGAGAGTCTCCTGAAGAATGACCTGCTGCATCAGGAGCCATAGTTTAATGGAGCCATTGGTCCACCAGACTGCTTCTGGGTGCTTCCCTTTAATTTTCTGACGACTGCTTTTGAGAGAACTGTGGTGACTGCCCAGCCATTAGGTGTTCAAGACCAGGCACCAATGCAGATTTTCTGTCCCTAATCAACAGTGAGAGTGTCCTGCTTAGCATAATTTACTGTTGGCTCGTTATGGGGGGGGGGTACTACATTTGGATGTTCTTATTTTTTTGTTACTGGAAATTATATATATACTTGTTATTATTTTCAAAACTGGTTAAGAATATTTGATATTTATATTGACTTCTGTTTTAATGTTCATTTTTTAAATGTTTTCTATGAATAATAAATTGTTTTCAAACTCTTCCCTCTCAATACTACATTCTTTATTCAGCTTGCTGACCAGTCCTGAAACTAAATTACTCATAGGCAAAGATGGATATCTGCATTTTCCATGCATCTTGGGCTACATAGTCAATTCCCAGCCACCCAGGGCTTCTAGGCAGATGTTCTCATGTGGATAATAATATTTGCTCAATGTATCCCTAATTTATGCTGTAATACTACATCTTTGGTCTCATATAGTTTACCTCCCCTATGGTACAGTAGTTTATAACACAGTTTCATAATTGACCCAATAATTCCATTAGTGAGAAATATACCAGCATTGCTGCAAGGTTCTCAAGAATTCAAAGCCTTGAAGAGGGTGTATAACAGACATCAGGAAAGCCAGAGATGAGAGCCTCAGTTTTTCTGCAATTCAACATCAGTGATAACAACACAACAGATTTATTGACCATCCAAGTCATGTTGCACAGTCGATTTTTACAGATGTTGTTGGCCTTGACCATATTTTTGTGTTATTTTTCTTTAATTTTTGATTTTTGATTTTTTGGTGAATTGTTTTTTGTTTTTGTTGTGGTTTTTTTTTTTTTTTTTTTTTTTTTGTTTTTTTTTTTTTTTTTTTTTTTTAGCTTTCCTGTGTCTGTGGCTTTTCTGCATGCAGATTTCCTCACTGACCAAAGGAGGAATGTTGATACCCTGATACAGATGATGTCTAAGCATCTTAAAGTTCTGAGTGAGCAGCAGATTTTGCTTTTGGTTCTGTTGCTTATGATCTTGAGCTTGGCTCTAGCTGTCTGGTTATCTCTGGTGTGAGCTGTCATGAGTGTCTCTTCCTGGTCCCATGCCCTGTGGAGGATGGTAGAGCTCAGGATCGGGCATACAGCCAGTCATCAGGTAGTCAGAAGGCACTGTGTCTGTTTAGGGTGGTCCTCCTGTGTCACTGGTTACTAGGGACATTCTTTAGGAAGACAGGTTGTAGGGTGTGGGAGAGAATCAGCCTGCTGATCTAACCCTGATGGAGGAGCACACTGGAAGGAAGGAGGAAATCAGGAGAGAGTGTTTGTCCCTGTCACCTAGGTTCTGTGCTAGTCCAAACTGGAATAGTTATTTGGGTGACATTCTCACTGATGTCCCTGATTGTCCTGGACCTTTGCTAATGCATGCTGGCTGCAGGCACAGAATGTTTAGCATGTGTCCTGAGCAGACACCAGGCTGGTCTTCCTGACAATGTATGCTTCTGTCATCCTACTTGCAAAGCTTGTAGCTGGGCTCCTGGGAATGTCCTCCTATGAATGGAATTAGCCAGGTGGTTTCAGATCTTGGGAATCTGGTAACATTTGAAGGCATTGGTAGTTTTTAAAGTAAATGCCAGATAGATAAAAATCAAGTCATCTTGGAGACGATTTTCTTTTAAAGTATTTTTGATGAGGCTTTTGAGAAGACTCATCAGTTAATAGTGTGTGAGTCTGTGTGTGTGTGTGTCTGTGTGTGTGTGTGTGTGTGAGTATGTGTGTGTGTGTTTTCTAATCCTAATGATCTGAGAGGAAGTTCTCTGATTCTCCCTGAAGCCATGGCATATTAGTGTATATATACATGTACGTGAGCGTTTGTGTTGGTATCTGTGTATCTACAAGTGTGAACAAATACACCCGAACAGGACAATGCACAAACACACAAACATAACCAGCCATATAAATGATATATGTAAGAAGTTAGTAAGTACAAGAATGAATGCTCTGTGTTGACTATAGTAAAATCATCCTGTCTAGGTCCGGCAGGAGAAAGCAGTTAGGTACCAATTCTCAGGTCACAATGCATGGGAATTTGAGGCAGCACAACCCTAAATACATAAGCATGTTTACTGTAACAAAAAGGCGATGTTGGCTCAGAAGACCATGGATCAGTGGTAAATCACATAAATGTTCAGCATGCACAATACAATTTTTCATTTTCAATAAATAAATAAAAACTAAACCAGACCGTCAGTGTATAGTTGGTTGTTCATGCACTCACTGACAAGTACTGTACACCAACTGTGAGGTAGGGGCTCCCTCATTCATTCTGGTCTGAGGGAGCCAATGTATGCCAAGCCTTCCAGCCAGAGAAACAGAGAGGAGGGCCTTGCCCTTTTAGGGGAGTCCCCACAGAAATGTGACACTCCTGTTTATATCCCTTCAGCCAGTCCTTATGTAGCCAGGCCCAATCTGAGAAGACTGGACAGTTTTTCCCCAATGGGTGTCTCTAGATATAGACAGGGTACCCTGTTATTAGCACAGAGACAATGGATCAGAGGTGGGAAGCAGGTAGTTTAGACCTTGATGTGCAAGGACCATTCATATTTTGCTTTGAGAAAGGTCTCTCGCTCTCTCAAACAAACACACTCACAGGGAGAAAGAGAGAAAAAAATAGAAAGACAGAGAGTGAGTGGAGAGGGAGAGAGAGATAAAAAGGGCCAGGGAGAGAGAGAGAAAAGAATGAGAGGGAATGAGATATAAACAGACCGATGATACAAACTCACTCTGGAACCTAAAGTTATTCAGGACTAGGCATATCCCTTACCTCTGAGGGCAGAAAAAGAAGCTCAAGTAGGGGAACAGGATCCACAGCTAGGCAACATAGTGATAATAACCCCCCACTCTAGATATCTGTGGGTTCCACATTAAGACAAAAATGGACTTCTTTTGCATTTGTGTGGGGGCAGAGAGACTGTCCTCGATCCAGTCTATGTATTCTCTGTAACTCTGGCTCTGGCAGTCCCTAAGGGTCTATGTCAGTTGACCCTGTTGGTCTTTTAGTGAAGTCCCTATTCCCTCCAGTTTCCAAATTTCTCTCACCAAGTTCTCTGCAATAGAAAAAGAATGGTCGCTGAAGCCAAGATGTTGATAATATTTCTGTTTGGATGGTTGAGACAGGTTCTCATGGATCCAAAGCAGTCCTCTACCTATCTTTGCTGGTTCACCTTGAGATTAGGTCCTGCTGCCTCAACTTCACAAGAGCTAGTATTACAAGTGGGGCTACCTAGGCCAGTGTGAACAGCACGAGTCCTCCCTGGGCTTCCTCCATGCCAGCCAGTCACTCTGTTGACTGAAGTTTATCTACATCTCTTGTCTCCTTACCATGCCCCAAACCCTTTGCAGCTCTCACTATATAGCTCAGTGACCTGCCAGCAACCTTGCTTTGGGATCTTTGGTGAAGAGAGGAGAGCAGCACATTTAGTCCAGGGCCTTTCCTCTTGATGGCTCCCTTATTTCAGGTTCCCCTGGCAACAGTTCATCACACTGTCACCAACAACCTGATGACTGCCTTCTCTAAAAAGGAATTATGAAACAATTTCAAAGACTAAGAACATGGCTCCTATGAGGGTCACATTTATCCACATCCTACTGTTCCTGCAGATTCTTTCTGGATGTGTTTTCAAGCACTTGTACCTGTAGGTGCAGGTGATCTTCACAACCTCCAGAACTATCCTGGTGTCATTTTCAGTACCATTGCTCATATAGATGAATAGGGGTATTTTGAAGAAGCAATGAACATTTCTAGGCCACTGTGGCAAACACTGTGTTCATCACAGTGGAATACCTAAGGTGTTTCCAATAAAGCCTAGAGCAAGTCTCTGTGTTTGGAGAGAGGAAGTATTCAATGGCTTTCTACATTCCAGAAGATGCTCACATAGAAATGAGCTAAAGGGTACCACATTTTCTGGTAAGTTCAGGGAGACATAAGCAGTAGTAAAAGAAAAGATGTGGCATCAGCAGTTTCTTCCCTGGACATTCTATTGTGTCCTGGAGAACTCACCGCATCCCTGTGATGTCAGCAGTGTTATGACAACACTAACTGCTCTTTGGGGATTCAGTGAGTGACTAAAGAGTGGGTGTGAAAATATGTTGTCTAGATTGAGGGGTTATTTTGGAGGGAAGATCTGGGGTTGGAGAGCGACTACAGAGAGGCAGAAGGAAGCTGCCCTTCCATCTGAGAGTCATCCTGGTAAGGAGTCCTGGAGGAGACATAGTGATTTCCGGGAGGGGGCAGCAAACTTCCTGGAGGAGATGGGCTGTAGGTGGTTGAAGTACTGTCACACTGGAACTGGAGCTCTAGGATGAAATGGACTTTGGTGTTTATCCTAACTACTGAAGTCAAGGACAACAAAACATGTTTGTCCAGCGAACCCATAGCGTTTGTGATTACAGGGACTTGTTATATCACAAAATAAAAAAAAAAAAAATAGAGACTAGCAGGGTAAGGAACAGATTAATGTTTCCTGCATTAGGGCTGTCCATAGCTGAGGTTTACTCCTAGTGGACAATTAGAGGCAGTTGTTTTTACTGTGTCTATGTCTATGTGCCCTCAAGTTAAGGAGGCTCCTGACCACCTCTCACTCAGAGTGGCTCCAAAGTTTTCTGAATCAGGTTTTGGAGGTGGAATATTTTTGTCTAGTGCAGCCAAACAAGTGACAGAGGCAGTGACCAAGACAGAGAGATCCTATTGCCATCTCAGGAAGTGGGGAGGTTGGGTCTTTGAGATGTGAGAATTGATCAGTCTGTCCATTCTGTTTGCCCCTTCTTGAATATATAATCCATAATCATTTGGTTATAGAACAAGATCTGGGCACCTTTGTGCTTGTAGACTGTGTAATTATTCCTGGGTTCTGGACCACAGTCTTGAGAGCTGTGATATCAAAGTGCCCCCTGTGTAGCCAACTGTGTGGTAAACAGAATCCTGTGTTTGGAGGCAGAGGAAACACCTAGATGCTTTGATACTCCCTTCTCTACACAGTAATTAGAGAACTGAGGTACACAGGAGGCATATCAAGCACAGGGTAAAATCTCTGAGTTGACACTGAGCTGCAGGCGAATGTTTCTCCTTAAACCTCAGGTTTGTCTGTCCATCCTCTATGCCTTCTCAATATACAAGTTCACTGTAGCATTCTTCCTTCAGAGGCTGGCAGACAGCCATCAGCCCCCACATCCATCCTCACTAAGAAGCATGTGATCGAAGAAATGGAGAGGCTGACCACAGAGATTGGGAAGGTTACCTCTGAGAGGAATGAATTGCGAGATCAACTGAACCGCATCGAAGAAGAATCCCTGGAATACAGGTATTCATTGTCTCAATCTCTGTGGTGTCAGAAAGCCTTGAATCTGCAATATCACCCTCATCTTTAAAGATCTCGGTTTCCAGGAGTCGGCACTTCCAAGTTGTCCCTGTGTCCCAGCCCAAGTCCCCAAATGCTTCTCTGAGGAGAGGCATACTTAATGCTGGGGGAGGAGTGATATGGGAACTGGTCTCACACTCTTCCTCTAATGAAAACAGAAGCCTGTGGTCTGAGTAACAACTCAGAGACTGAGGCAGTGGAGAGTGAGTCACGAGTGTGCATTTGTTAAGGCTTTGACAGGTGATGGATTGTGTGTGAGTCTAGCTGTTGTGACTTTGTGGTGAGTCTATTAGTTGCCTGGCAGGAGAATGAGAGTTGAAAGCTCCTGGTAGCACCTGGTTGGCCCAGGTCCTAGTTTATTTCAATGAGTCCCTGACTATTAGTCCTGGGGCTCCTCACTCTTCCCACTGAACCTTGTGCATATAATCTAAGACAATCCTGCTGCAAGGGTATCTATCTTCTGTATCCTATTTACTCTCTGCTTCCATCTGTCTGTGTCTTAGACTCAGTGACTTTCTCACTCTCACACCTCGACTGTGTGTGTGTGTGTGTGTATGAGTGTATGTGAGAGTGTGTGTGTGTCTGTGTTTGTGAGTGTGTGTGAGACAATGTTTGTGTGTGAGAGAGAAAAAGAGAGAGTGTGTATTGATGTGAGTGTGTGTGTATGTGTGAGTGTGAGTGAGTTTTTATGTGAGTGTGTGTGTGTATGAGTGTGTGTGTGTTAGTGTGTTAGTGTGTGTATTTGCACATGCAAGCTAGAATCTGCAGATGCAACTACATGTTTGCATGATTTTGTGTCCCTCTACACTTTAGAATTTCTCAGTCTGCTTCTTAACCTGAGTATTTCCCCTTCTCTCAGTTTCAAGGTGATTGCAGTGTTGAGAGACCTGTACCCTCTTTAAACAGCACTTGGCCTATGTGGTCACAATTAGTCACATTTGAATCACTCACTCTCTAGTAGTTTCTAAAGTTCTCCCTCAGAGGGCTCTCAACTGAGAATCTCATCCAATGTCTACCTCTGCAGTAATAGTTACCCAGCATCTAGAGTCCCTATTGTGAAAACAGGAGCAATGACATCACAAAATATACTGATGTGCCAAGTTTGTGCAGTCCTGGTCATAGCCTGAGTGATTCTACAGGCCTGAGTTTACAGAATTCTATGTTCCATGAACTAGGCCCTCGCACCTGCCAGGAATACATCATCAGAGATTGCGTTTGGAGCATAATGATATCATGTCAGAACTGCAGATCTTGAAGATTAAGAACACTGTATTCTCCAGGAACATCAAGATGCTGGAGAAGGAGACTCGCTTCTATCGGTAAGGGCCTGAAAGGCACCCCTGACAGGGTGGAATGGCATTTCTATCTTCATTGTTTCTGAAATGAAGAGTCCTTTCCTCTGGTTCTATTCCCTTTACCTCTTACCATCGACATGACTTAGACCCCTTGAAATAACTTTACCTAAGTGTAAAAGAGACTGTCTTCCCTCCCAGAATTGTCCTTCCATTTTCAGAATCCTTTAGATAGAAAAGTGATTCAAATAGGAGATGGGTCTCAGGCTGACTTTGTCTTCTGAGGCTCTGTAGGATCTTACAGAGCTGATTATTAAGGAACACTTGTAAAGAATGCCCTCATCTGGCTCCCCTGTTCTACCTGGAGGTTATTAGCCCCCTATGTTTAGTGTTACCCAAGACCTTGAATATCACGGACAGGTAGAGATTCCACTTCCTTTGCAGGGACATGGATCTCTATCGCTGTAGGGACTTCCAATTCCTTTCTTATTTCATGATTTGGCTGCTCTCTGTCTTTCTGATTTTTAGAGCTGGCCACCATGGCTGTATTGGTGTCTTTCTTAGGTCTTCATGGGAAGCTGGGTGTGGTAGGGTCAATGGGATGTGGAAGCAGGAGTGTCAGGAGCATGTTGGAGATTCTTAACTTGCAAGTGTATTTCTAGCAACCTGCGTGACCAGCTCCTTAAGGAGCAGGCTCAACTTAAGAGCGAAGTGTGCATGCTGAGGGAGGAGAATGAGAAAAACCAGAATCAATGTTCCCAAGTGCAGCAGCTCCAAAGCGACATGAAGTATCAACCAGAAACCAATGACCACAGGACCCAGCAGCAACAGGTAGGCACAGGCAGTCTGCTTAGGCATGTGTAACTCTTTATTTCCATTTGACCTTCTCCTGTTTCTACCTATCACCTTTCTAAGCCACACTGACACTCAACCACCCAGCACATTGATGTGACTTTGCATTTCCCTGTCTATGCACAAGTAATGTGTGAAGTTAGTGTCTTGTGAGACACACAATTATTGGCAGTGTTTCCTGCTCCTTTACTGAAACTTGAGGTAGGTGAGCGAGATTGACAAGTAACTTTTCACACATTGTTCTGTTCTCTTGATAAATGGGCTGCTACGCCCTGAGCATTAATGTATGTCTGAATCCTGTGATTCAGTGTGTATGTCAGGAGTCACATGACACAGTTGGGAACTATGTGCAGTGAGAAGAGCCCTGTGAAAATGTCAAATGGTGCTTTCAGTGGTATCCATTAGGTGGCATGTAGCCTTCTCCTTTATCCTGCAAGTCAATGAAGTCCCTTTCCATTACCAGCTTCTTGGTTCACACTGATAGAAGCTTGAGTAGCATCTTGTCAGCCAAGTTATCTGTGTTTCTCTAGAGTTCTATGTACCTTGATGTTAAGCTCTGGTGCTGACTGTATGAACAGGAATGGCAGAACAACTTGAAGGTCTTGGAAAGGCAGTTAAAAATATAAAGATAATTTTCTGGGTAAAAAGTCCCATTACCTTCTCATCATAGTCTGTCAAAACAAAGCTTTCTACACAGTTTCCTTCCCGAGCAATGCATACCAGAGTTCTGGACCTTTTCTGAATGTGGTGGTACACTCACTGTAGGCTCCCTTGCTCATTTAGTGTGAAGTTCGTTTCCAGTGTAGCACATCATGCCTGTTTGCACGCCAGAGGAGAATGTTGTGTAATTTTCCTGGAAAATATCTGACTTGAAACATGATGACCTATCACCCCAGAAACATAATAAAGATGCTTCTGTTTGTCTGTGTTACCTGCAAGGTTTTGTTGTCCTATGTAGGTTTTGATATTGTGTGATTTATTTTTTGTGCATGCCTGTGTACTACCCTCTACTGAGAACAGTCTCTTCTAATGAACAGGATCAGGGAACAACGGAAGATTTGCTGCAGGACAAACAGGAGCAGAAGGAGCCGAGGATCCAGGAGAAGGATTGTGAAGAAAACCCGCAGGATCAGTTCGAAGTCCTCCAGGAGAGGTAGGATCCTAGGGTTGAAGTTGAGCATGGGGCCACCTGGGTGTGAGGTACCCGGATCTCTGAGTCTTATGGGCTTCTGCTCATCAGCAAGTCTTAGAGCCACTGGCAGGAAAAGAACCACTGTATAAATTTTTCTGGTCCAGTCATTATGGCCTTTTGATGCTCTGTATAACGGAGACTTTGTGCTTTCTAGAATGTTCTCAGTAGGCTACTTTGTTTCGTTTTCATTTTTATTTTGTTATTGATTTTCAGAAGTGATCTTCATGATCAGCCCCTATTTGATGGGATCTCAATGGGCTCTTCCATGCTTGACTGTACTCAGATGTTTATTCCCAGCATCCCCTTTACTGAACAGAATCAACTCCATTCACAGGACACTTTGCCATATTTACCCATTTCTCTGAAGAGGCTTCTATGGATAATAGAGTTTAAGTAATTTCAGGATGAACCCAGGCTGACACATCTGCTTTAGGGATGATCAGAAATTTCAAATGAATGATCTTTAACAAACTCCCAGAGAGACCCATGTTGTGGCTTCTCAGTTCCTGTCCTAAGGAAATACAATGTCCTGTTTGGTGCCGAAGCCTGTGTGGGGGTCACTATGCCAGCATGCACCTGGAGCAATGGTGCTCTAGCATGCTGTGCTGCTAGAGTTTCTGAGTACTGTGAGTCATTTGCAGTGCAGGGGGCGGGGACATCACTGGTGGCAATCTGCTTGTTTGTAGAGTGTGGTGCAACAGTCAAAGAGGAGCTTCTCACTGCTATGTATTAGCATAGAATGTGGCTTTCTCAGTAATTCCTGCAACACAATGAGATCTCCTGCCTTTGCCTAATTCTTTCTTCACACTGATAAAAGCCTGTTTAGTAACTCTTTAGCCCTGTGACCTGAAAGCCTTCCTGGACATCCATTCTGGACCTGACTACATGGCTAGAGATACCTGAAAGAATTTTAAGACCATTCATGTTTGGCTTGAGTCTTAGTGACTCAGGGGAATATGTTCTCACATAACTCTGTATAGTGGTGTCAAGAACAGTATAGACCCAAAGTAGACGTATTTTCCCAGAGATGTTCTGAACCTCCTACAATGAGCTGACATGCTTACTCTAAACTCACATGCTCATGCTTCTTGAAGTGTTTTTTCCTCTATTCTTGTGTGTGTCTGTGTGTGTGTGTTTGTTTTGGAGTGTCCTTAGTGTCAGCATTTGAGTGTGTTTCTGCGTTTGCGTTTCTGTTTGTTTCCTGAGTAAGTGATATATAGAGACAGAGACAGAGTTTGTGTTATGTTTCTGTGTGTGTATGAGTGTGTGTTTGGTCCTGTCTGTAGTTCTTCATATATGTGTGCACTGGCTAGAGGAGAAAACATTGAGTTCCTTTTCTGTCATATCTACCTTGAAATATGGTTTCTTAATTTCCCAGAATTAGGCTGGGGAATGTTGTTGTGTGCTTGGGTGAACAGCAAGCTCTTGGGTTCCTCTTAATCTGGGTGCTTTGCTATGAACTCTGTGCATGCCCATGTATAGCCCTCCACTAAGGACAGCATCTTCTAATGACCAGCACATGGAAAGAGGAGGAGACCGCCATGAAGCTAAAGACTCAGCACAGATGATGCAGCCTCACTTTGAGGTCCTGCAGATGAGCTAGGATCCCAGGCTGGAACCAGAGGGTAAAGCCACCTGGGTCCCCTGTTTATATACTTCTGTTCATCAGCAAGTCACTAGCCTGAAAGGAACGCCTTAAACTACTGTGCTTTTCTAGTCATTAAGATGTGCTGTCCAGGAAAGCAGATATTCCTTACTCTTTGGGTGTGCCAGTCTGACTGCCTTCTGTCATCTCCAAAATTTAAGTTCTGATCATGGTTTTTTTGTACTCACAGAGTCTATGTTATTTCAGTCCAAAGTAAAGAATCTCAATGTATACACCTCCATTTCTATCTGAAATTACATTTTATTTAGGAACATCCCTGTAGAGAACACATTCCCCTCCTTCTATGCTGCTCTCTCTAGAGAATACCTGTTTTTTAAAAAAGGTCTTTGTAGATACAATTGGTTAAGTAGTTTCCAGGATGAAGCCAGTCAGATGCTTTTGCTATTGGGATGGTCAGTCCCTTCAGGTGAGTGTTTTAAAACAGACTCCCATATAGATCCAGAATGCAGTGTCCCAGCTCTAGTCCTGAGGAACTTCAGTTTTCTGTTTAGTGCCAGAGCCTGTGCTGGGCTGTTGTTCTCAGACAAAGCACTGGAGAATTGCTGGTCCAGGCGCACAGACCCGATTGTACTGTTGCTTGAGTGCATTGTGCCTTCTGTGCGGCAGGACTGAGATATCCTCACAACCTTGTTCAGATACCAAGGACTTAAGACTGCACTAGGTCTCTCCTTATTGCTGCGAGCCATCACACACTCACCATAAATAATTTGCTTATCACTCATATGCTGTTGTCAGTGTTTAGCCACCTTTACAAAATGATGCCCTGGGACTACATGAGAAAGTCCTCAACTTTCTGTAAGAACAGAGATCGTGAAGTACATTGAACTAATTCTGACCTGTGTGTAAGGCTGAGAAGATGTGTAGACACAGCTACTGTGTGTCTTATTCTTTGGGGAATATCCACCGACTGCTGGTCAAGGATCCATATTGTATGACTGGCACAGTTGAGGTGATGAAAGGTGGCAGCCTGACAACGACCATGGCAGGTCCCTACCAAGCCCGTGGCTTAACTGCATTTCTATCCCAGGTATGAGAAACCACAGCAAGAGATGGATGAGATTGTCTCAGCCCAGGATGAGAGTCTCCTGAAGAATGACCTGCTGCATCAGGAGCCATAGTTTAATGGAGCCATTGGTCCACCAGACTGCTTCTGGGTGCTTCCCTTTAATTTTCTGACGACTGCTTTTGAGAGAACTGTGGTGACTGCCCAGCCATTAGGTGTTCAAGACCAGGCACCAATGCAGATTTTCTGTCCCTAATCAACAGTGAGAGTGTCCTGCTTAGCATAATTTACTGTTGGCTCGTTATGGGGGGGGGTACTACATTTGGATGTTCTTATTTTT
The DNA here is from genome assembly GCF_963924665.1 of Micromys minutus. Classification (NCBI taxonomy): domain Eukaryota; kingdom Metazoa; phylum Chordata; class Mammalia; order Rodentia; family Muridae; genus Micromys; species Micromys minutus. Next base: position 33,967,369 of record NC_137981.1, read on the forward strand.
TTGTTACTGGAAATTATATATATACTTGTTATTATTTTCAAAACTGGTTAAGAATATTTGATATTTTTATTGACTTCTGTTTTAATGTTCATTTTTTAAATGTTTTCTATGAATAATAAATTGTTTTCAAACTCTTCCCTCTTAATACTACATTCTTTATTCAGCTTGCTGACCAGTCCTGAAACTAAATTACTCATAGGCAAAGATGGATATCTGCATTTTCCATGCATCTTGGGCTACATAGTCAATTCCCAGCCACCCAGGGCTTCTAGGCAGATGTTCTCATGTGGATAATAATATTTGCTCAATGTATCCCTAATTTATGCTGTAATACTACATCTTTGGTCTCATATAGTTTACCTCCCCTATGGTACAGTAGTTTATAACACAGTTTCATAATTGACCCAATAATTCCATTAGTGAGAAATATACCAGCATTGCTGCAAGGTTCTCAAGAATTCAAAGCCTTGAAGAGGGTGTATAACAGACATCAGGAAAGCCAGAGATGAGAGCCTCAGTTTTTCTGCAATTCAACATCAGTGATAACAACACAACAGATTTATTGACCATCCAAGTCATGTTGCACAGTCGATTTTTACAGATGTTGTTGGCCTTGACCATATTTTTGTGTTATTTTTCTTTAATTTTTGATTTTTGATTTTTTGGTGAATTGTTTTTTGTTTTTGTTGTGGTTTTTTTGTTTTTTTTTTTTTTTTTTTTAGCTTTCCTGTGTCTGTGGCTCTTCTGCATGCAGATTTCCTCACTGACCAAAGGAGGAATGTTGATACCCTGATACAGATGGTGTCTAAGCATCTTAAAGTTCTGAGTGAGCAGCAGATTTTGCTTTTGGTTCTGTTGCTTATGATCTTGAGCTTGGCTCTAGCTGTCTGGTTATCTCTGGTGTGAGCTGTCATGAGTGTCTCTTCCTGGTCCCATGCCCTGTGGAGGATGGTAGAGCTCAGGATCGGGCATACAGCCAGTCATCAGGTAGTCAGAAGGCACTGTGTCTGTTTAGGGTGGTCCTCCTGTGTCACTGGTTACTAGGGACATTCTTTAGGAAGACAGGTTGTAGGGTGTGGGAGAGAATCAGCCTGCTGATCTAACCCTGATGGAGGAGCACACTGGAAGGAAGGAGGAAATCAGGAGAGAGTGTTTGTCCCTGTCACCTAGGTTCTGTGCTAGTCCAAACTGGAATAGTTATTTGGGTGACATTCTCACTGATGTCCCTGATTGTCCTGGACCTTTGCTAATGCATGCTGGCTGTAGGCACAGAATGTTTAGCATGTGTCCTGAGCAGACACCAGGCTGGTCTTCCTGACAATGTATGCTTCTGTCATCCTACTTGCAAAGCTTGTAGCTGGGCTCCTGGGAATGTCCTCCTATGAATGGAATTAGCCAGGTGGTTTCAGATCTTGGGAATCTGGTAACATTTGAAGGCATTGGTAGTTTTTAAAGTAAATGCCAGATAGATAAAAATCAAGTCATCTTGGAGACGATTTTCTTTTAAAGTATTTTTGATGAGGCTTTTGAGAAGACTCATCAGTTAATAGTGTGTGAGTCTGTGTGTGTGTGTGTCTGTGTGTGTGTGTGTGTGTGAGTATGTGTGTGTGTGTTTTCTAATCCTAATGATCTGAGAGGAAGTTCTCTGATTCTCCCTGAAGCCATGGCATATTAGTGTATATATACATGTACGTGAGCGTTTGTGTTGGTATCTGTGTATCTACAAGTGTGAACAAATACACCCGAACAGGACAATGCACAGACACACAAACATAACCAGCCATATAAATGATATATGTAAGAAGTTAGTAAGTACAAGAATGAATGCTCTGTGTTGACTATAGTAAAATCATCCTGTCTAGGTCCGGCAGGAGAAAGCAGTTAGGTACCAATTCTCAGGTCACAATGCATGGGAATTTGAGGCAGCACAACCCTAAATACATAAGCATGTTTACTGTAACAAAAAGGCGATGTTGGCTCAGAAGACCATGGATCAGTGGTAAATCACATAAATGTTCAGCATGCACAATACAATTTTTCATTTTCAATAAATAAATAAAAACTAAACCAGACCGTCAGTGTATAGTTGGTTGTTCATGCACTCACTGACAAGTACTGTACACCAACTGTGAGGTAGGGGCTCCCTCATTCATTCTGGTCTGAGGGAGCCAATGTATGCCAAGCCTTCCAGCCAGAGAAACAGAGAGGAGGGCCTTGCCCTTTTAGGGGAGTCCCCACAGTCATGTGACACTCCTGTTTATATCCCTTCAGCCAGTCCTTATGTAGCCAGGCCCAATCTGAGAAGACTGGACAGTTTTTCCCCAATGGGTGTCTCTAGCTATAGACAGGGTACCCTGTTATTAGCACAGAGACAATGGATCAGAGGTGGGAAGCAGGTAGTTTAGACCTTGATGTGCAAGGACCATTCATATTTTGCTTTGAGAAAGGTCTCTCGCTCTCTCAAACAAACACACTCACAGGGAGAAAGAGAGAAAAAAATAGAAAGACAGAGAGAGAGAGTGGAGAGGGAGAGAGAGATAAAAAGGGCCAGGGAGAGAGGGAGAAAGAGAATGAGAGGGAATGAGATATAAACAGACCGATGATACAAACTCACTCTGGAACCTAAAGTTATTCAGGACTAGGCATATCCCTTACCTCTGAGGGCAGAAAAAGAAGCTCAAGTAGGGGAACAGGATCCACAGCTAGGCAACATAGTGATAATAACCCCCCACTCTAGATATCTGTGGGTTCCACATTAAGACAAAAATGGACTTCTTTTGCATTTGTGTGGGGGCAGAGAGACTGTCCTCGATCCAGTCTATGTATTCTCTGTAACTCTGGCTCTGGCAGTCCCTAAGGGTCTATGTCAGTTGACCCTGTTGGTCTTTTAGTGAAGTCCCTATTCCCTCCAGTTTCCAAATTTCTCTCACCAAGTTCTCTGCAATAGAAAAAGAATGGTCGCTGAAGCCAAGATGTTGATAATATTTCTGTTTGGATGGTTGAGACAGGTTCTCATGGATCCAAAGCAGTCCTCTACCTATCTTTGCTGGTTCACCTTGAGATTAGGTCCTGCTGCCTCAACTTCACAAGAGCTAGTATTACAAGTGGGGCTACCTAGGCCAGTGTGAACAGCACGAGTCCTCCCTGGGCTTCCTCCATGCCAGCCAGTCACTCTGTTGACTGAAGTTTATCTACATCTCTTGTCTCCTTACCATGCCCCAAACCCTTTGCAGCTCTCACTATATAGCTCAGTGACCTGCCAGCAACCTTGCTTTGGGATCTTTGGTGAAGAGAGGAGAGCAGCACATTTAGTCCAGGGCCTTTCCTCTTGATGGCTCCCTTATTTCAGGTTCCCCTGGCAACAGTTCATCACACTGTCACCAACAACCTGATGACTGCCTTCTCTAAAAAGGAATTATGAAACAATTTCAAAGACTAAGAACATGGCTCCTATGAGGGTCACATTTATCCACATCCTACTGTTCCTGCAGATTCTTTCTGGATGTGTTTTCAAGCACTTGTACCTGTAGGTGCAGGTGATCTTCACAACCTCCAGAACTATCCTGGTGTCATTTTCAGTACCATTGCTCATATAGATGAATAGGGGTATTTTGAAGAAGCAATGAACATTTCTAGGCCACTGTGGCAAACACTGTGTTCATCACAGTGGAATACCTAAGGTGTTTCCAATAAAGCCTAGAGCAAGTCTCTGTGTTTGGAGAGAGGAAGTATTCAATGGCTTTCTACATTCCAGAAGATGCTCACATAGAAATGAGCTAAAGGGTACCACATTTTCTGGTAAGTTCAGGGAGACATAAGCAGTAGTAAAAGAAAAGATGTGGCATCAGCAGTTTCTTCCCTGGACATTCTATTGTGTCCTGGAGAACTCACCGCATCCCTGTGATGTCAGCAGTGTTATGACAACACTAACTGCTCTTTGGGGATTCAGTGAGTGACTAAAGAGTGGGTGTGAAAATATGTTGTCTAGATTGAGGGGTTATTTTGGAGGGAAGATCTGGGGTTGGAGAGCGACTACAGAGAGGCAGAAGGAAGCTGCCCTTCCATCTGAGAGTCATCCTGGTAAGGAGTCCTGGAGGAGACATAGTGATTTCCGGGAGGGGGCAGCAAACTTCCTGGAGGAGATGGGCTGTAGGTGGTTGAAGTACTGTCACACTGGAACTGGAGCTCTAGGATGAAATGGACTTTGGTGTTTATCCTAACTACTGAAGTCAAGGACAACAAAACATGTTTGTCCAGCGAACCCATAGCGTTTGTGATTACAGGGACTTGTTATATCACAAAATAAAAAAAAAAAATAGAGACTAGCAGGGTAAGGAACAGATTAATGTTTCCTGCATTAGGGCGGTCCATAGCTGAGGTTTACTCCTAGTGGACAATTAGAGGCAGTTGTTTTTACTGTGTCTATGTCTATGTGCCCTCAAGTTAAGGAGGCTCCTGACCACCTCTCACTCAGAGTGGCTCCAAAGTTTTCTGAATCAGGTTTTGGAGGTGGAATATTTTTGTCTAGTGCAGCCAAACAAGTGACAGAGGCAGTGACCAAGACAGAGAGATCCTATTGCCATCTCAGGAAGTGGGGAGGTTGGGTCTTTGAGATGTGAGAATTGATCAGTCTGTCCATTCTGTTTGCCCCTTCTTGAATATATAATCCATAATCATTTGGTTATAGAACAAGATCTGGGCACCTTTGTGCTTGTAGACTGTGTAATTATTCCTGGGTTCTGGACCACAGTCTTGAGAGCTGTGATATCAAAGTGCCCCCTGTGTAGCCAACTGTGTGGTAAACAGAATCCTGTGTTTGGAGGCAGAGGAAACACCTAGATGCTTTGATACTCCCTTCTCTACACAGTAATTAGAGAACTGAGGTACACAGGAGGCATATCAAGCACAGGGTAAAATCTCTGAGTTGACACTGAGCTGCAGGCGAATGTTTCTCCTTAAACCTCAGGTTTGTCTGTCCATCCTCTATGCCTTCTCAATATACAAGTTCACTGTAGCATTCTTCCTTCAGAGGCTGGCAGACAGCCATCAGCCCCCACATCCATCCTCACTAAGAAGCATGTGATCGAAGAAATGGAGAGGCTGACCACAGAGATTGGGAAGGTTACCTCTGAGAGGAATGAATTGCGAGATCAACTGAACCGCATCGAAGAAGAATCCCTGGAATACAGGTATTCATTGTCTCAATCTCTGTGGTGTCAGAAAGCCTTGAATCTGCAATATCACCCTCATCTTTAAAGATCTCGGTTTCCAGGAGTCGGCACTTCCAAGTTGTCCCTGTGTCCCAGCCCAAGTCCCCAAATGCTTCTCTGAGGAGAGGCATACTTAATGCTGGGGGAGGAGTGATATGGGAACTGGTCTCACACTCTTCCTCTAATGAAAACAGAAGCCTGTGGTCTGAGTAACAACTCAGAGACTGAGGCAGTGGAGAGTGAGTCACGAGTGTGCATTTGTTAAGGCTTTGACAGGTGATGGATTGTGTGTGAGTCTAGCTGTTGTGACTTTGTGGTGAGTCTATTAGTTGCCTGGCAGGAGAATGAGAGTTGAAAGCTCCTGGTAGCACCTGGTTGGCCCAGGTCCTAGTTTATTTCAATGAGTCCCTGACTATTAGTCCTGGGGCTCCTCACTCTTCCCACTGAACCTTGTGCATATAATCTAAGACAATCCTGCTGCAAGGGTATCTATCTTCTGTATCCTATTTACTCTCTGCTTCCATCTGTCTGTGTCTTAGACTCAGTGACTTTCTCACTCTCACACCTCGACTGTGTGTGTGTGTGTGTGTATGAGTGTATGTGAGAGTGTGTGTGTGTCTGTGTTTGTGAGTGTGTGTGAGACAATGTTTGTGTGTGAGAGAGAAAAAGAGAGAGTGTGTATTGATGTGAGTGTGTGTGTATGTGTGAGTGTGAGTGAGTTTTTATGTGAGTGTGTGTGTGTATGAGTGTGTGTGTGTTAGTGTGTTAGTGTGTGTATTTGCACATGCAAGCTAGAATCTGCAGATGCAACTACATGTTTGCATGATTTTGTGTCCCTCTACACTTTAGAATTTCTCAGTCTGCTTCTTAACCTGAGTATTTCCCCTTCTCTCAGTTTCAAGGTGATTGCAGTGTTGAGAGACCTGTACCCTCTTTAAACAGCACTTGGCCTATGTGGTCACAATTAGTCACATTTGAATCACTCACTCTCTAGTAGTTTCTAAAGTTCTCCCTCAGAGGGCTCTCAACTGAGAATCTCATCCAATGTCTACCTCTGCAGTAATAGTTACCCAGCATCTAGAGTCCCTATTGTGAAAACAGGAGCAATGACATCACAAAATATACTGATGTGCCAAGTTTGTGCAGTCCTGGTCATAGCCTGAGTGATTCTACAGGCCTGAGTTTACAGAATTCTATGTTCCATGAACTAGGCCCTCGCACCTGCCAGGAATACATCATCAGAGATTGCGTTTGGAGCATAATGATATCATGTCAGAACTGCAGATCTTGAAGATTAAGAACACTGTATTCTCCAGGAACATCAAGATGCTGGAGAAGGAGACTCGCTTCTATCGGTAAGGGCCTGAAAGGCACCCCTGACAGGGTGGAATGGCATTTCTATCTTCATTGTTTCTGAAATGAAGAGTCCTTTCCTCTGGTTCTATTCCCTTTACCTCTTACCATCGACATGACTTAGACCCCTTGAAATAACTTTACCTAAGTGTAAAAGAGACTGTCTTCCCTCCCAGAATTGTCCTTCCATTTTCAGAATCCTTTAGATAGAAAAGTGATTCAAATAGGAGATGGGTCTCAGGCTGACTTTGTCTTCTGAGGCTCAGTAGGATTTTACAGAGCTGATTATTAAGGAACACTTGTAAAGAATGCCCTCATCTGGCTCCCCTGTTCTACCTGGAGGTTATTAGCCCCCTATGTTTAGTGTTACCCAAGACCTTGAATATCACGGACAGGTAGAGATTCCACTTCCTTTGCAGGGACATGGATCTCTATCGCTGTAGGGACTTCCAATTCCTTTCTTATTTCATGATTTGGCTGCTCTCTGTCTTTCTGATTTTTAGAGCTGGCCACCATGGCTGTATTGGTGTCTTTCTTAGGTCTTCATGGGAAGCTGGGTGTGGTAGGGTCAATGGGATGTGGAAGCAGGAGTGTCAGGAGCATGTTGGAGATTCTTAACTTGCAAGTGTATTTCTAGCAACCTGCGTGACCAGCTCCTTAAGGAGCAGGCTCAACTTAAGAGCGAAGTGTGCATGCTGAGGGAGGAGAATGAGAAAAACCAGAATCAATGTTCCCAAGTGCAGCAGCTCCAAAGCGACATGAAGTATCAACCAGAAACCAATGACCACAGGACCCAGCAGCAACAGGTAGGCACAGGCAGTCTGCTTAGGCATGTGTAACTCTTCAATTTCCATTTGACCTTCTCCTGTTTCTACCTATCACCTTTCTAAGCCACACTGACACTCAACCACCCAGCACATTGATGTGACTTTGCATTTCCCTGTCTATGCACAAGTAATGTGTGAAGTTAGTGTCTTGTGAGACACACAATTATTGGCAGTGTTTCCTGCTCCTTTACTGAAACTTGAGGTAGGTGAGCGAGATTGACAAGTAACTTTTCACACATTGTTCTGTTCTCTTGATAAATGGGCTGCTACGCCCTGAGCATTAATGTATGTCTGAATCCTGTGATTCAGTGTGTATGTCAGGAGTCACATGACACAGTTGGGAACTATGTGCAGTGAGAAGAGCCCTGTGAAAATGTCAAATGGTGCTTTCAGTGGTATCCATTAGGTGGCATGTAGCCTTCTCCTTTATCCTGCAAGTCAATGAAGTCCCTTTCCATTACCAGCTTCTTGGTTCACACTGATAGAAGCTTGAGTAGCATCTTGTCAGCCAAGTTATCTGTGTTTCTCTAGAGTTCTATGTACCTTGATGTTAAGCTCTGGTGCTGACTGTATGAACAGGAATGGCAGAACAACTTGAAGGTCTTGGAAAGGCAGTTAAAAATATAAAGATAATTTTTTGGGTAAAAAGTCCCATTACCTTCTCATCATAGTCTGTCAAAACAAAGCTTTCTACACAGTTTCCTTCCCGAGCAATGCATACCAGAGTTCTGGACCTTTTCTGAATGTGGTGGTACACTCACTGTAGGCTCCCTTGCTCATTTAGTGTGAAGTTCGTTTCCAGTGTAGCACATCATGCCTGTTTGCACGCCAGAGGAGAATGTTGTGTAATTTTCCTGGAAAATATCTGACTTGAAACATGATGACCTATCACCCCAGAAACATAATAAAGATGCTTCTGTTTGTCTGTGTTACCTGCAAGGTTTTGTTGTCCTATGTAGGTTTTGATATTGTGTGATTTATTTTTTGTGCATGCCTGTGTACTACCCTCTACTGAGAACAGTCTCTTCTAATGAACAGGATCAGGGAACAACGGAAGATTTGCTGCAGGACAAACAGGAGCAGAAGGAGCCGAGGATCCAGGAGAAGGATTGTGAAGAAAACCCGCAGGATCAGTTCGAAGTCCTCCAGGAGAGGTAGGATCCTAGGGTTGAAGTTGAGCATGGGGCCACCTGGGTGTGAGGTACCCGGATCTCTGAGTCTTATGGGCTTCTGCTCATCACCAAGTCTTAGAGCCACTGGCAGGAAAAGAACCACTGTATAAATTTTTCTGGTCCAGTCATTATGGCCTTTTGATGCTCTGTATAACTGACACTTTGTGCTTTCTAGAATGTTCTCAGTAGGCTACTTTGTTTCGTTTTCATTTTTATTTTGTTATTGACTTTCAGAAGTGATCTTCATGATCAGGCCCTATTTGATGGGATCTCAATGGGCTCTTCCATGCTTGACTGTACTCAGATGTTTATTCCCAGCATCCCCTTTACTGAACAGAATCAACTCCATTCACAGGACACTTTGCCATATTTACCCATTTCTCTGAAAAGTCTTCTATGGATAATAGAGTTTAAGAAATTTCAGGATGAACCCAGGCTGACACATCTGCTTTAGGGATGATCAGAAATTTCAAATGAATGATCTTTAACAAACTCCCAGAGAGACCCATGTTATGGCTTCTCAGTTCCTGTCCTAAGGAAATACAATGTCCTGTTTGGTGCCGAAGCCTGTGTGGGGGTCACTATGCCAGCATGCACCTGGAGCAATGGTGCTCTAGCATGCTGTGCTGCTAGAGTTTCTGAGTACTGTGAGTCATTTGCAGTGCAGGGGGCGGGGACATCACTGGTGGCAATCTGCTTCTTTGTAGAGTGTGGTGCAACAGTCAAAGAGGAGCTTCTCACTGCTATGTATTAGCATAGAATGTGGCTTTCTCAGTAATTCCTGCAACACAATGAGATCTCCTGCCTTTGCCTAATTCTTTCTTCACACTGATAAAAGCCTGTTTAGTAACTCTTTAGCCCTGTGACCTGAAAGCCTTCCTGGACATCCATTCTGGACCTGACTACATGGCTAGAGATACCTGAAAGAATTTTAAGACCATTCATTTTTGGCTTGAGTCTTAGTGACTCAGGGGAATATGTTCTCACATAACTCTGTATAGTGGTGTCAAGAACAGTATAGACCCAAAGTAGACGTATTTTCCCAGAGATGTTCTGAACCTCCTACAATGAGCTGACATGCTTACTCTAAACTCACATGCTCATGCTGCTTGAAGTGTTTTTTCCTCTATTCTTGTGTGTGTCTGTGTGTGTGTGTTTGTTTTGGAGTGTCCTTAGTGTCAGCATTTGAGTGTGTTTCTGTGTTTGCGTTTCTGTTTGTTTCCTGAGTAAGTGATATATAGAGACAGAGACAGAGTTTGTGTTATGTTTCTGTGTGTGTATGAGTGTGTGTTTGGTCCTGTCTGTAGTTCTTCATATATGTGTGCACTGGCTAGAGGAGAAAACATTGAGTTCCTTTTCTGTCATATCTACCTTGAAATATGGTTTCTTAATTTCCCAGAATTAGGCTGGGGAATGTTGTTGTGTGCTTGGGTGAACAGCAAGCTCTTGGGTTCCTCTTAATCTGGGTGCTTTGCTATGAACTCTGTGCATGCCCATGTATAGCCCTCCACTAAGGACAGCATCTTCTAATGACCAGCACATGGAAAGAGGAGGAGACCGCCATGAAGCTAAAGACTCAGCACAGATGATGCAGCCTCACTTTGAGGTCCTGCAGATGAGCTAGGATCCCAGGCTGGAACCAGAGGGTAAAGCCACCTTGGTCCCCTGTTTATATACTTCTGTTCATCAGCAAGTCACTAGCCTGAAAGGAACGCCTTAAACTACTGTGCTTTTCTAGTCATTAAGATGTGCTGTCCAGGAAAGCAGATATTCCTTACTCTTTGGGTGTGCCAGTCTGACTGCCTTCTGTCATCTCCAAAATTTAAGTTCTGATCATGGTTTTTTTGTACTCACAGAGTCTATGTTATTTCAGTCCAAAGTAAAGAATCTCAATGTATACACCTCCATTTCTATCTGAAATTACATTTTATTTAGGAACATCCCTGTAGAGAACACATTCCCCTCCTTCTATGCTGCTCTCTCTAGAGAATACCTGTTTTTTAAAAAAGGTCTTTGTAGATACAATTGGTTAAGTAGTTTCCAGGATGAAGCCAGTCAGATGCTTTTGCTATTGGGATGGTCAGTCCCTTCAGGTGAGTGTTTTAAAACAGACTCCCATATAGATCCAGAATGCAGTGTCCCAGCTCTAGTCCTGAGGAACTTCAGTTTTCTGTTTAGTGCCAGAGCCTGTGCTGGGCTGTTGTTCTCAGACAAAGCACTGGAGAATTGCTGGTCCAGGCGCACAGACCCGATTGTACTGTTGCTTGAGTGCATTGTGCCTTCTGTGCGGCAGGACTGAGATATCCTCACAACCTTGTTCAGATACCAAGGACTTAAGACTGCACTAGGTCTCTCCTTATTGCTGCGAGCCATCACACACTCACCATAAATAATTTGCTTATCACTCATATGCTGTTGTCAGTGTTTAGCCACCTTTACAAAATGATGCCCTGGGACTACATGAGAAAGTCCTCAACTTTCTGTAAGAACAGAGATCGTGAAGTACATTGAACTAATTCTGACCTGTGTGTAAGGCTGAGAAGATGTGTAGACACAGCTACTGTGTGTCTTATTCTTTGGGGAATATCCACCGACTGCTGGTCAAGGATCCATATTGTATGACTGGCACAGTTGAGGTGATGAAAGGTGGCAGCCTGACAACGACCATGGCAGGTCCCTACCAAGCCCGTGGCTTAACTGCATTTCTATCCCAGGTATGAGAAACCACAGCAAGAGATGGATGAGATTGTCTCAGCCCAGGATGAGAGTCTCCTGAAGAATGACCTGCTGCATCAGGAGCCATAGTTTAATGGAGCCATTGGTCCACCAGACTGCTTCTGGGTGCTTCCCTTTAATTTTCTGACGACTGCTTTTGAGAGAACTGTGGTGACTGCCCAGCCATTAGGTGTTCAAGACCAGGCACCAATGCAGATTTTCTGTCCCTAATCAACAGTGAGAGTGTCCTGCTTAGCATAATTTACTGTTGGCTCGTTATGGGGGGGGGGTACTACATTTGGATGTTCTTATTTTTTTGTTACTGGAAATTATATATATACTTGTTATTATTTTCAAAACTGGTTAAGAATATTTGATATTTTTATTGACTTCTGTTTTAATGTTCATTTTTTAAATGTTTTCTATGAATAATAAATTGTTTTCAAACTCTTCCCTCTTAATACTACATTCTTTATTCAGCTTGCTGACCAGTCCTGAAACTAAATTACTCATAGGCAAAGATGGATATCTGCATTTTCCATGCATCTTGGGCTACATAGTCAATTCCCAGCCACCCAGGGCTTCTAGGCAGATGTTCTCATGTGGATAATAATATTTGCTCAATGTATCCCTAATTTATGCTGTAATACTACATCTTTGGTCTCATATAGTTTACCTCCCCTATGGTACAGTAGTTTATAACACAGTTTTATAATTGACCCAATAATTCCATTAGTGAGAAATATACCAGCATTGCTGCAAGGTTCTCAAGAATTCAAAGCCTTGAAGAGGGTGTATAACAGACATCAGGAAAGCCAGAGATGAGAGCCTCAGTTTTTCTGCAATTCAACATCAGTGATAACAACACAACAGATTTATTGACCATCCAAGTCATGTTGCACAGTCGATTTTTACAGATGTTGTTGGCCTTGACCATATTTTTGTGTTATTTTTCTTTAATTTTTGATTTTTGATTTTTTGGTGAATTGTTTTTTGTTTTTGTTGTGGTTTTTTTGTTTTTTTTTTTTTTTTTTTTTTTTTTTTTTTTTTTTTTTTTTTTTAGCTTTCCTGTGTCTGTGGCTCTTCTGCATGCAGATTTCCTCACTGACCAAAGGAGGAATGTTGATACCCTGATACAGATGATGTCTAAGCATCTTAAAGTTCTGAGTGAGCAGCAGATTTTGCTTTTGGTTCTGTTGCTTATGATCTTGAGCTTGGCTCTAGCTGTCTGGTTATCTCTGGTGTGAGCTGTCATGAGTGTCTCTTCCTGGTCCCATGCCCTGTGGAGGATGGTAGAGCTCAGGATCGGGCATACAGCCAGTCATCAGGTAGTCAGAAGGCACTGTGTCTGTTTAGGGTGGTCCTCCTGTGTCACTGGTTACTAGGGACATTCTTTAGGAAGACAGGTTGTAGGGTGTGGGAGAGAATCAGCCTGCTGATCTAACCCTGATGGAGGAGCACACTGGAAGGAAGGAGGAAATCAGGAGAGAGTGTTTGTCCCTGTCACCTAGGTTCTGTGCTAGTCCAAACTGGAATAGTTATTTGGGTGACATTCTCACTGATGTCCCTGATTGTCCTGGACCTTTGCTAATGCATGCTGGCTGTAGGCACAGAATGTTTAGCATGTGTCCTGAGCAGACACCAGGCTGGACTTCCTGACAATGTATGCTTCTGTCATCCTACTTGCAAAGCTTGTAGCTGGGCTCCTGGGAATGTCCTCCTATGAATGGAATTAGCCAGGTGGTTTCAGATCTTGGGAATCTGGTAACATTTGAAGGCATTGGTAGTTTTTAAAGTAAATGCCAGATAGATAAAAATCAAGTCATCTTGGAGACGATTTTCTTTTAAAGTATTTTTGATGAGCTTTTGAGAAGACTCATCAGTTAATAGTGTGTGAGTCTGTGTGTGTGTGTGTCTGTGTGTGTGTGTGTGTGTGAGTATGTGTGTGTGTGTTTTCTAATCCTAATGATCTGAGAGGAAGTTCTCTGATTCTCCCTGAAGCCATGGCATATTAGTGTATATATACATGTACGTGAGCGTTTGTGTTGGTATCTGTGTATCTACAAGTGTGAACAAATACACCCGAACAGGACAATGCACAGACACACAAACATAACCAGCCATATAAATGATATATGTAAGAAGTTAGTAAGTACAAGAATGAATGCTCTGTGTTGACTATAGTAAAATCATCCTGTCTAGGTCCGGCAGGAGAAAGCAGTTAGGTACCAATTCTCAGGTCACAATGCATGGGAATTTGAGGCAGCACAACCCTAAATACATAAGCATGTTTACTGTAACAAAAAGGCGATGTTGGCTCAGAAGACCATGGATCAGTGGTAAATCACATAAATGTTCAGCATGCACAATACAATTTTTCATTTTCAATAAATAAATAGAAACTAAACCAGACCGTCAGTGTATAGTTGGTTGTTCATGCACTCACTGACAAGTACTGTACACCAACTGTGAGGTAGGGGCTCCCTCATTCATTCTGGTCTGAGGGAGCCAATGTATGCCAAGCCTTCCAGCCAGAGAAACAGAGAGGAGGGCCTTGCCCTTTTAGGGGAGTCCCCACAGTCATGTGACACTCCTGTTTATATCCCTTCAGCCAGTCCTTATGTAGCCAGGCCCAATCTGAGAAGACTGGACAGTTTTTCCCCAATGGGTGTCTCTAGCTATAGACAGGGTACCCTGTTATTAGCACAGAGACAATGGATCAGAGGTGGGAAGCAGGTAGTTTAGACCTTGATGTGCAAGGATCATTCATATTTTGCTTTGAGAAAGGTCTCTCGCTCTCTCAAACAAACACACTCACAGGGAGAAAGAGAGAAAAAAATAGAAAGACAGAGAGAGAGTGGAGAGGGAGAGAGAGATAAAAAGGGCCAGGGAGAGAGGGAGAAAGAGAATGAGAGGGAATGAGATATAAACAGACCGATGATACAAACTCACTCTGGAACCTAAAGTTATTCAGGACTAGGCATATCCCTTACCTCTGAGGGCAGAAAAAGAAGCTCAAGTAGGGGAACAGGATCCACAGCTAGGCAACATAGTGATAATAACCCCCCACTCTAGATATCTGTGGGTTCCACATTAAGACAAAAATGGACTTCTTTTGCATTTGTGTGGGGGCAGAGAGACTGTCCTCGATCCAGTCTATGTATTCTCTGTAACTCTGGCTCTGGCAGTCCCTAAGGGTCTATGTCAGTTGACCCTGTTGGTCTTTTAGTGAAGTCCCTATTCCCTCCAGTTTCCAAATTTCTCTCACCAAGTTCTCTGCAATAGAAAAAGAATGGTCGCTGAAGCCAAGATGTTGATAATATTTCTCTTTGGATGGTTGAGACAGGTTCTCATGGATCCAAAGCAGTCCTCTACCTACCTTTGCTGGTTCACCTTGAGATTAGGTCCTGCTGCCTCAACTTCACAAGAGCTAGTATTACAAGTGGGGCTACCTAGGCCAGTGTGAACAGCACGAGTCCTCCCTGGGCTTCCTCCATGCCAGCCAGTCACTCTGTTGACTGAAGTTTATCTACATCTCTTGTCTCCTTACCATGCCCCAAACCCTTTGCAGCTCTCACTATATAGCTCAGTGACCTGCCAGCAACCTTGCTTTGGGATCTTTGGTGAAGAGAGGAGAGCAGCACATTTAGTCCAGGGCCTTTCCTCTTGATGGCTCCCTTATTTCAGGTTCCCCTGGCAACAGTTCATCACACTGTCACCAACAACCTGATGACTGCCTTCTCTAAAAAGGAATTATGAAACAATTTCAAAGACTAAGAACATGGCTCCTATGAGGGTCACATTTATCCACATCCTACTGTTCCTGCAGATTCTTTCTGGATGTGTTTTCAAGCACTTGTACCTGTAGGTGCAGGTGATCTTCACAACCTCCAGAACTATCCTGGTGTCATTTTCAGTACCATTGCTCATATAGATGAATAGGGGTATTTTGAAGAAGCAATGAACATTTCTAGGCCACTGTGGCAAACACTGTGTTCATCACAGTGGAATGCCTAAGGTGTTTCCAATAAAGCCTAGAGCAAGTCTCTGTGTTTGGAGAGAGGAAGTATTCAATGGCTTTCTACATTCCAGAAGATGCTCACATAGAAATGAGCTAAAGGGTACCACATTTTCTGGTAAGTTCAGGGAGACATAAGCAGTAGTAAAAGAAAAGATGTGGCATCAGCAGTTTCTTCCCTGGACATTCTATTGTGTCCTGGAGAACTCACCGCATCCCTGTGATGTCAGCAGTGTTATGACAACACTAACTGCTCTTCGGGGATTCAGTGAGTGACTAAAGAGTGGGTGTGAAAATATGTTGTCTAGATTGAGGGGTTATTTTGGAGGGAAGATCTGGGGTTGGAGAGCGACTACAGAGAGGCAGAAGGAAGCTGCCCTTCCATCTGAGAGTCATCCTGGTAAGGAGTCCTGGAGGAGACATAGTGATTTCCGGGAGGGGGCAGCAAACTTCCTGGAGGAGATGGGCTGTAGGTGGTTGAAGTACTGTCACACTGGAACTGGAGCTCTAGGATGAAATGGACTTTGGTGTTTATCCTAACTACTGAAGTCAAGGACAACAAAACATGTTTGTCCAGCGAACCCATAGCGTTTGTGATTACAGGGACTTGTTATATCACAAAATAAAAAAAAAAAATAGAGACTAGCAGGGTAAGGAACAGATTAATGTTTCCTGCATTAGGGCTGTCCATAGCTGAGGTTTACTCCTAGTGGACAATTAGAGGCAGTTGTTTTTACTGTGTCTATGTCTATGTGCCCTCAAGTTAAGGAGGCTCCTGACCACCTCTCACTCAGAGTGGCTCCAAAGTTTTCTGAATCAGGTTTTGGAGGTGGAATATTTTTGTCTAGTGCAGCCAAACAAGTGACAGAGGCAGTGACCAAGACAGAGAGATCCTATTGCCATCTCAGGAAGTGGGGAGGTTGGGTCTTTGAGATGTGAGAATTGATCAGTCTGTCCATTCTGTTTGCCCCTTCTTGAATATATAATCCATAATCATTTGGTTATAGAACAAGATCTGGGCACCTTTGTGCTTGTAGACTGTGTAATTATTCCTGGGTTCTGGACCACAGTCTTGAGAGCTGTGATATCAAAGTGCCCCCTGTGTAGCCAACTGTGTGGTAAACAGAATCCTGTGTTTGGAGGCAGAGGAAACACCTAGATGCTTTGATACTCCCTTCTCTACACAGTAATTAGAGAACTGAGGTACACAGGAGGCATATCAAGCACAGGGTAAAATCTCTGAGTTGACACTGAGCTGCAGGCGAATGTTTCTCCTTAAACCTCAGGTTTGTCTGTCCATCCTCTATGCCTTCTCAATATACAAGTTCACTGTAGCATTCTTCCTTCAGAGGCTGGCAGACAGCCATCAGCCCCCACATCCATCCTCACTAAGAAGCAGGTGATCGAAGAAATGGAGAGGCTGACCACAGAGATTGGGAAGGTTACCTCTGAGAGGAATGAATTGCGAGATCAACTGAACCGCATCGAAGAAGAATCCCTGGAATACAGGTATTCATTGTCTCAATCTCTGTGGTGTCAGAAAGCCTTGAATCTGCAATATCACCCTCATCTTTAAAGATCTCGGTTTCCAGGAGTCGGCACTTCCAAGTTGTCCCTGTGTCCCAGCCCAAGTCCCCAAATGCTTCTCTGAGGAGAGGCATACTTAATGCTGGGGGAGGAGTGATATGGGAACTGGTCTCATACTCTTCCTCTAATGAAAACAGAAGCCTGTGGTCTGAGTAACAACTCAGAGACTGAGGCAGTGGAGAGTGATTCACGAGTGTGCATTTGTTAAGGCTTAGACAGGTGATGGATTGTGTGTGAGTCTAGCTGTTGTGACGTTGTGGTGAGTCTATTAGTTGCCTGGCAGGAGAATGAGAGTTGAAAGCTCCTGGTAGCACCTGGTTGGCCCAGGTCCTAGTTTATTTCAATGAGTCCCTGACTATTATTCCTGGGGCTCCTCACTCTTCCCACTGAACCTTGTGCATATAATCTAAGACAATCCTGCTGCAAGGGTATCTATCTTCTGTATCCTATTTACTCTCTGCTTCCATCTGTCTGTGTCTTAGACTCAGTGACTTTCTCACTCTCACACCTCGACTGTGTGTGTGTGTGTGTGTGTGTGTATGAGTGTATGTGAGAGTGTGTGTGTGTCTGTGTTTGTGAGTGTGTGTGAGACAATGTTTGTGTGTGAGAGAGAAAAAGAGAGAGTGTGTATTGATGTGAGTGTGTGTGTATGTGTGAGTGTGAGTGAGTTTTTATGTGAGTGTGTGTGTGTATGAGTGTGTGTGTGTTAGTGTGTGTATTTGCACATGCAAGCTAGAATCTGCAGATGCAACTACATGTTTGCATGATTTTGTGTCCCTCTACACTTTAGAATTTCTCAGTCTGCTTCTTAACCTGAGTATTTCCCCTTCTCTCAGTTTCAAGGTGATTGCAGTGTTGAGAGACCTGTACCCTCTTTAAACAGCACTTGGCCTATGTGGTCACAATTAGTCACATTTGAATCACTCACTCTCTAGTAGTTTCTAAAGTTCTCCCTCAGAGGGCTCTCAACTGAGAATCTCATCCAATGTCTACCTCTGCAGTAATAGTTACCCAGCATCTAGAGTCCCTATTGTGAAAACAGGAGCAATGACATCACAAAATATACTGATGTGCCAAGTTTGTGCAGTCCTGGTCATAGCCTGATTCATTCTACAGGCCTGAGTTTACAGAATTCTATGTTCCATGAACTAGGCCCTCGCACCTGCCAGGAATACATCATCAGAGATTGCGTTTGGAGCATAATGATATCATGTCAGAACTGCAGATCTTGAAGATTAAGAACACTGTATTCTCCAGGAACATCAAGATGCTGGAGAAGGAGACTCGCTTCTATCGGTAAGGGCCTGAAAGGCACCCCTGACAGGGTGGAATGGCATTTCTATCTTCATTGTTTCTGAAATGAAGAGTCCTTTCCTCTGGTTCTATTCCCTTTACCTCTTACCATCGACATGACTTAGACCCCTTGAAATAACTTTACCTAAGTGTAAAAGAGACTGTCTTCCCTCCCAGAATTGTCCTTCCATTTTCAGAATCCTTTAGATAGAAAAGTGATTCAAATAGGAGATGGGTCTCAGGCTGACTTTGTCTTCTGAGGCTCTGTAGGATCTTACAGAGCTGATTATTAAGGAACACTTGTAAAGAATGCCCTCATCTGGCTCCCCTGTTCTACCTGGAGGTTATTAGCCCCCTATGTTTAGTGTTACCCAAGACCTTGAATATCACGGACAGGTAGAGATTCCACTTCCTTTGCAGGGACATGGATCTCTATCGCTGTAGGGACTTCCAATTCCTTTCTTATTTCATGATTTGGCTGCTCTCTGTCTTTCTGATTTTTAGAGCTGGCCACCATGGCTGTATTGGTGTCTTTCTTAGGTCTTCATGGGAAGCTGGGTGTGGTAGGGTCAATGGGATGTGGAAGCAGGAGTGTCAGGAGCATGTTGGAGATTCTTAACTTGCAAGTGTATTTCTAGCAACCTGCGTGACCAGCTCCTTAAGGAGCAGGCTCAACTTAAGAGCGAAGTGTGCATGCTGAGGGAGGAGAATGAGAAAAACCAGAATCAATGTTCCCAAGTGCAGCAGCTCCAAAGCGACATGAAGTATCAACCAGAAACCAATGACCACAGGACCCAGCAGCAACAGGTAGGCACAGGCAGTCTGCTTAGGCATGTGTAACTCTTCAATTTCCATTTGACCTTCTCCTGTTTCTACCTATCACCTTTCTAAGCCACACTGACACTCAACCACCCAGCACATTGATGTGACTTTGCATTTCCCTGTCTATGCACAAGTAATGTGTGAAGTTAGTGTCTTGTGAGACACACAATTATTGGCAGTGTTTCCTGCTCCTTTACTGAAACTTGAGGTAGGTGAGCGAGATTGACAAGTAACTTTTCACACATTGTTCTGTTCTCTTGATAAATGGGCTGCTACGCCCTGAGCATTAATGTATGTCTGAATCCTGTGATTCAGTGTGTATGTCAGGAGTCACATGACACAGTTGGGAACTATGTGCAGTGAGAAGAGCCCTGTGAAAATGTCAAATGGTGCTTTCAGTGGTATCCATTAGGTGGCATGTAGCCTTCTCCTTTATCCTGCAAGTCAATGAAGTCCCTTTCCATTACCAGCTTCTTGGTTCACACTGATAGAAGCTTGAGTAGCATCTTGTCAGCCAAGTTATCTGTGTTTCTCTAGAGTTCTATGTACCTTGAGGTTAAGCTCTGGTGCTGACTGTATGAACAGGAATGGCAGAACAACTTGAAGGTCTTGGAAAGGCAGTTAAAAATATAAAGATAATTTTTTGGGTAAAAAGTCCCATTACCTTCTCATCATAGTCTGTCAAAACAAAGCTTTCTACACAGTTTCCTTCCCGAGCAATGCATACCAGAGTTCTGGACCTTTTCTGAATGTGGTGGTACACTCACTGTAGGCTCCCTTGCTCATTTAGTGTGAAGTTCGTTTCCAGTGTAGCACATCATGCCTGTTTGCACGCCAGAGGAGAATGTTGTGTAATTTTCCTAGAAAATATCTGACTTGATACATGATGACCTATCACCCCAGAAACATAATAAAGATGCTTCTGTTTGTCTGTGTTACCTGCAAGGTTTTGTTGTCCTATGTAGGTTTTGATATTGTGTGATTTATTTTTTGTGCATGCCTGTGTACTACCCTCTACTGAGAACAGTCTCTTCTAATGAACAGGATCAGGGAACAACGGAAGATTTGCTGCAGGACAAACAGGAGCAGAAGGAGCCGAGGATCCAGGAGAAGGATTGTGAAGAAAACCCGCAGGATCAGTTAGAAGTCCTCCAGGAGAGGTAGGATCCTAGGGTTGAAGTTGAGCATGGGGCCACCTGGGTGTGAGGTACCCGGATCTCTGAGTCTTATGGGCTTCTGCTCATCACCAAGTCTTAGAGCCACTGGCAGGAAAAGAACCACTGTATAAATTTTTCTGGTCCAGTCATTATGGCCTTTTGATGCTCTGTATAACTGAGACTTTGTGCTTTCTAGAATGTTCTCAGTAGGCTACTTTGTTTCGTTTTCATTTTTATTTTGTTATTGACTTTCAGAAGTGATCTTCATGATCAGGCCCTATTTGATGGGATCTCAATGGGCTCTTCCATGCTTGACTGTACTCAGATGTTTATTCCCAGCATCCCCTTTACTGAACAGAATCAACTCCATTCACAGGACACTTTGCCATATTTACCCATTTCTCTGAAGAGGCTTCTATGGATAATACAGTTTAAGAAATTTCAGGATGAACCCAGGCTGACACATCTGCTGTAGGGATGATCAGAAATTTCAAATGAATGATCTTTAACAAACTCCCATAGAGACCCATGTTGTGGCTTCTCAGTTCCTGTCCTAAGGAAATACAATGTCCTGTTTGGTGCCGAAGCCTGTGTGGGGGTCACTATGCCAGCATGCACCTGGAGCAATGGTGCTCTAGCATGCTGTGCTGCTAGAGTTTCTGAGTACTGTGAGTCATTTGCAGTGCAGGGGGCGGGGACATCACTGGTGGCAATCTGCTTCTTTGTAGAGTGTGGTGCAACAGTCAAAGAGGAGCTTCTCACTGCTATGTATTAGCATAGAATGTGGCTTTCTCAGTAATTCCTGCAACACAATGAGATCTCCTGCCTTTGCCTAATTCTTTCTTCACACTGATAAAAGCCTGTTTAGTAACTCTTTAGCCCTGTGACCTGAAAGCCTTCCTGGACATCCATTCTGGACCTGACTACATGGCTAGAGATACCTGAAAGAATTTTAAGACCATTCATGTTTGGCTTGAGTCTTAGTGACTCAGGGGAATATGTTCTCACATAACTCTGTATAGTGGTGTCAAGAACAGTATAGACCCAAAGTAGACGTATTTTCCCAGAGATGTTCTGAACCTCCTACAATGAGCTGACATGCTTACTCTAAACTCACATGCTCATGCTGCTTGAAGTGTTTTTTCCTCTATTCTTGTGTGTGTCTGTGTGTGTGTGTTTGTTTTGGAGTGTCCTTAGTGTCAGCATTTGAGTGTGTTTCTGTGTTTGCGTTTCTGTTTGTTTCCTGAGTAAGTGATATATAGAGATGGAGACAGAGTTTGTGTTATGTTTCTGCGTGTGTATGTGTGTATGTGTTTGTTCCTGTCTGTAGTTCTTCATATATGTGTGAAGTCGTTTCCAGTGTAGCACATCATGCTTCTTTGCATGCAGCATTTCTCAATGAGCTTCCTGTGTGTTCATTGACCCTCCTCTGTTTTCACTCATCACCTTGTAATCCATTCTCTCAACCAGCCTCCCACCAAGTAAACCTGACTGTCTATTCCTGTCTATGCACATGTTTTCCAGGAAGCTATCTTCTCATGTGAAACTGAATTATTGTCAAGGTTATTATTTATTTATTTATTTATTTATTTATTTATTTATTTATTTATAATGGAAGGTACAGTCCAGGTAGGAAGATGTGATAAAAACAAGCCACACATGTGCATGTCCTCATGATCTGTGAGGTTCTATGCCCAGAAGTGTGAGTAGGTTCTGAGTACTGTGAGTCATTTGCAGTGCAGGGGGCGGGGACATCACTGTTGGTAATCTGCTTATTTATAGAATGTGGTGCACCAGTCAAAGAGGAGCTTCTCACTGCTATGTATTATTGTGGAATGTGGCTCTCTCAGTAATTCCTGCAACACAATGAGATCTCCTGCCTTTTCCTAATTCTTCTTTCACACTGATAAAAGCCTGTTTAGTAACTCTTTAGCCCTGTGACTTGAAAGCCTTCCTGGACATCCATTCTGGACCTGACTACATGGCTAGAGATACCTGAAGGAATTTTAAGGCCCCTCATGTTTGGCTTGAGTCTTAGTGACTCAGGGGAATATGTTCTTACATAACTCTGTATAGTCTGGTCAAGCACAGTATAGACTCAATGAGGATGTTATTTCCCCAGGGATGGATATCCGTGTTCCTATCCTCCTACACTGAGCTCACGTGCTTACTCTAAACTCACATGCTCATGCTGCTTGAGTTGTTTTTCCTCTATTTTTGTGTGTGTGTCTGTGTGTGTGTGTTTGTTTTTGGGTGAGTCCTTAGTGTCAGTGTTTGTGTGTCTCTCTGTGTTTGAGCATGTTTCTGTGTTTGTTTTCCTCTTTGTTTTCCTGAGTAAGTGATATATAAAGACGGAGATAGAGTTTGTGTTATGTTTCTGTGTGTATATGTATGTATATGTGTTTGTTTCTGTCTGTAGTTCTTCATACATCTGTGCACTGGCTAGAGGAGAAAACATTGAGTTTCTTTTTTGTCATATCTACCTTGAAATATGGTTTCTTAATATCCCAGAATTTGGCTGGGGAATGTTGTTGTGTGCTTGGGTGAACAGCAAGCTCTTGTTTTCCTCTAAATCTGGGTGCTTTGCTATGAACTCTGTGTATGCCCATGTATAGCCCTCCACTAAGGACAGCATCTTCTAATGACCAGCACATGGAAAGAGGAGGAGACCGCCATGAAGCTAAAGACTCAGCACAGATGATGGGGCCTCACTTTGATTGCAATTCAACATCAGTGATAACAACACAACAGATTTATTGACCTTCCAAGTCATTTTGCAAAGTCGATTTTTACAGATGTTGTTGGCTTTGACCATATATTTGTGTTATTTTTCTTTAATTTTTGATTTTTTATTTATTTTCTGGTGAATTTTTTTCTTAGCTTGCCAGTGTCTGTGGCTCCTCTGCATGCAGTTTCCTCCTTGGCCAAAGAGGGAACAAAATACTTTGATACAGATGATTGCTAAGCATCTTAAAGTTCTACTGACTGAGCAGCAGATTTTGCTTTGAGTTCTGTTGCTTATTATCCTGAGCTTGGCTCTAGCCATTTGGTTATCTCAGGTGTGAGCTGTCATGAGTGTCTCTGACTTTTTCCATCCGCTGTGGAGGATGGTAGAGCTCAGTGATCGGGCATACAGCCAGTCACCATGTACTCAAAAGGTACTGTGTCTCTTTAGGGTTGGTCCCCTGTGTCACTGTTTACTACGGACATTCTTTTTTCTTTTTCTTCTTTGCTCTGATTGGTATTTTATTTCTCCTTTCCAAGTTCCACATAATAGCAAAGGCTTTTTGAAAACATTGTTATCTTTGCCGAAAACAATCATACAATCATTTTAAACAACTCAAATGTGTACATACATGAATGAGGTTTCTGCAGCCTACAAACAACCTCTTTGGGTTTCAAATGGAAAAAAGCAATATACTGACAATTCAAGTGTAACTCTTAGAAAAACATTGGTTTTCTTACCAAACATGAGTGTCCTGTACAGGGACCTACAACCAAGACAGCAATGAGTTTGAGCCAAGGGGAGCCAGAAGCAGCTCCCACACCAGTTAAGAAGACCCTCCCCGACCCAGCACCTCTTCAAAGTGCTCCTTATCCTCACCATAGGAAGACAGCAGCCGCCCCCAGAGAAGACAGAAGCAGCAGATACACTTGTACTGTCTGAATGTCTTCCGCATTGTTTCACATCCAGCATCTCAGGACCATGTCCACGCAGCATGCGTACCATTCTTTACACTGCTCCCTTCAGGAAGGGACCATGCCTTCCTAAGTCACTTTAGGTGCCTGGGATAACAAAGTGTTTCACCAGAAGGGGTGTAAGCAATGCTATCTGATAAGAGTACGAATAAGGAAAATGCAGTTATCTTAAAGAAAAAGTGTGCTCTACTCACACTAAAATATCAGACCAATGTACAATATACTGCAAAACTGTAACACAATACGGCCTAACACAATGTTCAAATATTAAACTGTTCAAGCATGTGAAGGTCATCTTCTGAAAGACAAACTGGGTTCTTATTTTGTAGCTACCTTTGTGTAACTTTAAAAATGCTGTCCCTCAACAAGGTCTGACACTGGTCTTGATACTTGTTAGGAAGTTCGATGAGACGGTGAGAACTCAGCAGTAGCTCTCGGGATCTCCCAGCATCATCTTCAGCATTCATCCGAGGACTGGGCATCGTCTTCATCCCTCACTTCTCGGTATCTCCCTGAAGACTCCCCTTCTGGATTGTAGCTCTGCATTTTAATATTCAGTCTCTCGGCTAGTTTCTGTGCTGCGAGCTTGGCCTGCATCTCCTCATAATTCTGCTTCTGCTCTTTCTGCAGGGCCAGCGACTCTTGTATGGAGAGCAGCCGTGCAGGCCGGTGGTGGAGTGGAAGGAGGCGCGCTGCTGTGACATCATCAAGATGCTGCCTAGCCCCACGTCGCTGCTCTTCTGAGGAAGCGGGAGACTGACCCCTCTGACAATGACTTGGTGAGTCATTTTGTTGTGTGGGTAACACATTGGTCTTAAACTTATAAAAAGGGGGCACTGGGTTCCTGGCTCGCATTTCTAGCACTTTCATGTAATGAGGCTTCTTGGGAGTCTCACTCTGCAGTCCCGCAGAGCTCTCAGTGCTGGTGTTTTCTTCTGAGGGTTCACTCTGGTCTGCAATTGTGATCCTTTGCAACTTATCGATAAACAGACTGTCGACGTTGCTGGAAACCCCATCCACTTGACTTGAGTGCTGGGGGAGATACTCATTAACTTCAGATGAGGGTGCCTGGGCTCTCCTATGGGCAGCTGGGCTGGTGTTCACTGTCCAGCCAGCCTCCAAAGTCTCTTCATTGCCCTTGTGAGTGAGATGTGTAGGTCTCTGTGTTTCTGAGGTTGTTTTAGATGATTTACTATCTACTGAGGAACATTCAGGAACTAATGAAGTATCAAGCATCAGGTCAGAATTCTGGGCCTTGTCTATGTCGGTATCAACTCTCGTGGTTGCTTTTTGCTTTAGCTTACAGTTTACACTAACAGGACGAAACAGTTCACTTCTCCCTCTGACCTCTTCAAGTTCTGAAATGGCAGCTTTCAGTTTGGCAATGGAGTCTGAGATCTTTTTACTTTTGTCGGGAAATTTGCAAATGAATTTTTCGTTATGCAAAAGTCTCTCCTGGCGCCTCAACCTCTCTCGCAGCTCCGCCGAACTCTGCTGCCCCAAGTCCTCGGGAGCTGGGGCCTCGAAGCCGCGGGGCAGCGAGCACATCGCGCACGGGCTGCGGCTGGCGCGGCGGGCAGGGTTCCCCAGCAGGGCCCAGGGCAGGCCCAGGCTCCGCGGCCGGCGGCGACACTGGAGCGCGAGCTGGAGTCGCCATTTTCCCGGAAGAGCACGGCTTCTCCGAGCCGAATCTACTAGGGGCATTCTTTAGGAAGACAGGTTGTAGGGTGTGGGAGAGAATCAGCCTGCTGATCTGGCCCAGGTGGAGGAGCACACTGGAAGGAAGGAGGAAATCAGGAGGGAGAGTTTGTCCCTGTCAACTAGGCTCTGTGCTAGTCTCAGTGGAGTAGTTATTTGGGTGACATTCTCACTGGTGTCCCTGATTATCGTGGACCTCCTCTTATGCATGCTGGCTGTAGGAATTTGGAAGGAATGAGGTCTGCTCATCTAGTCTGGGTGAGGAAGCACACCAGACTTTCATGAAATTCTGATTGAAGACCCAGGAATCACAGTTTGACTACTTAAAAGTGCAAGGATGAGGCAGTTGTAAGTACAGGAACATGGAAATTTTACCAGTGTTTACACATTGAAGAACATGTCTTTCTCTGTGGTGTTCATCAGTTTCCTGCATAGAAATCCTCAAGTGATGCTTCATGAATCCTTCCCTCCCATAATACAACACTGGTCTTGTATGGGTCTTGTGCATATTTGGGAGCTTTCCCTGTCTAAAAGAACCTAAATTCGTCCATAAGCAGATTCTTGATGTTAAGGAAGAGGAAGTATCCCATCTTAAATAAACTCAGATTTCTGATTCTTTTTGGGTGTGAGTCATCGGCTCTATGTCTTTGATGGCCCCTCATTGAGTGTGAGACTTTACTCGGAACCATCTGCCTTTCCTGTTACCATGCAAAGACATCTGGAAGGTTCTGTCACTTTTGGTCTTAGGTTCTTGTCTACAGCTTAGGTTTCTCACTTGAGAAATGGTTATAGACCCTTCTGACCATGTCTGCTGACACAGGGTGATGTCCTATATCATCAGCTATGGCCAGACCAAAAGGAAGGACATTATATTGATGGTTAGGCATCCTTTGAGAAGACAACTAATCATCTGTTTCATGCTGTCAAATTTTTGGAGAAAGGTTCCAGATGTGGTAGATTTTCAGATTGAAAGGACTATTGCTCACAGAAGGAGGGGTTTCTAAAGTACACCTGAGGCCTCTGCCTTTCCTGTGTCCAGTGTGTGAGCTACTTTCAGTGCATACGGTTTTTGAGTTCCTGAAAGAATATTGGCCCCTGAACACCTGGGGACAGTTTGTCCCTTGATATTGTACATGTCCACAGTGGCCATCAGTATAAATGTTATCCAGGGTTGACAGGCAGTGGACAGTATAAGAGACTCCAGGTGTAGCAGAGGGTGGTCTGTTGTCACGCCTCCCGGTGAGGCACTCAGTAGCATTTAAAGAGCAAAATACCTCTGAAAACCCAAGGAGAAGTGAAAGAAAAGTGAACAGAAACTTGGGTGAGAAAGCTTAGTGCGGAAGAAACCCAGGCACAAGCCGGAATAGAGCTGACAGATGATGAATCTTTATCATTGGCCACATTCCCGACACCTTCAGTACCTTCACACTGTGTCTGTCCTCCATCCTGCTTGGGATTGCCCCTGTCTCTATGTCTGGAGCACTCTAGCCCAACAGAAGCTGTCCCTGTCTATTGGGCTTAGGTTGGCTCTTTGCCTTTTGTTTCTGTAGTTTTCTGTGGCATCAACCTGTAATAGGTCTGCCTCTTGCTTGCTTCCTAGAGAATCAGAATCCTATCATGGAGTCTATTCCTAGAGCTTTTCAGATTTGAGCTGAAGACTGAAGGTCATGTCACATCCCTTTAATCCCAGCACTCTGCATGCAGAAGCAGGAAGAACTCGAGTTTTGCCACCATGTTCTAAAAAGTGAGTTTTTGGGCTTCCATTGGCAGGGCCACAGGGGGGAAAGTCATATATTTATGACCTATGTAATTAATTTCCTTGTAAAGATGCTGTACTAGAACAAAATACTCTTTATAAGACTGAACCTCGTAATAAAATAGAAACTAGGTTTTGTTTTTGGTTTTAATTTAGCTTTATCAATTCAATTTTAATCTGAATATTTTACTTTAGTCTCTAGAATAGGGCAAAAAGCAACCAAGTCCTCCAACAAAATGCCACAAGAACAGTCTCTATCCACATTCTAACCTGCTTTTAAAAAAAATTGAACCAGGCCTGTATATTTAAAATCACTCTCAGGACCAATGTCTTACATATTTCCACTAAGATGTCCCATTAAGCTCCACTTAAATCACTTTATAGCTTTCAAACCTAAAGTCCCCAGATCCATATTCCTGCTAACAAAAGCATGGTCAGGCCTATCACAGCAATGTCCCAGTTACGGGTCCTGGTTCTGTTTGGTTAGGTTTCCCACATCCACTTGAAAGGATATTATGACCAAGGCAAC
Organism: Micromys minutus; assembly: GCF_963924665.1. Lineage (NCBI taxonomy): Eukaryota > Metazoa > Chordata > Mammalia > Rodentia > Muridae > Micromys > Micromys minutus. Next base: position 33,995,205 of record NC_137981.1, read on the forward strand.
TTTTAAAAGGCAAGCATTTACTGGGGTTGCGTTACATGATCAGAGGTTCAATACATTCCGTCATAGAAGAAAACATGGCAGCATTCAGGAAGACATGGTACGGAGGGCTCTACATCTTGCTCTGAACTTAAACTGGGAAAGACTGCTGTCTTTCTAGCAGTTATGGGGAGGTGCATCTAGGACCACACTACAGTAAGACATTTCCTTCTTCAAGGACACAAATTCCAAAAGTGCCACTCTCTTGGTCAATCATAAACCATTACAGAAGCAAGTTAAAAAATACATCTTAATGCCATAGTGGGAAAAACTCTAGAGTACATACAACTTGAGGTATATATAGAAGGTAACAATGTAACTCAGGGTTGAACTCAATCAACAAGAAACAAAGTGAACCATAGAAAGAATCAACAAAACCAAGATCTGGTTGTCAAAACAAATCAACAAGACAGACAAACCCTCAGCCAAACTACCTAAAAGACAAAAAGTGCACATTCAAATTACAAAATTAGAAACAATTAGGAAACCACACTGCTACTGAGGAAATTCAAAGAATCGCTAGTTCTTACTTCAGAAGACTGAATTCATAATTGTGAAATCTAAATGAAATGTATGTTTTTTTAAGACAAATACCATTTACCAAAGAAAAATCAAGATCAGGTTACTATCTGAAAGGTCCTATAAGCCCTGAGTAAGTAGGACCTCCACCCCAAATTCCATGTCCCTGCAAAGGAAGAGGAATCTCTACCTGTCCGTGATGTTCAAGGTCTTGGGTAACACTGAACATAGGGGGCTAATAACCTCCAGGTAGAACAGGGGAGCCAGATGAGGGCATTCTTTACAAGTGTTCCTTAATAATCAGCTCTGTAAAATCCTACTGAGCCTCAGAAGACAAAGTCAGCCTGAGACCCATCTCCTATTTGAATCACTTTTCTATCTAAAGGATTCTGAAAATGGAAGGACAATTCTGGGAGGGAAGACAGTCTCTTTTACACTTAGGTAAAGTTATTTCAAGGGGTCTAAGTCATGTCGATGGTAAGAGGTAAAGGGAACAGAACCAGAGGAAAGGACTCTTCATTTCAGAAACAATGAAGATAGAAATGCCATTCCACCCTGTCAGGGGTGCCTTTCAGGCCCTTACCGATAGAAGCGAGTCTCCTTCTCCAGCATCTTGATGTTCCTGGAGAATACAGTGTTCTTAACCTTCAAGATCTGCAGTTCTGACATGATATCATTATGCTCCAAACGCAATCTCTGATGATATATTCTTGGCAGGTGCGAGGGCCTAGTTCATTAAACATAGAATTCTGTAAACTCAGGCCTGTAGAATCACTCAGGCTATGACCAGGACTGCACAAACTTGGCACATCAGTATATTTTGTGATGTCATTGCTCCTGTTTTCACAATAGGGACTCTAGATGCTGGGTAACTATTACTGCAGAGGTAGACATTGGATGAGATTCTCAGTTGAGAGCCCTCTGAGGGAGAACTTTAGAAACTACTAGAGAGTGAGTGATTCAAATGTGACTAATTGTGACCACATAGGCCAAGTGCTGTTTAAAGAGGGTACAGTTCTCTCAACACTGCAATCACCTTGAAACTGAGAGACAGAGAAATACTCAGGTTAAGAAGCAGACTGAGAAATTCCAAAGTGTAGAGGGACACAAAATCATGCAAACATGTAGTTGCATCTGCAGATTCTAGCTTGCATATGCAAATGCACACACTAACACACAAACACACACACACTCATACACACACTCACTCACATACACACTCACACATACACACACACTCACATCCATACACAATCTCTCTTTTTCTCTCACACACACAAACACTCTCACACACACTCACACACACAGACACACACACACTCTCACATACACTCTCACACACACACACACACATTGGAGGTGTGAGAGTGAGAAAGTCACTAAGTCTAAGATGCAGACAGATGGAAGCAGAGAGTAAATAGGATACAGAAGATACCCTTGCAGCAGGATTGTCTTAGATTATATGCACAAGGTTCAGTGGGAAGAGTGAGGAGCCCCAGGACTAATAGTCAGGGACTCATTGAAATAAACTAGGACCTGGGCCAACCAGGTGCTACCAGGAGCTTTCAACTCTCATTCTCCTGCCAGGCAACTAATAGACTCACCACAAAGTCACAACAGCTAGACTAACACACAGTCCATCACCTGTCAAAGCTGTAACAAATGCACACTCAGGACTCACTCTCCACTGCCTCAGTCTCTGAGTTGTTACTCAGACCACAGGCTTCTGTTTTCATTAGAGGAAGAGTATGAGACCAGTTCCCATATCACTCCTCCCCCAGCATTAAGTATGCCTCTCCTCAGAGAAGCATTTGGGGACTTGGGCTGGGACACAGGGACAACTTGGAAGTGCCGACTCCTGGAAACCGAGATCTTTAAAGATGAGGGTGATATTGCAGATTCAAGGCTTTCTGACACAATAGAGATTGACACAATGAATACCTGTCTTCCAGAAATCCTTCTTCGATGAGGATCAGTTGATCTCGCAATTCATTCCTCTCAGAGGTAACCTTCCCAATCTCTGTGGTCAGCCTCTCCATTTCTTCGATCACCTGCTTCTTAGTGAGGATGGATGTGGGGGCTGATGGCTGTCTGCCAGCCTCTGAAGGAAGAATGCTACAGTGAACTTGTATATTGAGAAGGCATTGAGGATGGACAGACAAACCTGAGGTTTAAGGAGAAACATTCGCCTGCAGCTCAGTGTCAACTCAGAGATTTTACCCTGGGCTTGAGATGCCTCCTGTGTACCTCAGTTCTCTCATTACTGTGTAGAGAAGGGAGTATCAAAGCATCTAGGTGTTTCCTCTGCCTCCTAACACAGGATTCTGTTTACCACACAGTTGGCTAAACATGGGGCACTTTGATATCACAGCTCTCAAGACTGTGGTCCAGAACCCAGGAATAATTACACAATCTACAAGCATGCAAGTGCCCAGATCTTGTTCAATAAACAAACGATTATGGATTATATATTCAAGAAGGGGCAAACAGAATAGACAGACTGATCAATTCTCATATCTCAAAGACCCAACCTCCCCACTCCCTGAGATGGCAATAGGATCTCTCTGTCTTGGTCACTGCCTCTGTCACTTGTTTGTCTGCACTAGACAAAAATATTCCACCTCAAAAACCTGATTCAGAAAACTTTGGAGCCACTCTGAGTGAGAGGTTGTCAGGAGCTCCCTTCACTTGAGGTCACATAGACACCGTAAAAACAACTGCCTCTAATTGTCCACTAGGAGTAAACCTCAGCTATGGACAGCCCTAATGCAGGAAACATTAATCTGTTCCTTACCCTGGTAGACTCTTTTTTTTTTTTTTTTTTTTTTTTGTTATATAACAAGTCCCTGTAATCACAAAAGGTATGAGTTCGCTGGACAAACATGTTTTGTTGTCCTTGACTTCAGTAGTTAGGATAAAACCAAAGTCCATTTCATCCCAGAGCTCCTGTTCCAGTGTGACAGTACTTCAACCACCTACAGCCCATCTCCTCCAGGAAGTTTGCCCCCTTTTCCCGGAACTCACTATGTCTTTTCCAGGACTCTCTACCAGGATGACTCTCTGATGGAAGGGCAGCTTCCTTCTGCCTCTCTGGAGTCGCTCTCCAACCCCAGATCTTCGCTCCAAAATAACCCCTCAATCTAGACAACATATTTTCACACCCACTCTTTAGTCACTCACTGAATCCCCGAAGAGCAGTTAGTGTTGTCATAACACTGCTGACATCACAGGGATGCGGTGAGTTCTCCAGGACACAATAGAGTGTCCAGGGAAGGGACTGCTGATGCCACATCCTTCCTTCCCTACTGCTTATGTCTTCCTGAACTGACCAGAAAATGAGGTGCCCTACAGCTCATTTCTATGTGAGCATCTTCTGGAATGGAGAAAGCCATTGAACACTTCCTCTCTGCAAACACAGAGACTTGCTCTAGGCTTTATTGGAAACACCTTAGGTATTTCACTGCGATGAACACAATGTTTTCCACAGTGGCCTAGAAATGTTCATTGCTTCTTCAAAATACCCCTATTCATCTATATGAGCAATGGTACTGAAAATGACACCAGGATAGTTCTGGAGGTTGTGAAGATCACCTGCATCTTCAGGTACAAGTGCTTGAAAACACATCCAGAAAGGATCTGCAGGAACAGTAGGATGTGGATAAATGGGACCCTCATAGGAGCCATGTTCTTAGTCTTTGAAATTGTTTCATAATTCCTTTTTAGAGAAGGCAGTCATCAGGTTGTTGGTGACAGTGTGATGAACTGTTGCCAGGGGAACCTGAAATAGGGGAGCCATCAAGAGGAAAGGCCCTGGACTAAATGTGCTGCTCTTCTCTCTTCACTAAAGATGCCAAAGCAAGGTTGCTGGCAGGTCACTGAGCTATATAGTGAGAGCTGCAAAGGGTTTGGGGCATGGTAAGGAGACAAGAGATGTAGATAAACTTCAGTCAACAGAGTGACTGGCTGGCATGGAGGAAGCCCAGGGAGGACTTGTGCTGTTCACACTGACTCGGTAGCCCCACTTGTAATACTAGCTCTTGTGAAGTTGAGGCAGCAGGACCTAATCTCAAGGTGAACCAGCAAAGATAGGTAGAGGACTGCTTTGGATCCATGAGAACCTGTCTCAACCATCCAAACAGAAATATTATCAACATCTTGGCTTCAGCGACCATTCTTTTTCTATTGCAGAGAACTTGGTGAGAGAAATTTGGAAACTGGAGGGAATAGGGACTTCACTAAAAGATCAACAGGGTCAACTAACATAGACCCTTAGGGATTCCAAGAGTCAGAGTTACAGAGAATACATAGACTGGATTGAGGTCAGTCTCTCTGCCCCCACACAAATGTAAAAGAAGGCCAACTTCGTCTTAATGTGGGACCCACAGATATCTAGAGTGGGGGGTTATTATTACTCTGTTGCCTAGCTGTGGATCCTGTTCCCCTACTTGAGCTTCTTTTTCTGCCCTCAGAGGTAAGGGATATGCCTAGTCCTGAATAACTTTAGGTTCCAGGGTGAGTTGGTATTTTCTGTCTGCTTATATCTCATTCTCTCTCATTCTCTTTCTCTCTCTGTCTCTGTCTCTCTCTTTCTCTTGCTCTTTCTCTCTCTGTGTGTGTGTTTGTTTGAGAGAGGGAGAGACCTTTCTCAAAACAAAATATGAATGGTCCTTGCACATCAAGGTCAAAACTACCTGCTTCCCACCTCTGACCCATTGTCTCTGTGCTAAGAACAGGGTACCCTGTCTATAGCTAGAGACACCCAATGGGGAAACACTGTCCAGTCTTCTCAGATCGGGCCTGGCTACATCAGGACTGGCTGAAAGGATATAAACAGGAGTGTCACATGACTGTGGGGACTTCTTTAAAAGGGCAAGGCCTCCTCTTTGTTTCTCTGGCTGGAAGGCTTGGCATAAATTGTCTCCCTCAGACCAGAATGAATGAGGGAGCCCCTACCTCACAGTTTGTGTACAGTGCTAGTCAGTGAGTGCATGAACAACCAACTATACACTGACGGTCTGGTTTAGTTTTGGTTTTATTTTTTGAAAATGAAAAATTGTATTGTGCATGCTGAGCATTTATGTGATTTAACACTGAGCCATGGTCTTCTGAGCCAACATCGCCTTTTTGTTACAGTAAACATGCTTATGTATTTAGGGTTGTGCTGCTTCAAATTTCTATGCCGTCGTGACCTGAGGATTGGTACCTAACTGCTTTCTCCTGCCGGACCCAGACAGGATGATTTTACTATAGTCAACACAGAGAATACATTCCTGTACTTTCTAACATCTTACATATATCATTTATATTGCTGGTTATGCTGTATGTCTGTGCATGGTCCTGTTGAAGTGTATTTGTGCACACTTGTAGATACACAGATACCAACAAACGCTCACATACATCTATATGTACACTAATATGCCATGGCTTCAGTGAGAATCAGAGAGCTTCCTCTGAGATCATCAGGATTAGAAAACACACACACACAAACACACACACACACACACACACACACACACACACAAAACAGATGAGTATTCTCAAAAGCCTCATCAAAAATACTTTATAAGATGGTTGTCTCCAAGATGACTTGATATTTATGTATCTAGCATTTACTTTAAAAATGACCAATGCCTTCAAAACTTACCAGGCTCCCAAGAATTGAAACCACCTGGCTACATTCCCAGGAGCCCAGCTTACAAGCTTTGCAAGTAGGATGACAGAAACATACATTGTCAGGATGACCAGCCTGGTGTCTGCTCAGGACACATGCTAAACATTCTGTGCCTACACCCAGCATGCATAAGCAGAGGTCCAGGGCAATCAGGGACATCGGTGAGAATGTCACCCAAATAACTACTCCAGTTTGGACTAGCACAGAACCTAGCTGACAGGGACAAACCCTCCCTCTTGATTTCCTCCTTCCTTCCAGTGTGCTCCTCCACCAGGGTTAGATCAGCAGGCTGATTCTCTCCCACAGCCTACAACCTGTCTTCCTAAAGAATGTCCCTAGTAACCAGTGACACAGGAGGACCACCCTAAACAGACACAGTACCTTCTGAGTACCTGGTAACTGGCTGTATGCCCGATCACTGAGCTCTACAATCCTCCACAGCGGATGGAACAAGAAAGAGACACTCATGACAGCTCACACCAGAGATAACCAGACAGCTAGAGCCTAGCTCAAGATAATAAGCAACAGAACCAAAAGCAAAATCTGCTGCTCACTCAGAACTTTAAGATGCTTAGGAATCATCTGTATCAGGGTATCAAGTTTCCTCCTTTGGCCAATGAGAAAATCTGCATGCAGAAGAGCCACAGACCCAGGCAAGCTAAAGCAAAAATGAAAAAACAACAACAAAAACAAAAAACAATTCACAAAAAAAATCAAAAATCAAAAATTAAAGAAAAATAACACAAAAATATGGTCAAGGCCAAGAACATATGTAAAAATCGACTTTGCAACATGACTTGCATGGTCAATAAATCTGTTGTGCTGTTATCACGGATGTTAAATTGCAGAAAAACTGAGGCTCTCATCTCTGGCTTTCCTGATGTCTGTTATACACCCTCTTCAAGGTTTGAATTCTTGAGAACCTTGCAGCAATGCTGGTATATTTCTCACTAATGGAATTATTGGGTCAATTATGAAACTGTGTTATAAACTACTGTACCATAGGGGTAGTAAACTGTATGAGACCAAGGATGTAGTATTACATCATAAATTAGGGATATATTGAGCAAGTATTATTATCCACATGAGAACATCTGCCTAGAAGCCCTGGGGGGCTGGGAATTGACTATGTAGCCCAAGATGCATGGAAAATGCAGATATCCATTTTTGCCTATGAGTAATTTAGTTTCAGGACTGGTCAGCAAGCTGAATAAAGAATGTAGTGTTAAGAGGGAAGAGTTTGAAAACAATTTATTATTCATAGAAAACATTTAAAAAATGAACATTAAAACAAAAGTCAATATAAATATCAAATATTCTTAACCAGTTTTGAAAATAATAACAAGTATATATATAATTTCCAGTAACACAAAAATAAGAACATCCAAATGTAGCACCCCCCGCCCCATAACGACCCAACAGTAAATTATGCTAAGCAGGACACTCTCACTGTTGATTAGGGACAGAAAATCTGCATTGGTGCCTGGTCTTGAACACCTAGTGGCTGGGCAGTCACCACAGTTCTCTCAAAAGCAGTCGTCAGAAAATTAAAGGGAAGCACCCAGAAGCAGTCTGGTGGACCAATGGCTCCATTAAACTATGGCTCCTGATGCAGCAGGTCATTCTTCAGGAGACTCTCATCCTGGGCTGAGACAATCTCATCCATCTCTTGCGTTGGTTTCTCATACCTGGGATAGAAATGCAGTTAAGCCACGGGCTTGGTAGGGACCTGCCATGGTCGTTGTCAGGCTGCCACCTTTCATCACCTCAACTGTGCTAGTCATACAATATGGATCCTTGACCAGCAGTCGGTGGATATTCCCCAAAGAATAAGACACACAGAGGCTGTGTCTACAAATCTTCTCAGCCTTACACACAGGTCAGAATTTGTTCAATGTACTTCACGATCTCTGTTCTTACAGAAAGTTGAGGACTTTCTCATGTAGTCCCAGGGCATCATTTTGTAAAGGTGGCTAAGCAGTGACAACAGCATATGAGTGATAAGCAAATTATTTATGGTGAGTGTGTGATGGCTCGCAGCAATAAGGAGAGACCTAGTGCAGTCTTAAGTCCTTGGTACCTGAACAAGGTTGTGAGGATATCTCAGTCCTGCCGCACAGAAGGCACAATGCACTCAAGCAACAGTACAATAGGGTCTGTGAGCCTGGACCAGCAATTCTCCAGTGCTTTGTCTGAGAACAACAGCCCAGCACAGGCTCTGGCACTAAACAGAAAACTGAAGTTCCTCAGGACTAGAGCTGGGACACTGCATTCTGGATCTATATGGGAGTCTGTTTTAAAACACTCACCTGAAGGGTCTGACCACCCCAATAGCAAAAGCATCTGACTGGCTTCATCCTGGAAACTACTTAACCAATTGTATCTACAAAGACCTTTTTTAAGAAACAGGTATTCTCTAGAGAGAGCAGGATAGAAGGAGGGGAATGTGTTCTCTACAGGGATGTTCCTAAATAAAATGTAATTTCAGATAGAAATGGAGGTGTATACATTGAGATTCTTTATTTTGGACTGAAATAACATAGACTCTGTGAGTACAAAAAAACCATGATCAGAACTTAAATTTTGGAGATGACAGAAGGCAGTCAGACTGGCACACCCAAAGAGTAAGGAATATCTGCTTTCCTGGACAGCACATCATAATGACTAGAAAAGCACAGTAGTTTAAGGCGTTCCTTTCAGGCTAGTGACTTGCTGATGAACAGAAGTATATAAACAAGGGACCCAGGTGGCTTTACCCTCTGGTTCCAGCCTGGGATCCTAGCTCATCTGCAGGACCTCAAAGTGAGGCTGCATCATCTGTGCTGAGTCTTTAGCTTCATGGCAGTCTCCTCCTCTTTCCATGTGCTGGTCATTAGAAGATGCTGTCCTTAGTGGAGGGCTATACATGGGCATGCACAGAGTTCATAGCAAAGCACCCAGATTAAGAGGAACCCAAGAGCTTGCTGTTCACCCAAGCACACAACAACATTCCCGAGCCAAATTCTGGGAAATTAAGAAACCATATTTCAAGGTAGATATGACAGAAAAGGAACTCAATGTTTTCTCCTCTAGCCAGTGCACACATATATGAAGAACTACAGACAGGACCAAACACACACTCATACACACACAGAAACATAACACAAACTCTGTTACTGTCTCTATATATCACTTACTCAGGAAACAAACAGAAACGCAAACACAGAAACACACTCAAATGCTGACACTAAGGTCACTCCAAAAAAAAACACACACACACTCAGACACACACAAGAATAGAGGAAAAAACACCTCAAGCAGCATGAGCATGTGAGTTTAGAGTAAGCATGTCAGCTCATTGTAGGAGGTTCAGAACATCTCTGGGAAAATACGTCTACTTTGGGTCTATACTGTTCTTGACACGACTATACAGAGTTATGTGAGAACATATTCCCCTGAGTCACTAAGACTCAAGCCAAAAATGAATGGTCTTAAAATTCTTTCAGGTATCTCTAGCCATGTAGTCAGGTCCAGAATGGATGTCCAGGAAGGCTTTCAGGTCACAGGGCTAAAGAGTTACTAAACAGGCTTTTATCAGTGTGAAGAAAGAATTAGGCAAAGGCAGGAGATCTCATTGTGTTGCAGGAATTACTGAGGAAGCCACATTCTATGCTAATACATAGCAGTGAGAAGCTCCTCTTTGACTGTTGCACCACACTCTACAAACAAGCAGATTGCCACCAGTGATGTCCCCGCCCCCTGCACTGCAAATGACTCACAGTACTCAGAAACTCTAGCAGCACAGCATGCTAGAGCACCATTGCTCCAGGTGCATGCTGGCATAGTGACCCCCACACAGGCTTCTGCACCAAACAGGACATTGTATTTCCTTAGGACAGGAACTGAGAAGCCACAACATGGGTCTCTCTGGGATGTTGTTAAAGATCATTCATTAAATTTCTGATCATCCCTACAGCAGATGTGTCAGCCTGGGTTCATCCTGAAATTTCTTAAACTGTATTATCCATAGAAGACTTTTCAGAGAAATGGGTAAATATGGCAAAGTGTCCTGTGAATGGAGTTGATTCTGTTCAGTAAAGGGGATGCTGGGAATAAACATCTGAGTACAGTCAAGCATGGAAGAGCCCATTGAGTTCCCATCAAATAGGGGCTGATCATGAAGATCACTTCTGAAAATGAATAACAAAATAAAAATGAAAACGAAACAAAGTAGCCTACTGAGAACATTCTAGAAAGCACAAAGTCTCAGTTATACAGAGCATCAAAAGGCCATAATGACTGGACCAGAAAAATTTATACAGTGGTTCTTTTCCTGCCAGTGGCTCTAAGACTTGCTGATGAGCAGAAGCCCATAAGACACAGAGATCCGGGTACCTCACACCCAGGTGGCCCCATGCTCAACTTCAACCCTAGGATCCTACCTCTCCTGGAGGACTTCTAACTGATCCTGTGGGTTTTCTTCACAATCCTTCTCCTGGATCCTCGGCTCCTTCTGCTCCTGTTTGTCCTGCAGCAAATCTTCCGTTGTTCCCTGATACTGTACATTAGAAGAGACTGTTCTCAGTAGAGGGTAGTACACAGGCATGCACAAAAAATAAATCACACAATATCAAAACCTACATAGGACAACAAAACCTTGCAGGTAACACAGACAGACAGAAGCATCTTTATTATGTTTCTGGGGTGATAGGTCATCATGTTTCAAGTCAGATATTTTCCAGGAAAATTACACAACATTCTCCTCTGGCGTGCACACAGGCATGATGTGCTACACTGGAAACGAACTTCACACTAAATGAGCAAGGGAGCCTACAGTGAGTGTACCACCACATTCAGAAAAAGTCCAGAACTCTGGTATCCATTGTTCGGGAAGGAAACTGTGTAGAAAGCTTTTTTTTGACAGACTATGATGAGAAGGTAATGGGACTTTTTACCCAAAAAATTATTTTTATATTTTTAACTGCCTTTCCAAGTTGTTCTGCCATTCCTGTTCATACAGTCAGCACCAGAGCTTAACCTCAAGGTACATAGAACTCTAGAGAAACACAGATAACTTGGCTGACAAGATGCTACTCAAGCTTCTATCAGTGTGAACCAAGAAGCTGGTAATGGAAAGGGACTTCATTGACTTGCAGGATAAAGGAGAAGGCTACATGCCACCTAATGGATACCACTGAAAGCACCATTTGACATTTTCACAGGGCTCTTCTCACTGCAAATAGTTCCCAACTGTGTCATGTGACTCCTGACATACACACTGAATCACAGGATTCAGACATACATTAATGCTCAGGGCGTAGCAGCCCATTTATCAAGAGAACAGAACAATGTGTGAAAAGTTACTTGTCAATCTCGCTCACCTACCTCAAGTTTCAGTAAAGGAGCAGGAAACACTGCCAATAATTGTGTGTCTCACAAGACACTAACTTCACACATTACTTGTGCATAGACAGGGAAATGCAAAGTCACATCAATGTGCTGGGTGGTTGAGTGTCAGTGTGGCTTAGAAAGGTGATAGGTAGAAACAGGAGAGGGTCAAATGGAAATTGAAGAGTTACACATGCCTAAGCAGACTGCCTGTGCCTACCTGTTGCTGCTGGGTCCTGTGGTCATTGGTTTCTGGTTGATACTTCATGTCGCTTTGGAGCTGCTGCACTTGGGAACATTGATTCTGGTTTTTCTCATTCTCCTCCCTCAGCATGCACACTTCGCTCTTCAGTTGAGCCTGCTCCTTAAGGAGCTGGTCACGCAGGATGCTAGAAATACACTTGCAAGTTAAGAATCTCCAACGTGCTCCTGACACTCCTGCTTCCACATCCCATTGACCCTACCACACCCAGCTTCCCATGAAGACCTAAGAAAGACACCAATACAGCCATGGTGGCCAGCTCTAAAAATCAGAAAGACAGAGAGCAGCCAAATCATGAAATAAGAAAGGAATTGGAAGTCCCTACAGCGATAGAGATCCATGTCCTTGCAAAGGAAGAGGAATCTCTACCTGTCCGTGATATTCAAGGTCTTGGGTAACACTAAACATAGGGAGCTAATAACCTCCAGGTAGAACAGGGGAGCCAGATGAGGGCATTCTTTACAAGTGTTCCTTAATAATCAGCTCTGTAAAATCCTACTGAGCCTCAGAAGACAAAGTCAGCCTGAGACCCATCTCCTATTTGAATCACTTTTCTATCTAAAGGATTCTGAAAATGGAAGGACAATTCTGGGAGGGAAGACAGTCTTTTTTACACTTAGGTAAAGTTATTTCAAGGGGTCTAAGTCATGTCGATGGTAAGAGGTAAAGGGAACAGAACCAGAGGAAAGGACTCTTCATTTCAGAAACAATGAAGATAGAAATGCCATTCCACCCTGTCAGGGGTGCCTTTCAGGCCCTTACCGATAGAAGCGAGTCTCCTTCTCCAGCATCTTGATGTTCCTGGAGAATACAGTGTTCTTAATCTTCAAGATCTGCAGTTCTGACATGATATCATTATGCTCCAAACGCAATCTCTGATGATGTATTCCTGGCAGGTGCGAGGGCCTAGTTCATGGAACATAGAATTCTGTAAACTCAGGCCTGTAGAATCACTCAGGCTATGACCAGGACTGCACAAACTTGGCACATCAGTATATTTTGTGATGTCATTGCTCCTGTTTTCACAATAGGGACTCTAGATGCTGGGTAACTATTACTGCAGAGGTAGACATTGGATGAGATTCTCAGTTGAGAGCCCTCTGAGGGAGAACTTTAGAAACTACTAGAGAGTGAGTGATTCAAATGTGACTAATTGTGACCACATAGGCCAAGTGCTGTTTAAAGAGGGTACAGGTCTCTCAACACTGCAATCACCTTGACACTGAGAGACAGAGAAATACTCAGGTTAAGAAGCAGACTGAGAAATTCTAAAGTGTAGAGGGACACAAAATCATGCAAACATGTAGTTGCATCTGCAGATTCTAGCTTGCATGTGCAAATACACACACTAACACACTAACACACACACATACACACACACACATAAACACTCACTCACACTCACACATACACACACACTCACATCAATACACACTCTCTTTTTCTCTCTCACAAACAAACATTGTCTCACACACACTCACAAACACAGACACACACACTCTCACATACACTCATACACACACACACACACACACACACAGTCGAGGTGTGAGAGTGAGAAAGTCACTGAGTCTAAGACACAGACAGATGGAAGCAGAGAGTAAATAGGATACAGAAGATACCCTTGCAGCAGGATTGTCTTAGATTATATGCACAAGGTTCAGTGGGAAGAGTGAGGAGCCCCAGGACTAATAGTCAGCGACTCATTGAAATAAACTAGGACCTGGGCCAACCAGGTGCTACCAGGAGCTTTCAACTCTCATTCTCCTGCCAGGCAACTAATAGACTCACCACAAAGTAACAACAGCTAGACTCACACACAATCCATCACCTGTCAAAGCCTTAACAAATGCACACTCGTGACTCACTCTCCACTGCCTCAGTCTCTGAGTTGTTACTCAGACCACAGGCTTCTGTTTTCATTAGAGGAAGAGTATGAGACCAGTTCCCATATCACTCCTCCCCCAGCATTAAGTATGCCTCTCCTCAGAGAAGCATTTGGGGACTTGGGCTGGGACACAGGGACAACTTGGAAGTGCCGACTCCTGGAAACCGAGATCTTTAAAGATGAGGGTGATATTGCAGATTCAAGGCTTTCTGACACCACAGAGATTGAGACAATGAATACCTGTATTCCAGGGATTCTTCTTCGATGCGGTTCAGTTGATCTCGCAATTCATTCCTCTCAGAGGTAACCTTCCCAATCTCTGTGGTCAGCCTCTCCATTTCTTCGATCACCTGCTTCTTAGTGAGGATGGATGTGGGGGCTGATGGCTGTCTGCCAGCCTCTGAAGGAAGAATGCTACAGTGAACTTGTATATTGAGAAGGCATAGAGGATGGACAGACAAACCTGAGGTTTAAGGAGAAACATTCGCCTGCAGCTCAGTGTCAACTCAGAGATTTTACCCTGTGCTTGATATGCCTCCTGTGTACCTCAGTTCTCTAATTACTGTGTAGAGAAGGGAGTATCAAAGCATCTAGGTGTTTCCTCTGCCTCCAAACACAGGATTCTGTTTACCACACAGTTGGCTACACAGGGGGCACTTTGATATCACAGCTCTCAAGACTGTTGTCCAGAACCCAGGAATAATTACACAGTCTACAAGCACAAAGGTGCCCAGATCTTGTTCTATAACCAAATGATTATGGATTATATATTCAAGAAGGGGCAAACAGAATGGACAGACTGATCAATTCTCACATCTCAAAGACCCAACCTCCCCACTTCCTGAGATGGCAATAGGATCTCTCTGTCTTGGTCACTGCCTCTGTCACTTGTTTGGCTGCACTAGACAAAAATATTCCACCTCCAAAACCTGATTCAGAAAACTTTGGAGCCACTCTGAGTGAGAGGTGGTCAGGAGCCTCCTTAACTTGAGGTCACATAGACATAGACACAGTAAAAACAACTGCCTCTAATTGTCCACTAGGAGTAAACCTCAGCTATGGACAGCCCTAATGCAGGAAACATTAATCTGTTCCTTACCCTGCTAGATTCTATTTTTTTTTTTTTTATTTTGTGATATAACAAGTTCCTGTAATCACAAACGCTATGGGTTCGCTGGACAAACATGTTTTGTTGTCCTTGACTTCAGTAGTTAGGATAAACACCAAAGTCCATTTCATCCTAGAGCTCCAGTTCCAGTGTGACAGTACTTCAACCACCTACAGCCCATCTCCACCAGGAAGTTTGTTGCCCCCTCCCGGAAATCACTATGTCTCCTCCAGGACTTCTTACCAGGATGACTCTCAGATGGAAGGGCAGCTTCCTTCTGCCTCTCTGTAGTCGCTCTCCAACCCCAGAACTTCGCTCCAAAATAACCCCTCAATCTAGACAACATATTTTCACACCCACTCTTTAGTCACTCACTGAATCCCCGAAGAGCAGTTAGTGTTGTCATAACACTGCTGACATCACAGGGATGCAGTGAGTTCTCCAGGACACAATAGAATGTCCAGGGAAGGGACTGCTGATGCCACATCTTTTCTTTTACTACTGCTTATGTCTCCCTGAACTTACCAGAAAATGTGGTGCCCTTTAGCTCATTTCTATGTGAGCATCTTCTGGAATGTAGAAAGCCATTGAATACTTCCTCTCTCCAAACACAGAGACTTGCTCTAGGCTTTATTGGAAACACCTTAGGTATTCCACTGTGATGAACACAGTGTTTGCCACAGTGGCCTAGAAATGTTCATTGCTTCTTCAAAATACCCCTATTCATCTATATGAGCAATGGTACTGAAAATGACACCAGGATAGTTCTGGAGGTTGTGAAGATCACCTGCACCTACAGGTACAAGTGCTTGAAAACACATCCAGAAAGAATCTGCAGGAACAGTAGGATGTGGATAAATGGGGCCCTCATAGGAGCCATGTTCTTAGTCTTTGAAATTGTTTCATAATTCCTTTTTAGAGAAGTCAGTCATCAGGTTGTTGGTGACAGTGTGATGAACTGTTGCCAGGGGAACCTGAAATAAGGGAGCCATCAATAGGAAAGGCCCTGGACTAAATGTGCTGCTCTCCTCTCTTCACCAAAGATCCCAAAGCAAGGTTGCTGGCAGGTCACTGAGCTATATAGTGAGAGCTGCAAAGGGTTTGGGGCTTGGTAAGGAGACAAGAGATGTAGATAAACTTCAATCAACAGAGTGACTGGCTGGCATGGAGGAAGCCCAGGGAGGACTCGTGCTGTTCACACTGGCCTAGGTAGCCCCACTTGTAATACTACTCTTGTGAAGTTGAGGCAGCAGGACCTAATCTCAAGGTGAACCAGCAAAGATAGGTAGAGGACTGCTTTGGATCCATGAGAACCTGTCTCAACCATCCAAACAGAAATATTATCAACACCTTGGCTTCAGCCAACATTCTTTTTCTATTGCAGAGAACTTGGTGAGAGAAATTTGGAAACTGGAGGGAATAGGGACTTCACTAAAAGACCAACAGGGTCAACTGACATAGACCCTTAGGGACTGCCAGAGCCAGAGTTACAGAGAATACATAGACTGGATCGAGGACAGTCTCTCTGCCCCCACACAAATGCAAAAGAAGTCCATTTTTGTCTTAATGTGGAACCCACAGATATCTAGAGTGGGGGGTTATTATCACTATGTTGCCTAGCTGTGGATCCTGTTCCCCTACTTGAGCTTCTTTTTCTGCCCTCAGAGGTAAGGGATATGCCTAGTCCTGAATAACTTTAGGTTCCAGAGTGAGTTTGTATCATCGGTCTGTTTATATCTCATTCCCTCTCATTCTCTTTCTCTCTCTCTCCCTGTCCCTTTTTCTCTCTCTCCCTCTCCACTCTCTCTTTCTCTTTCTATTTTTTTCTCTCTTTCTCCCTGTGAGTGTGTTTGTTTGAGAGAGCGATAGACCTTTCTCAAAGCAAAATATGAATGGTCCTTGCACATCAAGGTCTAAACTACCTGCTTCCCACCTCTGATCCATTGTCTCTGTGCTAAGAACAGGGTACCCTGTCTATAGCTAGAGACACCCAGTGGGGAAACAATGTCCAGTCTTCTCAGATTGGGCCTGGCTACATAAGGACTGGCTGAAGGGATATAAACAGGAGTGTCACATGACTGTGGGGACTCCCCTAAAAGGGCAAGGCCCTCCTCTCTGTTTCTCTGGCTGGAAGGCTTGGCATACATTGGCTCCCTCAGACCAGAATGAATGAGGGAGCCCCTACCTCACAGTTGGTGTACAGTGCTTGTCAGTGAGTGAATGAACAACCAACTATACACTGACGGTCTGGTTTAGTTTTAATTTATTTATTGAAAATGAAAAATTGTATTGTGCATGCTGAACATTTATGTGATTTACCACTGATCCATGGTCTTCTGAGCCAACATCGCCTTTTTGTTACAGTAAACATGCTTATGTATTTAGGGTTGTGCTGCCTCAAATTTCCATGCATTGTGACCTGAGAATTGGTACCTAACTGCTTTCTCCTGCCGGACCTAGACAGGATGATTTTACTATAGTCAACACAGAGCATTCATTCTTGTACTTACTAACTTCTTACATATATCATTTATATGGCTGGTTATGTTTGTGTGTCTGTGCATTGTCCTGTTCGGGTGTATTTGTTCACACTTGTAGATACACAGATACCAACACAAATGCTCACGTACATGTATATATACACTAATATGCCATGGCTTCAGTGAGAATCAGAGAACTTCCTCTCAGATCATCAGGATTAGAAAACACACACACACATACACACACACACACAGACACACACACACACAGACTCACACACTATTAACTGATGAGTCTTCTCAAAAGCCTCATCAAAAATACTTTATAAGAAAATCGTCTCCAAGATGACTTGATTTTTATCTATCTGGCATTTACTTTAAAAACTACCAATGCCTTCAAATGTTACCAGATTCCCAAGATCTGAAACCACCTGGCTAATTCCATTCATAGGAGGACATTCCCAGGAGCCCAGCTACAAGCTTTGCAAGTAGGATGACAGAAGCATACATTGTCAGGAAGACCAGCCTGGTGTCTGCTCAGGACACATGCTAAACATTCTGTGCCTACAGCCAGCATGCATAAGCAAAGGTCCAGGACAATCAGGGACATCAGTGAGAATGTCACCCAAATAACTATTCCAGTTTGGACTAGCACAGAACCTAGGTGACAGGGACAAACACTCTCTCCTGATTTCCTCCTTCCTTCCAGTGTGCTCCTCCATCAGGGTTAGATCAGCAGGCTGATTCTCTCCCACACCCTACAACCTGTCTTCCTAAAGAATGTCCCTAGTAACCAGTGACACAGGAGGACCACCCTAAACAGACACAGTACCTTCTGACTACCTGGTGACTGGCTGTATGCCCGATCCTGAGCTCTACCATCCTCAACAGGGCATGGGACCAGGAAGAGACACTCATGACAGCTCACACCAGAGATAACCAGACAGCTAGAGCCAAGCTCAAGATCATAAGGAACAGAACCAAAAGCAAAATCTGCTGCTCACTCAGAACTTTAAGATGCTTAGACATCATCTGTATCAGGGTATCAACATTCCTCCTTTGGTCAGTGAGGAAATCTGCATGCAGAAGAGCCACAGACACAGGAAAGCTAAAAAAAAAAAAAAAAAAAAAACCACAACAAAAACAAAAAACAATTCACCAAAAAATCAAAAATCAAAAATTAAAGAAAAATAACACAAATATATGGTCAAGGCCAACAACATCTGTAAAAATCGACTGTGCAACATGACTTGGATGGTCAATAAATCTGTTGTGTTGTTATCACTGATGTTGAATTGCAGAAAAACTGAGGCTCTCATCTCTGGCTTTCCTGATGTCTGTTATACACCCTCTTCAAGGCTTTGAATTCTTGAGAACCTTGCAGCAATGCTGGTATATTTCTCACTAATGGAATTATTGGGTCAATTATGAAACTGTGTTATAAACTACTGTACCATAGGGGAGGTAAACTATATGAGACCAAGGATGTAGTATTACAGCATAAATTAGGGATACATTGAGCAAATATTATTATCCACATGAGAACATCTGCCTAGAAGCCCTGGGTGGCTGGGAATTGACTATGTAGCCCAAGATGCATGGAAAATGCAGATATCCATCTTTGCCTATGAGTAATTTAGTTTCAGGACTGGTCAGCAAGCTGAATAAAGAATGTAGTGTTAAGAGGGAAGAGTTTGAAAACAATTTATTATTCATAGAAAACATTTAAAAAATGAACATTAAAACAGAAGTCAATAAAAATATCAAATATTCTTAACCAGTTTTGAAAATAATAACAAGTATATATATAATTTCCAGTAACACAAAAATAAGAACATCCAAATGTAGTACCCCCCCATAACGACCCAACAGTAAATTATGCTAAGCAGGACACTCTCACTGTTGATTAGGGACAGAAAATCTGCATTGGTGCCTGGTCTTGAACACCTAGTGGCTGGGCAGTCACCACAGTTCTCTCAAAAGCAGTCGTCAGAAAATTAAAGGGAAGCACCCAGAAGCAGTCTGGTGGACCAATGGCTCCATTAAACTATGGCTCCTGATGCAGCAGGTCATTCTTCAGGAGACTCTCATCCTGGGCTGTGACAATCTCATCCATCTCTTGCTGTGGTTTCTCATACCTGGGATAGAAATGCAGTTAAGCCACGGGCTTGGTAGGGACCTGCCATGGTCGTTGTCAGGCTGCCACCTTTCATCACCTCAACTGTGCTAGTCACACAATATGGATCCTTGACCAGCAGTCGGTGGATATTCCCCAAAGAATAAGACACACAGTAGCTGTGTCTACAAATCTTCTCAGCCTTACACACAGGTCAGAATTTGTTCAATGTACTTCACGATCTCTGTTCTTACAGAAAGTTGAGGACTTTCTCATGTAGTCCCAGGGCATCATTTTGTAAAGGTGGCTAAACACTGACAACAGCATATGAGTGATAAGCAAATTATTTATGGTGAGTGTGTGATAGCCCACAGCAATAAGGAGAGACCTAGTGCAGTCTTAAGTCCTTGGTATCTGAACAAGGTTGTGAGGATATCTCAGTCCTGCCGCACAGAAGGCACAATGCACTCAAGCAACAGTACAATAGGGCCTGTGCACCTGGACCAGCAATTCTCCAGTGCTTTGTCTGAGAACAACAGCCCAGCACAGGCTCTGGCACTAAACAGAAAACTGAAGTTCCTCAGGACTAGAGCTGGGACACTGCATTCTGGATCTATATGGGAGTCTGTTTTAAAACACTCACCTGAAGGGTCTGACCATCCCAATAGCAAAAGCATCTGACTGGCTTCATCCTGGAAACTACTTAACCAATTGTATCTACAAAGACCTTTTTTAAGAAACAGGTATTCTCTAGAGAGAGTAGCCTAGAAAGAGGGGAATGTGTTCTCTACAGGGATATTCCTAAATAAAATGTAATTTCAAACAGAAATGGAGGTGTATACATTGATTCTTTACTTGGGACTGGAATAACATAGACTCTGTGAGTACGAGGAAACCATGATCAGAACTTAAATTTTGGAGATGACAGAAGGCATTCAGACTGGCACACAAAGGAGTAAGGAATATCTGCTTTCCTTTACAGCACATCTTAATGACTAGAAAAGCACAGTAGTTTAAGGCGTTCCTTTCAAGCTAGTGACTTCCTGATGAACAGAAGTTTATAAACAGGGGACCCAGGTGGCTTTATTCTCTGGTTCCAGCCTGGGATCCTAGCTTATGTGCAGGACCTCAAAGTAAGGCTTCATCATCTGTGCTGAGTCTTTAGCTTCATGGCGGTCTCCTCCTCTTTCCATGTGCTGGTCATTAGAAGATGCTGTCCTTAGTGGAGGGCTATACATGGGCATGAACAGAGTTCATAGCAAAGCACCCAGATTAAGAGGAACCCAAGAGCTTGCTGTTCACCCAAGCACACAACAACATTCCCCAGCAAAATTCTGGGAAATTAAGAAACCATATTTCAAGGTAGATATGACAAAAAAAACTCAATGTTTTCTCCTCTAGCCAATGCACACATATATGAAGAACTACAGACAGGAACAAACACACACACAAATACACACACAGAAACATAACACAAACTCTGTCTCTGTCTCTATATATCACTTACTCAGGAAACAAACAGAAACGCAAAAACAGAAACACACTCAAATGCTGACACTAAGGACACTCCAAAACAAACACACACACACACAGACACACACAAGAATAGAGGAAAAAACACCTCAAGCAGCATGAGCATGTGAGTTTAGAGTAAGCATGTCAGCTCATTGTAGGAGGTTCAGAACATCTCTGGGAAAATACGTCTACTTTGGGTCTATACTGTTTTTGACACCACTATACAGAGTTATGTGAGAACATATTCCCCTGAGTCACTAAGACTCAAGCCAAAAATGAATGGTCTTAAAATTCTTTCAGGTATCTCTAGCCATGTAGTCAGGTCCAGAATGGATGTCCAGGAAGGCTTTCAGGTCACAGGGCTAAAGAGTTACTAAACAGGCTTTTATCAGTGTGAAGAAAGAATTAGGCAAAGGCAGGAGATCTCATTGTGTTGCAGGAATTACTGAGAAAGCCACATTCTATGCTAATACATAGCAGTGAGAAGCTCCTCTTTGACTGTTGCACCACACTCTACAAACAAGCAGATTGCCACCAGTGATGTCCCCGCCCCCTGCACTGCAAATGACTCACAGTACTCAGAAACTCTAGCAGCACAGCATGCTAGAGCACCATTGCTCCAGGTGCATGCTGGCATAGTGACCCCCACACAGGCTTCGGCACCAAACAGGACATTGTATTTCCTTAGGACAGGAACTGAGAAGCCACAACATGGGTCTCTATGGGAGTTTGTTAAAGATCATTCATTTGAAATTTCTGATCATCCCTAAAGCAGATGTGTCAGCCTGGGTTCATCCTGAAATTTCTTAAACTCTATTATCCATAGAAGACTTTTCAGAGAAATGGGTAAATATGGCAAAGTGTCCTGTGAATGGAGTTGATTCTGTTCAGTAAAGGGGATGCTGGGAATAAACATCTGAGTACAGTCAAGCATGGAAGAGCCCATTGAGATCCCATCAAATAGGGCCTGATCATGAAGATCACTTCTGAAAATCAATAACAAAATAAAAATGGAAACGAAACAAAGTAGCCTACTGAGAACATTCTAGAAAGCACAAAGTCTCAGTTATACAGAGCATCAAAAGGCCATAATGACTGGACCAGAAAAATTTATACAGTGGTTCTTTTCCTGCCAGTGGCTCTAAGACTTGCTGATGAGCAGAAGCCCATAAGACACAGAGATCCGGGTACCTCACACCCAGGTGGCCCCATGCTCAACTTCAACCCTGGGATCCTACCTCTCCTGGAGGACTTCTAACTGATCCTGGGGGTTTTCTTCACAATCCTTCTCCTGGATCCTCGGCTCCTTCTGCTCCTGTTTGTCCTGCAGCAAATCTTCCGTTGTTCCCTGATCCTGTTCATTAGAAGAGACTGTTCTCAGTAGAGGGTAGTACACAGGCATGCACAAAAAATAAATCACACAATATCAAAACCTACATAGGACAACAAAACCTTGCAGGTAACACAGACAAACAGAAGCATCTTTATTATGTTTCTGGGGTGATAGGTCATCATGTTTCAAGTCAGATATTTTCCAGGAAAATTACACAACATTCTCCTCTGGCGTGTAAACAGGCATGATGTGCTACACTGGAAACGAACTTCATACTAAATGAGCAAGGGAGCCTACAGTGAGTGTACCACCACATTCAGAAAAGGTCCAGAACTCTGGTATGCATTGCTCGGGAAGGAAATTGTGTAGAAAGCTTTGTTTTGACAGACTATGATGAGAAGGAAATGGGACTTTTTACCCAAAAAATTATCTTTATATTTTTAACTGCCTTTCCAAGACCTTCAAGTTGTTCTGCCATTCCTGTTCATACAGTCAGCACCAGAGCTTAACCTCAAGGTACATAGAACTCTAGAGAAACATAGATAACTTGGCTGACAAGATGCTACTCAAGCTTCTATCAGTGTGAACCAAGAAGCTGGTAATGGAAAGGGACTTCATTGACTTGCAGGATAAAGGAGAAGGCTACATGCCACGTAATGGATACCACTGAAAGCACCATTTGACATTTTCACAGGGCTCTTCTCACTGCAAATAGTTCCCAACTGTGTCATGTGACTCCTGACATACACACTGAATCACAGGATTTAGACATACATTAATGCTCAGGGCGTAGCAGCCCATTTATCAAGAGAACAGAACAATGTGTGAAAAGTTACTTGTCAATCTCGCTCACCTACCTCAAGTTTCAGTAAAGGAGCAGGAAACACTGCCAATAATTGTGTGTCTCACAAGACACTAACTTCACACATTACTTGTGCATAGACAGGGAAATGCAAAGTCACATCAATGTGCTGGGTGGTTGAGTGTCAGTGTGGCTTAGAAAGGTGATAGGTAGAAACAGGAGAGGGTCAAATGGAAATTGAAGAGTTACACATGCCTAAGCAGACTGCCTGTGCCTACCTGTTGCTGCTGGGTCCTGTGGTCATTGGTTTCTGGTTGATACTTCATGTCGCTTTGGAGCTGCTGCACTTGGGAACATTGATTCTGGTTTTTCTCATTCTCCTCCCTCAGCATGCACACTTCCCTCTTCAGTTGAGCCTGCTCCTTAAGGAGCTGGTCACGCAGGTTGCTAGAAATACAGTTGCAAGTTAAGAATCTCCAACGTGCTCCTGACACTCCTGCTTCCACATCCCATTGACCCTACCACACCCAGCTTCCCATGAAGACCTAAGAAAGACACCAATACAGCCATGGTGGCCAGCTCTAAAAATCAGAAAGACAGAGAGCAACCATATCATGAAATAAGAAAGGAATTGGAAGTCCCTACAGTGATAGAGATCCATGTCCCTGCAAAGGAAGAGGAATCTCTACCTGTCCGTGATATTCAAGGTCTTGGGTAACACTAAACATAGGGGGCTAATAACCTCCAGGTAGAACAGGGGAGCCAGATGAGGGCATTCTTTACAAGTGTTCCTTAATAATCAACTCTGTAAAATCCTACTGAGCCTCAGAAGACAAAGTCAGCCTGAGACCCATCTCCTATTTGAATCACTTTTCTATCTAAAGGATTCTGAAAATGGAAGGACAATTCTGGGAGGGAAGACAGTCTCTTTTACACTTAGGTAAAGTTATTTCAAGGGGTCTAAGTCATGTCGATGGTAAGAGGTAAAGGGAACAGAACCAGAGGAAAGGACTCTTCATTCCAGAAACAATGAAGATAGAAATGCCATTCCACCCTGTCAGGGGTGCCTTTCAGGCCCTTACCGATAGAAGCCAGTCTCCTTCTCCAGCATCTTGATGTTCCTGGAGAATACAGTGTTCTTAATCTTCAAGATCTGCAGTTCTGACATGATATCATTATGCTCCAAATGCAATCTCTGATGATGTATTCCTGGCAGGTGCGAGGGCCTAGTTCATGGAACATAGAATTCTGTAAACTCAGGCCTGTAGAATGAATCAGGCTATGACCAGGACTGCACAAACTTGGCACATCAGTATATTTTGTGATGTCATTGCTCCTGTTTTCACAATAGGGACTCTAGATGCTGGGCAACTATTACTGCAGAGGTAGACATTGGATGAGATTCTCAGTTGAGAGCCCTCTGAGGGAGAACTTTAGAAACTACTAGAGAGTGAGTGATTCAAATGTGACTAATTGTGACCACATAGGCCAAGTGCTGTTTAAAGAGGGTACAGGTCTCTCAACACTGCAATCACCTTGAAACTGAGAGACTGAGAAATACTCAGGTTAAGAAGCAGACTGAGAAATTCTAAAGTGTAGAGGGACACAAAATCATGCGAACATGTAGTTGCATCTGCAGATTCTAGCTTGCATGTGCAAATACACACACTAACACACTAACACACACACACTCATACACACACACACTCACATAAACACTCACTCACACTCACACATACACACACACTCACATCAATACACACTCTCTCTTTTTCTCTCTCACACACAAACATTGTCTCACACACACAAACATACACACACACACACACACACACACACACACACACAGTCGAGGTGTGAGAGTGAGAAAGTCACTGAGTCTAAGACGCATACAGATGGAAGCAGAGAGTAAATAGGATACAGAAGATACCCTTGCAGCAGGATTGTCTTAGATTATATGCACAAGGTTCAGTGGGAAGATTGAGGAGCCCCAGGACTAATAGTCAGCGACTCATTGAAATAAACTAGGACCTGGGCCAACCAGGTGCTACCAGGAGCTTTCAACTCTCATTCTCCTGCCAGGCAACTAATAGACTCACCACAAAGTCACAACAGCTAGACTCACACACAATCCATCACCTGTCAAAGCCTTAACAAATGCACACTCGTGACTCACTCTCCACTGCCTCAGTCTCTGAGTTGTTACTCAGACCACAGGCTTCTGTTTTCATTAGAGGAAGAGTGTGAGACCAGTTCCCATATCACTCCTCCCCCAGCATTAAGTATGCCTTTCCTCAGAGAAGCATTTGGGGACTTGGGCTGGTACACAGGGACAAATTGGAAGTGCCGACTCCTGGAAACCGAGATCTTTAAAGATGAGGGTGATATTGCAGATTCAAGGCTTTCTGACACCACAGAGATTGAGACAATGAATACCTGTATTCCAGGGATTCTTCTTCGATGCGGTTCAGTTGATCTCGCAATTCATTCCTCTCAGAGGTAACCTTCTCAATCTCTGTGGTCAGCCTCTCCATTTCTTCGATCACCTGCTTCTTAGTGAGGATGGATGTGGGGGCTGATGGCTGTCTGCCAGCCTCTGAAGGAAGAATGCTACAGTGAACTTGTATATTGAGAAGGCATAGAGGATGGAGAGACAAACCTGAGGTTTAAGGAGAAACATTCGCCTGCAGCTCAGTGTCAACTCAGAGATTTTACCCTGTGCTTGATATGCCTCCTGTGTACCTCAGTTCTCTAATTACTGTGTAGAGAAGGGAGTATCAAAGCATCTAGGTGTTTCCTCTGCCTCCAAACACAGGATTCTGTTTACCACACAGTTGGCTACACAGGGGGCACTTTGATATCACAGCTCTCAAGACTGTGGTCCAGAACCCAGGAATAATTACACAGTCTACAAGCACAAAGGTGCCCAGATCTTGTTCTATAACCAAATGATTATGGATTATATATTCAAGAAGGGGCAAACAGAATGGACAGACTGATCAATTCTCACATCTCAAAGACCCAACCTCCCCACTTCCTGAGATGGCAATAGGATCTCTCTGTCTTGGTCACTGCCTCTGTCACTTGTTTGGCTGCACTAGACAAAAATATTCCACCTCCAAAACCTGATTCAGAAAACTTTGGAGCCACTCTGAGTGAGAGGTGGTCAGGAGCCTCCTTAACTTGAGGTCACATAGACATAGACACAGTAAAAACAACTGCCTCTAATTGTCCACTAGGAGTAAACCTCAGCTATGGACAGCCCTAATGCAGGAAACATTAATCTGTTCCTTACCCTGCTAGACTCTATTTTTTTTTTTTTTTATTTTGTGATATAACAAGTCCCTGTAATCACAAACGCTATGGGTTCGCTGGACAAACATGTTTTGTTGTCCTTGACTTCAGTAGTTAGGATAAACACCAAAGTCCATTTCATCCTAGAGCTCCAGTTCCAGTGTGACAGTACTTCAACCACCTACAGCCCATCTCCTCCAGGAAGTTTGTTGCCCCCTCCCGGAAATCACTATGTCTCCTCCAGGACTCCTTACCAGGATGACTCTCAGATGGAAGGGCAGCTTCCTTCTGCCTCTCTGTAGTCGCTCTCCAACCCCAGATCTTCGCTCCAAAATAACCCCTCAATCTAGACAACATATTTTCACACCCACTCTTTAGTCACTCACTGAATCCCCGAAGAGCAGTTAGTGTTGTCATAACACTGCTGACATCACAGGGATGCGGTGAGTTCTCCAGGACACAATAGAATGTCCAGGGAAGGGACTGCTGATGCCACATCTTTTCTTTTACTACTGCTTATGTCTCCCTGAACTTACCAGAAAATGTGGTGCCCTTTAGCTCATTTCTATGTGAGCATCTTCTGGAATGTAGAAAGCCATTGAATACTTCCTCTCTCCAAACACAGAGACTTGCTCTAGGCTTTATTGGAAACACCTTAGGTATTCCACTGTGATGAACACAGTGTTTGCCACAGTGGCCTAAAAATGTTCATTGCTTCTTCAAAATACCCCTATTCATCTATATGAGCAATGGTACTGAAAATGACACCAGGATAGTTCTGGAGGTTGTGAAGATCACCTGCACCTACAGGTACAAGTGCTTGAAAACACATCCAGAAAGAATCTGCAGGAACAGTAGGATGTGGATAAATGGGGCCCTCATAGGAGCCATGTTCTTAGTCTTTGAAATTGTTTCATAATTCCTTTTTAGAGAAGTCAGTCATCAGGTTGTTGGTGACAGTGTGATGAACTGTTGCCAGGGGAACCTGAAATAAGGGAGCCATCAAGAGGAAAGGCCCTGGACTAAATGTGCTGCTCTCCTCTCTTCACCAAAGATCCCAAAGCAAGGTTGCTGGCCGGTCACTGAGCTATATAGTGAGAGCTGCAAAGGGTTTGGGGCATGGTAAGGAGACAAGAGATGTAGATAAACTTCAGTCAACAGAGTGACTGGCTGGCATGGAGGAAGCCCAGGGAGGACTCGTGCTGTTCACACTGGCCTAGGTAGCCCCACTTGTAATACTAGCTCTTGTGAAGTTGAGGCAGCAGGACCTAATCTCAAGGTGAACCAGCAAAGATAGGTAGAGGACTGCTTTGGATCCATGAGAACCTGTCTCAACCATCCAAACAGAAATATTATCAACACCTTGGCTTCAGCGACCATTCTTTTTCTATTGCAGAGAACTTGGTGAGAGAAATTTGGAAACTGGAGGGAATAGGGACTTCACTAAAGACCAACAGGGTCAACTGACATAGACCCTTAGGGACTGCCAGAGCCAGAGTTACAGAGAATACATAGACTGGATCGAGGACAGTCTCTCTGCCCCCACACAAATGCAAAAGAAGTCCATTTTGTCTTAATGTGGAACCCACAGATATCTAGAGTGGGGGGTTATTATCACTATGTTGCCTAGCTTGGATCCTGTTCCCCTACTTGAGCTTCTTTTTCTGCCCTCAGAGGTAAGGGATATGCCTAGTCCTGAATAACTTTAGGTTCCAGAGTGAGTTTGTATCATCGGTCTGTTTATATCTCATTCCCTCTCATTCTCTTTCTCTCTCTCTCCCTGTCCCTTTTTCTCTCTCTCCCTCTCCACTCTCTCTCTGTCTTTCTATTTTTTTCTCTCTTTCTCCCTGTGAGTGTGTTTGTTTGAGAGAGCGAGAGACCTTTCTCAAAGCAAAATATGAATGGTCCTTGCACATCAAGGTCTAAACTACCTGCTTCCCACCTCTGATCCATTGTCTCTGTGCTAAGAACAGGGTACCCTGTCTATAGCTAGAGACACCCAGTGGGGAAACACTGTCCAGTCTTCTCAGATCGGGCCTGGCTACATAAGGACTAGCTGAAGGGATATAAACAGGAGTGTCACATGACTGTGGGGACTCCCCTAAAAGGGCAAGGCCCTCCTCTCTGTTTCTCTGGCTGGAAGGCTTGGCATACATTGGCTCCCTCAGACCAGAATGAATGAGGGAGCCCCTACCTCACAGTTGGTGTACAGTGCTTGTCAGTGAGTGCATGAACAACCAACTATACACTGACGGTCTAATTTAGTTTTAATTTATTTATTGAAAATGAAAAATTGTATTGTGCATGCTGAACATTTATGTGATTTACCACTGATCCATGGTCTTCTGAGCCAACATCGCCTTTTTGTTACAGTAAACATGCTTATGTATTTAGGGTTGTGCTGCCTCAAATTCCCATGCATTGTGACCTGAGAATTGGTACCTAACTGCTTTCTCCTGCCGGACCTAGACAGGATGATTTTACTATAGTCAACACAGAGCATTCATTCTTGTACTTACTAACTTCTTACATATATCATTTATATGGCTGGTTATGTTTGTGTGTCTGTGCATTGTCCTGTTCGGGTGTATTTGTTCACACTTGTAGATACACAGATACCAACACAAACGCTCACGTACATGTATATATACACTAATATGCCATGGCTTCAGTGAGAATCAGAGAACTTCCTCTCAGATCATCAGTATTAGAAAACACACACACACACACACACACACACACACACACACACACAGACTCACACACTATTAACTGTTGAGTCTTCTCAAAAGCCTCATCAAAAATACTTTATAAGAAAATCGTCTCCAAGATGACTTGATTTTTATCTATCTGGCATTTACTTTAAAAACTTCCAATGCCTTCAAATGTTACCAGATTCCCAAGATCTGAAACCACCTGGCTAATTCCATTCATAGGAGGACATTCCCAGGAGCTCAGCTACAAGCTTTGCAAGTAGGATGACAGAAGCATACATTGTCAGGAAGACCAGCCTGGTGTCTGCTCAGGACACATGCTAAACATTCTGTGCCTACAGCCAGCATGCATAAGCAAAGGTCCAGGAAAATCAGGGACATCAGTGAGAATGTCACCCAAATAAATATTCCAGTTTGGACTAGCACAGAACCTAGGTGACAGGGACAAACACTCTCTCCTGATTTCCTCCTTCCTTCCAGTGTGCTCCTCCATCAGGGTTAGATCAGCAGGCTGATTCTCTCCCACACCCTACAACCTGTCTTCCTAAAGAATGTCCCTAGTAACCAGTGACACAGGAGGACCACCCTAAACAGACACAGTGCCTTCTGACTACCTGGTGACTGGCTGTATGCCGGATCCTGAGCTCTACCATCCTCCACAAGGCATGGGACCAGGAAGAGACACTCATGACAGCTCACACCAGAGATAACCAGACAGCTAGAGCCAAGCTCAAGATCATAAGCAACAGAACCAAAAGCAAAATCTGCTGCTCACTCAGAACTTTAAGATGCTTAGACATCATCTGTATCAGGGTATCAACATTCCTCCTTTGGTCAGTGAGGAAATCTGCATGCAGAAGAGCCACAGACACAGGAAAGCTAAAAAAAAAAAAACAAAAAAACCACAACAAAAACAAAAAACAATTCACCAAAAAATCAAAAATCAAAAATTAAAGAAAAATAACACAAAAATATGGTCAAGGCCAACAACATCTGTAAAAATTGACTGTGCAACAGGACTTGGATGGTCAATAAATCTGTTGTGTTGTTATCACTGATGTTGAATTGCAGAAAAACTGAGGCTCTCATCTCTGGCTTTCCTGATGTCTGTTATACACCCTCTTCAAGGCTTTGAATTCTTGAGAACCTTGCAGCAATGCTGGTATATTTCTCACTAATGGAATTATTGGGTCAATTATGAAACTGTGTTATAAACTACTTAACCATAGGGGAGGTAAACTATATGAGACCAAGGATGTAGTATTACAGCATAAATTAGGGATACATTGAGCAAATATTATTATCCACATGAGAACATCTGCCTAGAAGCCCTGGGTGGCTGGGAATTGACTATGTAGCCCAAGATGCATGGAAAATGCAGATATCCATCTTTGCCTATGAGTAATTTAGTTTCAGGACTGGTCAGCAAGCTGAATAAAGAATGTAGTGTTAAGAGGGAAGAGTTTGAAAACAATTTATTATTCATAGAAAACATTTAAAAAATGAACATTAAAACAGAAGTCAATATAAATATCAAATATTCTTAACCAGTTTTGAAAATAATAACAAGTATGTATATAATTTCCAGTAACACAAAAATAAGAACATCCAAATGTAGTAACCCCCACCCCCATAACGACCCAACAGTAAATTATGCTAAGCAGGACACTCTCACTGTTGATTAGGGACAGAAAATCTGCATTGGTGCCTGGTCTTGAACACCTAATGGCTGGGCAGTCACCACAGTTCTCTCAAAAGCAGTCGTCAGAAAATTAAAGGGAAGCACCCAGAAGCAGTCTGGTGGACCAATGGCTCCATTAAACTATGGCTCCTGATGCAGCAGGTCATTCTTCAGGAGACTCTCATCCTGGGCTGAGACAATCTCATCCATCTCTTGCTGTGGTTTCTCATACCTGGGATAGAAATGCAGTTAAGCCACGGGCTTGGTAGGGACCTGCCATGGTCGTTGTCAGGCTGCCACCTTTCATCACCTCAACTGTGCCAGTCATACAATATGGATCCTTGACCAGCAGTCGGTGGATATTCCCCAAAGAATAAGACACACAGTAGCTGTGTCTACACATCTTCTCAGCCTTACACACAGGTCAGAATTTGTTCAATGTACTTCACGATCTCTGTTCTTACAGAAAGTTGAGGACTTTCTCATGTAGTCCCAGGGCATCATTTTGTAAAGGTGGCTAAACACTGACAACAGCATATGAGTGATAAGCAAATTATTTATGGTGAGTGTGTGATGGCTCGCAGCAATAAGGAGAGACCTAGTGCAGTCTTAAGTCCTTGGTATCTGAACAAGGTTGTGAGGATATTTCAGTCCTGCCGCACAGAAGGCACAATGCACTCAAGCAACAGTACAATCGGGTCTGTGCGCCTGGACCAGCAATTCTCCAGTGCTTTGTCTGAGAACAACAGCCCAGCACAGGCTCTGGCACTAAACAGAAAACTGAAGTTCCTCAGGACTAGAGCTGGAACACTGCATTCTGGATCTATATGGGAGTCTGTTTTAAAACACTCACCTGAAGGGTCTGACCATCCCAATAGCAAAAGCATCTGACTGGCTTCATCCTGGAAACTATTTAACCATTTGTATCTACTAAGACCTGTTTTAAGAAAGAGGTATTCTCTAGAGAGAGTAGCATAGAAAGAGGGGAATGTGTTCTCTACAGGGATATTCCTAAATGAAATGTAATTTCAGACAGAAATGGAGGTGTATACATTGAGATTCTTTACTTGGGACTGAAATAACATAGACTCTGTGATTACAAGGAAACCATGATCAGAACTTAAATTTTGGAGATTACAGAAGGCATTCAGACTGGCACACAAAGGAGTAAGGAATATCTGCTTTCCTGGACAGCACATATTAATGACTAGAAAAGCACAGTAGTTTAAGGCGTTCCTTTCAGGCTAGTGACTTGCTGATGAACAGAAGTATATAAACAGGGGACCCAGGTGGCTTTACCCTCTGGTTCCAGCCTGGGATCCTAGCTCATCTGCAGGACCTCAAAGTGAGGCTTCATCATCTGTGCTGAGTCTTTAACTTCATGGCGGTCTCCTCCTCTTTCCATGTGCTGGTCATTAGAAGATGCTGTCATTAGTGGAGGGCTATACATGGGCATGCACAGAGTTCATAGCAAAGCACCCAGATTAAGAGGTACCCAAGAGCTTGCTATTCACCCAAGCACACAACAACATTCCCCAGCAAAATTCTGGGAAATTAAGAAACCATATTTCAAGGTAGATATGACAAAAAAAAAAAAAACTCAATGTTTTCTCGTCTAGCCAATGCACACATATATGAAGAACTACAGACAGGAACAAACACACAAACAAATACACACACAGAAACATAACACAAACTCTGTCTCTGTCTCTATATATCACTTACTCAGGAAACAAACAGAAATGCAAATACAGAAACACACTCAAATGGTGACACTGAGGACACTCCAAAACAAACACACACACACAAACACACACACATAATAGAGAAAAAACACCTCCAGCAACATGAGCATGTGAGTTTAGAGTAAGCATGTCAGCTCATTGTAGGAGGTTCAGAACATCTCTGAGAAAATACGACTACTTTGGGTCTATACTGTTCTTGACACGACTATACAGAGTTATGTGAGAACATATTCCTCTGAGTCACTAAGACTCAAGCCAAACATGAATGGTCCTAAAATTTTTTCAGGTATCTCAGCCATGTAGTCAGGTCCAGAATGGATGTCCAGGAAGGCTTTCAGGTCACAGGGCTAAAGAGTTACTAAACAGGCTTTTATCAGTGTGAAGAAAGAATTAGGCAAAGGCAGGAGATCTCATTGTGTTGCAGGAATTACTGAGAAAGCCACATTCTATGCTAATACATAGCAGTGAGAAGCTCCTCTTTGACTGTTGCACCACACTCTACAAACAAGCAGATTGCCACCAGTGATGTCCCCGCCCCCTGCACTGCAAATGACTCACAGTACTCAGAAACTCTAACAGCACAGCATGCTAGAGCACCATTGCTCCAGGTGCATGCTGGCATAGTGACCCCCACACAGGCTTCGGCACCAAACAGGACATTGTATTTCCTTAGGACAGGAACTGAGAAGCCAAACATGGGCCTCTATGGGAGTTTGTTACAGATCATTCATTAAATTTCTGATCATCCCTACAGCAGATGTGTCAGCCTGGGTTCATCCTGAAATTTCTTAAACTCTATTATCCATAGAAGACTTTTCAGAGAAATGGGTAAATATGGCAAAGTGTCCTGTGAATGGAGTTGATTCTGTTCAGTAAAGGGGATGCTGGGAATAAACATCTGAGTACAGTCAAGCATGGAAGGGACAATTGAGATCCCATCAAACTGGGGCTGATCAGGAAGATCACTGCTGAAAATCAATAACAAAATAAAAATAAAAACGAAACAAAATAGCCTACTGAGAACATTCTAGAAAGCACAAAGTCTCAGTTATACAGAGCATCAAAAGGCCATAATGACTGGACCAGAAAAATTTATACAGTGGTTCTTTTCCTGCCAGTGGCTCTAAGACTTGGTGATGAGCAGAAGCCCATAAGACACAGAGATCCGGGTACCTCACACCCAGGTGGCCCCATGCTCAACTTCAACCCTAGGATCCTACCTCTCCTGGAAGACTTCTAACTGATCCTGCTGGTTTTCTTCACAATCCTTCTCCCGGATCCTCGGCTCCTTCTGCTCCTGTTTGTCCTGCAGCAAATCTTCTGATGTTCCCTGACCGAATCATTAGAGGAGACTGTTCTCAGTAGAGGGTAGAACACAGGCATGCACAAAAAATAAATCACACAATATCAAAACCTACATAGGACAACAAAAGCTTGCAGGTAACCCAGAAAACCAGAAGCATCTTTATTATGATTCTGTGGTGATAGGTCATCATGTTTCAAGGCAGATATTTTCCAGGAAAATTATACAATGTTCTCCTCTTGCATGCAAAGAGGCATGATGTGCTACAATGGAAACGAACTTCACACTAAATGAGCAAGGGAGCCTACAGTGAGTGTACCACCACATTCAGAAAAGGTCCAGAACTCTGGTATGCATTGATCAGGAAGGAAACTGTGTAGAAAGCTTTGTTTTGACAGACTATTATGAGAAGGTAATGGGACTTTTTACCTAAAAATCTTTATATTTTCAACGGTCTTTCCAAGACCTTCGAGTTGTTCTGCCATTCCTGTTCATACAGTCAGCACCAGAGCTTAACCTCAAGGTACATAGAACTCTAGAGAAACACAGATAACTTGGCTGACAAGATGCTACTCAAGCTTCTATCAGTGTGAACCAAGAAGTTGGTAATGGAAAGGGACTTCATTGACTTGGAGGATAAAGGAGAAGGCTACATGCCACCTAATGGATACCACTGAAAGCACCATTTGACATTTTCACAGGGCTTTTCTCCCTGCAATAGTTCCCAACTGTGTCATGTGACTCCTGACATACACACTGAATCACAGGATTCAGACATACATTAAAGCACAGGGCTTAACAACCCATTTATCAAGAGAACATAACAATGTGTGAAATGTTACTTGTCAATCTCCCTCACCTACCTCAAGTTTCAGTAAAGGAGCAGGAAACACTGCCAATAATTGTGTGTCTCACAAAACACTAACTTCACACATTACTTGTGCATAGACAGGGAAATGCAAAGTCACATCAATATGCTGGGTGGTTGAGTGTCAGTGTGGCTTAGAAAGGTGATAGGTAGAAACAGGAGAGGGTCAAATGGAAATTGAAGAGTTACACATGCCTAAGCAGACTGCCTGTGCCTACCTGTTGCTGCTGGGTCCTGTGGTCATTGGTTTCTGGTTGATACTTCATGTCGCTTTGGAGCTGCTGCACTTGGGAACATTGATTCTGGTTTTTCTCATTCTCCTCCCTCAGCATGCACACTTCGCTCTTGAGTTGAGCCTGCTCCTTAAGGAGCTGGTCACGCAGGTTGCTAGAAATACACTTGCAAGTTAAGAATCTCCAACGTGCTCCTGACACTCCTGCTTCCACATCCCATTGACCCTACCACACCCAGCTTCCCATGAAGACCTAGTAAAGACAGAAATACAGCCATGGTGGCCAGCTCTAAATATCAGAAAGACAGAGAGCAGCCAAATCATGAAATAAGAAAGGAATTTGAAGTCCCTACAGCGATAGGGATCCATGTCCCTGCAAAGGAAGAGGAATCTCTACCTTTCCGTGATGTTCAAGTTCTTGGGTAACACTAAACATAGGGGGCTAATAACCTCCAGGTAGAACAGGGGAGCCAGATGAGGACATTCTTTACAAGTGTTCCTTAATAATCAGCTCTGTAAAATCCTACTGAGCCTCAGAAGACAAAGTCAGCCTGAGACCCATCTTCTATTTGAATCACTTTTCTATCTAAAGGATTCTGAAAATGGAAGGACAATTCTGGGAGGGAAGACAGTCTCTTTTACACTTAGGTAAAGTTATTTCAAGGGGTCTAAGTCATGTCGATGGTAAGAGGTAAAGAGAACAGTGCAGAGGAAAGGACTCTTCATTTCAGAAACAATGAAGATAGAAATGCCATTCCACCCTGTAGGGGTGCCTTTCAGGCCCTTACCGATAGAAGCGAGTCTCATTCTCCAGCATCTTGATGTTCCTGGAGAATACAGTGTTCTTAATCTTCAAGATCTGCAGTTCTGACATGATATCATTATGCTCCAAACGCAATCTCTGATGATGTATTCCTGGCAGGTGCGAGGGCCTAGTTCATGGAACATAGAATTCTGTAAACTCAGGCCTGTAGAATGAATCAGGCTATGACCAGGACTGCACAAACTTGGCACATCAGTATATTTTGTGATGTCATTGCTCCTGTTTTCACAATAGGGACTCTAGATGCTGGGCAACTATTACTGCAGAGGTAGACATTGGATGAGATTCTCAGTTGAGAGCCCTCTGAGGGAGAACTTTAGAAACTACTAGAGAGTGAGTGATTCAAATGTGACTAATTGTGACCACATAGGCCAAGTGCTGTTTAAAGAGGGTACAGGTCTCTCAACACTGCAATCACCTTGAAACTGAGAGATGGAAATACTCAGGTTAAGAAGCAGACTGAGAAATTCCAACGTATAGAGGGACACAAAATCATGCAAACATGTAGTTGCATCTGCAGATTCTAGATTACATGTGCATTTATACACACTAACACACTAACACACACACACTCATAAACACACACACTCACATAAACAGTCACTCACACTCACACATACACACACACTCACATCAATACACACTCTCTTTTTCTCTCTCACACACAAACATTCTCTCACACACTCACAAACACAGACACACACACACTCTCACATACACTCATACACAGACACAAACACACACACACACACAGTCGAGGTGTGAGAGTGAGAAAGTTACTGAGTCTAAGACGCAGACAGATGGAAGCAGAGAGTAAATAGGA
The DNA here is from genome assembly GCF_963924665.1 of Micromys minutus. Classification (NCBI taxonomy): domain Eukaryota; kingdom Metazoa; phylum Chordata; class Mammalia; order Rodentia; family Muridae; genus Micromys; species Micromys minutus. The sequence goes on from NC_137981.1 coordinate 34,031,785, forward strand.
TACAGAAGATACCCTTGCAGCAGGATTGTCTTAGATTATATGCACAAGGTTCAGTGGGAAGAGTGAGGAGCCCCAGGACTAATAGTCAGGAACTCATTGAAATAAACTAGGACCTGGGCCAACCAGGTGCTACCAGGAGCTTTCAACTCTCATTCTCCTGCCAGGCAACTAATAGACTCACCACAAAGTCACAACAGCTAGACTCACACACAATCTATCACCTGTCAGTGCCGTAACAAATGCACACTCGGGACTCACATTCCACTCCCTAAATCTCTGAGTTGTTACTCAGACCACAGGCTTCTGTTTTCATTAGAGGAAGAGTATGAGACCATTCACATATCACTCTGCTCCTAGCATCAAGTATGCCTCTCCTCAGAGAAGCATTAGGGAACATGGGCTTGGACACAGGGACAACTTGGAAGTGCCGACTCCTGGAAACCGAGATCTTTAAAGATGAGGGTGATATTGCAGATTCAAGGCTTTCTGACACCACAGAGATTGACACAATGAATACCTGTATTCCAGGGATTCTTCTTCGATGCGGTTCAGTTGATCTCGCAATTCATTCCTCTCAGAGGTAACCTTCCCAATCTCTGTGGTCAGCCTCTTCATTTCTTCGATCACCTGCTTCTTAGTGAGGATGGATGTGGGGGCTGATGGCTGTCTGCCAGCCTCTGAAGGAAGAATGCTACAGTGAACTTGTATATTGAGAAGGCATAGAGGATGGACAGACAAACCTGAGGTTTAAGGAGAAACATTCGCCTTCAGCTCAGTGTCAACTCAGAGATTTTACCCTGTGCTTGATATGCCTCCTGTGTACCTCAGTTCTCTCATTACTGTGTAGAGAAGGGAGTATTAAAGCATCTAGGTGTTTCCTCTGCCTCCTAACACAGGATTCTGTTTACCACACAGTTGGCTACACAGGGGGCACTTTGATATCACAGCTCTCAAGACTGTGGTCCAGTAGCCAGGAATAATTACACAGTCTACAACAGGCAGGTGCCCAGATCTTGTTCTATAACCAAATGATTATGGATTATATATTCAAGAAGAGGCAAACAGAATGGACAGACTGATCAATTCTTACATCTCTTAGACCCACCCTCCCCACTCCCTGAGATGGCAATAGGATCTTACTGTCTTGGTCACTGCCTCTGTCACTTGTTTGGCTGCACTAGACAAAAATATTCCACCTCCAAAACCTGATTCAGAAAACTTTGGAGCCACTCTGAGTGAGAGGTTGTCAGGAGCTCCCTTAACTTGGGGTCACATAGACACCATAAAAACAACTGCGTCTAATTGTCCACTAGGAGTAAACCTCAGCTATGGACAGCCCTAATGCAGGAAACATTAATCTGTTCCTTACTCTGGTAGACTCTTTTTTTGTTGTTGTTTTTTTGTTTTTTGTTTTTTTTTATTTTGTGATAGAACAAGTCCCTGTAATCACAAAAGCTATGAGTTCGCTGGACAAACATGTTTTGTTGTCCTTGACTTCAGTAGTTACGATAAACACCAAAGTCCATTTCATCCTAGAGCTCCAGTTCCAGTGTGACAGTACTTCAACCACCTACAGCCCATCTCCTCCAGGAAGTTTGCTGCCCCCTCCCGGAAATCACTAAGTCTCCTCCAGGACTCCTTACCAGGATGACTCTCAGATGGAAGGGCAGCTTCCTTCTGCCTCTCTGTAGTCGCTCTCCAACCCCAGATCTTCGCTCCAAAATAACCCCTCAATCTAGACAACATATTTTCACACCCACTCTTTAGTCACTCACTGAATCCCCGAAGAGCAGTTAGTGTTGTCATAACACTGCTGACATCACAGGGATGCGGTGAGTTCTCCAGTACACAATAGAATGTCCAGGGAAGGGACTGCTGATGCCACATCCTTCCTTCCCTACTGCTTATGTCTCCCTGAACTTACCAGAAAATGATGTGCCCTTCATCCCATTTCTATGTGAGCATCTTCTGGAATGGAGAAAGCCATTGAACACTTCCTCTCTCCAAACACAGAGACTTGCTCTAGGCTTTATTGGAAACACCTTAAGTATTTCACTGTGATGAACACAGTGTTTGCCACAGTGGCCTAGAAATGTTCATTGCTTCTTCAAAATACACCTGGGCATTTATATGATTTACCACTGAGCCATGGTCTTCTGAGCCAACATGGCCTCTTTGTCAGAGTAAACAATCTTATGTATTTAGGGTTGTGCTGCTTCACATTTCCATGCCATTGTGACCTGAGGATTGGTACCTAACTGCTTTCTCCTGCAGGACCCAGACAGGATGATTTTACTATAGTCAACACAGAGCATTCAGTCTTGTACTTCCTAACATCTTATATATATCATTTTTATGGCTGGTTATGCTTGTGTGTCTGTGCATGGTCCTGTTCGAGTGTATTTGTGCACACTTGCAGATACACAGATACCAACACGAATGCTCACGTACATGTATATGTACACTAATATGCCATGGCTTCAGTGAGAATCACAGGAGAACTTTCTTTCAGATTATCAGGATTAGAAACACACACACACACACACACACACACACACACACACACACAGAGTAATTACAGATGAGTCATCTCAAAAGCCTCCTCAAAAATATTTTATAAGATAGTTGTCTGCAGGATGACTTGATTTTTATCTATCTGGCATTTTCTTTAAAAACTACCAATGCCTTCAAATGTTACCACACTCCCAAGATCTGAAACCACCTGGCTACTTCCATTCATAGGAGGACATTCCCAGGATCCCAGCTTACAAGCTTGGCAAGTAGGATGACAGAAACATACATTGTCAGGAAGATCAACCTTGTGTCTGCTCAGGACACATGCTATGCAGTCTGTGCCTAAGATGAAGAAGCCTTAGAGGAACAGTCTGTAAGCCAGAGTACCACCCGTGTCATCAGAACAAGGCTTTCCTTCTTTTTTCCTTATTGCACCTGTGCAGAGCCTGTTGACAGGAGAGAGGTTCAGGATGAACCATAGTGATCTGAAAGCCACAGGGTGGGCGAATGACTGCCACACCGTGTTTATATCAGTGCACCTCGTTTTCTGGTTTGGGGGTGTTGTTCGGAGTGGGAGTACGCATCAGAGCTACTGATACCAAGAAGGGTGATGCCACCCTCAGTGATGTGCTCTTTTCAACCATCACTCTGTCTCATGTATACTAATCCCAAAATGTCACGCATTGGTATGTACACAGAGCACACAGAAACACATTTGTGCCCTCCTCTCATCAGAGGGACACTTCTCAAGGACCTGACTAGACATAACTCTCATTTCAAGTGGGTATGAAGCCGAATGACCTGGTTTTTGCTCTGCTTCTTCCCACTGCTCTTGCTATAGAGCATATGTGTGCTCCTGAGTCTGTCAAGGACTGTCTCCTCTTCCCAGACAATGGTGCATGGTTAGGTGTTTGTACATACACACATGTAACTCTGGGTTTCTAGATCATACTCGGGAGGGATATGTCCATGAGAATGGGAAGGGAGTCAATCTTTAGCAAAGACCTGGACCTTCCTTATGATCCTGTCTAGAGAACTTGTAGAAAGAATGGTGAAAAGGTCATTTTCCATTCACTGATTCTTTGAGATTTCAGCCTAGTGAATTCAATGCTAAACTCCAAAACTCAGTTCATGGTAGGGCCTTCCTATGAGGGATAGCTTTCCCTTTAACTTAGACAATCCATCTACCTGCATAAAGACAATAAGAGAATTCCAAATGTAGGCATCCACTCATAGTCTGTCAAGTTGAATTTAAAATGTATTGCAGATGCCATATTTTGCCTGTAGACAGTACCGTGGAATAGGTGTCCTCTAAGAAGTTCCACCATCATCACAGTGAAACAGAATGAGATGGTTTTCACCAACCATTGGACTTAGCCCGGGGACCCCTATGGAAGATTTAGGGTACGACTGGGGGAGTTGAAGGCGATTGCAACCCCATAGTAAGACCTTCAGTATAAACTAACAGGACCTGTCAGAGATCCCATGAACTGAAGAAACAAACAAAAGCACAAGAGGACTGGTCTGTGGTCCATCTACATATGTTGCAGAGGACAGCATTATCTGCTCTCAGTGGGGTGTGATGCGCTTGGTACTGTGGAGACTTGAGATTCTAGAGAAGGGAAATAATAGTGTGGTTAGAGTACATGGGTGGGTGTAGGAGCACCTTCTTAGAGGCAAAGGAGGGGGTGAGGTGCGGGGAGTGTGGAGGGAGGACTGAGAACAGGGATAACAATTGGAATGTAAATACATAGAATAATGGATTTAAAAGGATACCATATAATACTAAAAATAATAAATTTTTTTAAATTAAAAACTGCGACTTGTTTATCAAAAAAAAAGTTCAGGTCAGGAACTTCTGATTTAGACCTTAGTGTGGGTCCTACAAGCCTGCAGTGCCAGTTCTAACAAATATGGAGAAGAAGAATCTTTAGAGTCAGCCTTGGCTAGAGAATGAAATAATACCATAGTTTAAAAACACCCATACTCCTGGCTGCTCAAAAGACACATGGCCACACTGAGACCCTTAGCAACTTGAACTCAAAGCTAAGGAAATTAGGCATGTGCACTCAAACTGAGATAAACTTGTTTTTTTGCAAGATGGAGAGAATTACAGCCCCTGGAACATTACAGAAATATCCCTGAGGCACACAGAACAAGAAAGGGGGATCAGATCCCTACTTCCATTCACAGAAATGCACAGGGAGGGAGGACAAGAAGAGTAAGTAATCCATGTGGTTAGGAGACATAGGAAAACAAGTCCAAGGAATGCTCCAGAGTGAGCTGTGGCCTTCAGCATACCTTCCTGACCCTTTTCCAATGCCACTGAACACAGCAAACATACCAAGCACAGTGTGTGTGTAGAAATGCTCCAGGACAGTGACTCTCAGTGCCCTAATATGCTACATGAATCCTAGATACAAAATCTCCTGGCAAGAAGAAAGAATTATTGGCAGGCTGATAAATGATTGAAGCATGTGTTCAAGTCCTCTACCTGGCCTCTCTCAGTCCATTTTCTAATGTTTGAATGACTTAGACATCCAAAAGGCTACTGTTGCCAGACTGGGAAAACGCCTGCATGTTCAGGTCCGTGCTGCTTTGCAGCTGGTGTCTCTACAAGTGGTAGTGCTGTGCATTCTTTGGCTCTCAGTGGTGGGATAGACTGTTCCCATATCAGAAGTACGTGGGTGACACATAAGGTATTACATGTCATTGGAAGCAGTTTTTTTTTTTTTTTTTTTTTTTATTGTGATCCGGGCACATCAAGTATGCTCTGAGTGAACTGAAAATCTTACAGGTCACAGGGACTGGCTTGACCTGTTGACAGGAAACTGATTTTTGAGTCTACCCAGAAGCAGACAATAAAAAGACTTCAGAACAGCTGAAAACTACTTGGAGAAGTTTGAGCCTCACAAATATATCAACTACAGAATCTTAACAGCCTCATTTTCTTAAGTTGTTTTTCACATGATGCTTTGAGGCCATTTATCCTACATTCTAGAGTTTGTGGGGATCAAAAAGAAAATAAAGTCCTAAATCCTATAACCAGAACCAATACTACTATGTTTCCATGAGACCATCAGGTAGAAAATTAGAGACATGCACAGCAGCTGATACACGGACGAAGCAAGGACACCTGGCTGGGCCTGCTGCAGTCCAGAGCTCAAGGTACTATCCCGTACAGGTGAGATGACAACCATCCCTCAGGCCCCTCAGTATGGTTCAGCCATGTGCAGCCAGGGGCTGCTTCCCTTCGGAGAAGTTGTGTCTAGGGAAGCTAGGGGCATGGGCACAGCTGTGACTAACTGTGGAGCAAACGGACTGTGTCACAAGAGAGAATGGCTTGGAATTGTCCAGGTAGAGCATATTTAAACCCCATAATCTTCGAAACTTGAAACAAGCAGTACTGGATCTAGCTCTCTTCCTGGTTTTGTGACACCCTGGAAGCACTTAACCCAGAGACCTCTTAACCAGATGGTCACAGGTGATCAGTCATACAGCAGAACACCTGGAATACCTCCCCAAGCAAAGGAGGCACCACAGTTGCCTTAGTCTTTATCCAAAGGCCCTTTTCATACCTGGATATTACTATATGCTTCCTCAAAACTATATAATGTTTGGTTTACCCTATAAAAAGTGTATAAATTCAAACAAACCTCTAATAAACATAAACCAGCTAAAATAATCTTAGAGAGATGATTTACTAAAGATAGTTGGAGAAAGCCTTTACCTAAATAAACCTTAAAACTCAGATCTTTCAAGTCCTTCACCTAGAAGGACCTTACTTAACACTAAGATTCTTCAGGAAGTTCCACTCCACAATGCAAATCTGCATCATCTTTTCACCTTGGAGGGAACATCTCGACGCCTTGAGAGAGAACAACCAGAAGACACAGAAGAGGGGAGCAGCATCGAGTTTTGTCCAGTGTACAAAATGCATTTGCTGAGCTGCTTACTGGGCAAGGGGCAAAGAAATGAAATGGTGCACTGAACTTGGTAGCAAGAAGGAGAAAATAGGAGGCTCCTGGCATATCTTTGTTTATAAGACCTGAATATACAATGATCTTGGCCTGTGGCCAACAGTGACCACAGGAATACACTTGTGTGCTCTCTTTGCTGTGGAGAAAGGCAGCTCAGAGAACTGTAAGCATTCCCAATCAAGTCAGTGTGAGAATAGAAGGAACACTAATGGGCTGAATTAGGCTGTGAGAACTGGCTCAACAACCTGGCCAGTTAGTTAGCAATGTGATTATGAAGGACTGTGGTCCTTGTTATCAATAGTGACTTCAAACCAGCCCAACTCCTGCCTTTCTGTGAGATAATGCTTGCCTCATCTAGAGAACGGCAGCATATAATAGCTGGACCTCGAAGACTCGGGATCTGCCTGTGGAAGGCTGAGCTCCCAGAACAGTCAAAAAGCTCTTTTCGACCTGAGCCAACAGTGAGCCTGACACACAAGCCCATTGGCTATCCGGGGAGGGAATGCTGGAATTTCTCAGAGCACAGGGAGGGTGGTACTCTCTGGGAAAGGGTCCTTTTTGGCCCAGAGAGAGGACTGAGTCTCCACCATCAAGACTTAGGATCTACCTGCAGGAGGCTTAGCTCCCAGAACAGCCGCACAAGTGCTCTTCCACCTGAACCAAAAACTCAGGACCTGCAGGCAGAAAGAAGGCTGAGCTCCTAGAACAGACTCACAAGAGCTCTCAAACCTGAGTCCCCAGAGATAGAACGGAGTCACCGCCATCAGAACTCACTGCCTGCCCACAAAGAGCAGAACACCAGGGATCACTCTCCCTCCTGAGCCCAGGGGCCCTCAGACCACAGGAGAGACAAGCACCAGTCAGAGAAAAAAGTTCACCTACAATCACTGACAAAAAGTTGGCAAGAGGAAAGCGCAAGAACCCAAGCAATGGAATCCAAGACAACCTGGCAACACCAGAACCCAGTTCACGCACCACAGCAAGTAGTGGATTTCCCAACACACCAGATAAACAAAATTTAGACTTAAAATCATACTTCATGATTTGAGAAGCACATGAATAACCCCCTTAAACAATTAGAAATCACTCAGAAAACTACAGAAAAATACAACCAAACAGATGAAGAAATTGAAAATGGAAATAAAAAGAATGAAAAAAAATCACAAAAACAGACAACCCTTAAGATAGAAAAGCTAAAAAAGAAATCAGGAGTCATAGATGCAAGCATCACCAACAGACTACAAGACATGAAAGAGAGGATCTCAGGGTCAGAAGACAACATAGAAAACAGATAAAACAGTCAGAGAAGACGCAAAAACCAAAAAGCTCCTAACCCAAAATGTCCAGGATATCCAGGACACAATGAGAAGACCAAACCTAAGGATAATAGAGGGTGAAGAGGGCAAAGAATATCAACTAAGAGGCACAGTAAATATCTTCAACAAAATCATAAAAGAAAACTTTCCAACCCTTAAGAACGAGATGACCATGAACATACAAGAAGCCTACAGAACTCCAAATAGATTGGACCAGAAAATAAATTCTTCCCTACACATAATAGTTAAAATACCAAATGTTCAAAACCAAGAAATAATACTAAAAGCAGTAAGGGTAAAAAGACAAGTAACATATAAAGGCAGACCAATCAGAATTACACCAGACTTCTCAACAGAGACTATGGAAGCTAGAAGATCTTGGACAGATTCTCGGAGAATACAAATGCCAGCCCAGATTACTATATCCAGCAAAACTCTCAATTACCGTAGGTGGAGAAACAAGATATTCCAGGACAAAACCAAATTTACACACAATATCTGACCACAAATCCAGCCCTACAAATGATAATAGATGGAAAATCCAACACAAGGATGGAAATTACACCCTAGGAAAAGCAAGAAAATAACCATACAAGAAAACCAAAAGAAGAATAGCACACAAACATAATTCTACTTCTTTTTTTTTTTTTTTTTTTTTTTTTTTGTCTTCAAAACAAGATTTATTTTTTTTTAACATGAAAATACATGGAAAATACATTGGTCTCTTATCTGTTACAAATAAGACTCAAATTATTAATCATAACAAGAAGTGTTTCTTGAGATATTTCCATCTACACAAAAGACTAACAGCTTATTATTTTTTTAAAGATTTTAAACATTTTTTGCTTAAAATTATACATTTTTGTCAGTACAGTTTTTTTCAGACATTAAAATAAATTTTACATAAAACCATGTGAATATGTTTTTTAGTCAGTACTTGATTTTTTTCAAGGGCTTGACAGTATGCATTGAAAACGTACTAGTTGCAATAAGCGTAAAGTACATGCAAAACAAAACGCAACATGGAAATAGTCAAAGTCTTCTTGTTTTGTGAATATATGTATAGTTTTTGTTTTCTTTATTTCTTGGACTTCATACAGTCTGTGAGTTGTTTCTGGGGGAGTGCAAGCCTCTGGGGTTAGCATCCCACTATCAGTGACTGCATATTATGTCTGTTCTTTTGTGACTGGGTTATCTCACTCAGGATGATCTTCTCTAGATGCAGCCATTTTCTTAAGAATTTGGTTAAGTCATTGTTTCTGGTGGCTGCATAATTCTACTTCTAACAACAAAAATAACAGGAAACATCATGTTCATAGCAGCCAAATTTCTAATAGCCAGGGGCTGGAAATAACCCAGATACCTTTCAGTAGAGAAATGGATACATAAATTGTGGTACATTTGCACCATGGAGTACTACTCAGCTATTAGAAACAATGACTTTACAAAATTCCTAGGCAAATGGATGGAACTAAAGAATATCATCCTGAGTGAGGAAACCTAGTCACAAAAGAAAAGACATAATATGCAATCACTGATAATTGGATACTAGCCCCAGAAAGCTCCGAATGCCTAAGAAACAATTCTCAGACCATATGAAGTTCAGAAACAAGGAAGGCAGAAATGTGGAAACTTAGTCCTTCTTAGAAAAAAAATAAGTGCACAGCACCCTCTCTGAGTGTGGTATACCTAGACCTTTTTTTTTTTTCATAGAAAATTCCTTTATTATAGTGCAAATAACTTTCAGCAGTGACATAATGTAACAACACATTTAACAACACTTTACACCACACAGTAAATAAGAAAGTGTTTCTTTGAAAATATGTCATCATAGGAACATTATCTTTACATTAATGCCGGAAAATGCCAAAGCTCTTTTCTCAAGGTAATAGGGCTTGATCCTGTTTTGGATACTTTTTTCTCTTAATGCACACGGATTTGCCATTTAATGCATCAACTCTAAGAGTGATCTCTTAGGGAGTTTTAGAAAGGTTGGCAAGATTTGAAACCGGGCTTCAAAATTTAAGAAAATAATAATTTTAAGACAGCTCTGGGATAGCCCAGGAAGTATAAATCTCTTCTGTTAACTTGATTGATAGACATATTTACTCCAGTTTTACTGCAGATTGTCTAAAGCCTGCTTATTTCTCCAGAGCCTGATTGTTATCCCTTGGTTTTAGTTATTGCAAAACTAGGGCCCTGAGTGGACAGAACTCCTCGAGTCTGCAAATACTTTCCCCAGGAAGCTTTAAGCTGCACTTTCCATCCTGAATCCCCCATGTTACACCTCTCAGGCTGAGGAGAGTGTGAGCTTGTCCTATTTTCTAGCTAGCCATTTGGACAGTGGGCTGTGGCCCGGATTTACTTACTAGCCCCAAATCAACCCATCACACAACTTAGATAGCTCCAAGGAGGCTGACACTACTTTCTATACCAAGCAGCCTCAGGGATTGATTGGCAGTTAGACAGGAAGAAGTCTCTTCTGATCCCTTACACTCTCCATGCCCCAAGCTTCTGCTGAACTAACTACCTGTGCCTGGCCACTCAGAAGAGCCCTCCGAGGGGGAAGGATGCTTACTGCATGAATCAAATGCAAACCTTACAAATGTTTTTCAGGATGTGTTCTAAGTCTCTTGACAAACACTCCTCTGAAGTGGCTTTTCAACCCATGAGAAATTGCTCATGGGCTTAAAAAAATACCTGGAGCTATGAAACAGCCCTCATGGCTGACGGCGGCTGAGAAGTCAGCTAGAACATGAAGCTTTGTAAGATGCAGCTGGTACTGGTGGACAAGTCTTTGTATATAACACCATGGAACTGTGCTAAACAGTTTCAAAGTTAGAAGAATCCAAATATATCATCTATAAAAATTCCTTATTTTAGTTTGCTTTGTTTATCTTAGACTTTGGTTTTGAAACACTGTCTACATTCTTGACACATGAAGATGACATGGCCACTTCAGTGCCTCTGCATGTTGTATAAAAATCCTTAAAAGTGAAGCAGGACAAGGAGATGCCCTAATAAGACACATACACTGTACAAACAAAACCTAAATTATATATAAATATACCCCACCCAGCATCCCTTTCTTCTCCCACTACCTGTCCAAAGCAATGCCAAAGGCCCTTCTCTCTAGGACCAAAGCAGTGTATGAAACTACAAGCATCCCTAGCCTTGCAGATACATTGATAATCTGCACCCTATTGGTAGTTCTGCAAGTGCAGGGAAATAGTTTTCCTGGAAGCATGATCACTATTGGCTGCACTAAAAACCTGAAATCCTGGGACTTAATCTTTCAGATGACCTAACTGGATCCTATCTTATCAGAGAGGCAGCATTGTCTACTCAGAGCTCCAAAGGCATTGCTTAGGGATCCTTAGGGAGGGTCTCAGAAGAAAAATTATACAATGAGCTAACAGCCTAGGTTGATATAAATTATTTCTCAGTAAGTAGTTTGGGGCAACTTGCTTCTGCTTTACACTGCATTCTGGAATCATTTTCATAGCATACTATTAAAAACTGATATATAGTTATTTTAAAAGCTGTCTATGCAATCACCTCTTATATGCTTTTCATTAGTTTAATATCAACTTAATGAGCTATTATGTAAATCTAAGTAAGGAAGCCAATACTGTGCTACTTCACATGAAGGAGGAAAAGCAATGCAAACAAAAGTTCACATCATCAACAAGAACTTTAGAGTTTTATCAAAGTGTTGCAAAAATTTCCCCAAAAGCATTTATAGCAATTTATATTAAGAAGCCAAACTTGAGGGGTAAGGAGAATATGCTCAAATTCTTCAAGGTAAAAATCCACTTATTTTATGCTTGAAATACATAATTTCCCCCTCAGACCTAAGTTAATAATTTGTAGACATTGCTCATTCTCTAATACATTAATACAGATACTAAATATAAATAAATTAATTGAGAACGCTTAAAAATCCAAGGTAACATGATGCTGTGCTAAGAAACAAAACAACAACAACAACAAAAAAAAAAAACAAAAAAAAAAAAACGACCCCCAGGAAAACATAAAAAGCGAACCCCGCACAATCTACATTCTATGTAAATACCCTGACCAAAATGTCGGTGGTGCTAAGCAATTCCACTTCAGTGCAGAAACGAATTGGCGTTGATGTACCGTTGTTGTTTGTAAGGTCTTTAGCATGTTTGCTTCTAAGTATCACCTTGCTTTGCAATGATAAGTAATTGCTACCAAATCACAAACCATCACAAGTCCATTTTAGTTTAGTCTGAATAAAATCCAGCACAGATGTATTATTACTTTGTTCTGGGCATAATAGTGGCTCAGTATTTTTCTTGTGAGCTTTCTTCTTCTGGGCAAAACACAGATGAAGTTGTCATCCTGAACTTCAGCTGCACAGACAGAGATGGTGAAGTCTGCCTTTGTTTTTGTTATCTTTTTGAGTCTCCAGATCTGGCTAGGACACTTCTTTCAGACAGTCCTGTAGATGTGGCACCTGATCGATCATATTTGCAATAGAAGTGCTTCAGACATCAGCCAAGTTTGGTGATCTGGAGGTTCCCATTGATCTTTATGGTGTCAATTGCAGATAATGTTTGAATACGGTGGTAAAAATCAAAAAGTTGGTGTCCATCCACAAACACTCTGAAACGTGGGTGCTCGCAAAGAATCTCCACCCTGAACGGTTGGTCTGGGATGAACAGGAAGTAAGGGATTGCCGACTGCTCTTCGCCTCTTTCCCGATATACAAGAGTTTCTGAGGAGCTGCCGGTCTGTGAACACAGCTTTGAGTTCGATTGCCACATCAGCAGGAGGATCTTCAGAGTCACCACAGGTCAAGCTGATGGCGAAGCTTTCCGGGTTGAGATCTACGATGCCCATCACTAATACCTTCTTGCCTGGTCTCATGCCACCTTTAATGTGCCCACAAAATGGAACTATCAGTCGTGGGAAGAACACATCAGCTTGAACTGGAGAACCCAGGGAGTTGTTTAAGTGCCCATCATCAAGTTTCACCACGGCGTCGCTGTCGGCCACCTACCCCGCCATGTTCCTGCAGCGAGCGCCGGGGACGCAGTGGCCATACCTAGACCTTAAACCATTAATAATTCAAGAGCTAAGAATTTAGCCTTGTGACAATCCATATATTTAAAAATCATTGTTTAATATTTACACATCAAGAAAACTTTGACTATTTTCATGTTATATTTTGTTTTATATGTAATTTATGCTAATTATAACTAGTAAGTTTAAATGCATACTGGCAAACCTTTAATAAATCAAGTACTGACAACTATATATTCATATAGTTTTATGCAAAAATGCTGTTAAAATCTGTACATTTATCTTTGTTTTTTAAAAATAAAGTTGTTTAATTTAAAAAAATAACAGGAAACAACAATCACTATTCCTTAATATCTCTTAACATCAATGGACTCAATTCCCCATTAAAAATACATAGACTATCAGACTGGATATGAAAACAGAATCCAGCATTTTGCTGCATACAGGAAACTCATTTTAGAAACAATGACAAACACTACCTCAGAGTAAAAGCCTGGGGAAAAAAACTTCCAAGCAAATGGTTCCAAGAAACAAGCTGAAGTAGCCATTTTAATATGGAATAAAGTAGATTTCCAACCAAAAGTTACCAAAAATAAGGAAGGACACTTTTTACTCATCACAGGAAAAATCTATCAAGATGAACTCTCAATCCTGAACATCTTTTCTCCAAATAAAAGAGCACCCACATTTATAAAAGAAACCTTACTAAAGCTCAAAGCATATATTGCACCACACACAATAATAGTGGGAGACTTCAACACCCCACTCTCATCAATGGGCAGATTATGAAAGCAGAAACTGAACAGAGATAAATGAAAATTAGCAGAGGTTATGAAACAATTGGAATTAACAGACATCTACAGAACATTTCACCTTAAACCAAAAAAATATGCCTTCTTCTCAGCACTTCACAGTACATTCTCCAAAACTGACCATATAGTCAGTCACAAAACAAGCCTCAACAGATATAAGAAGATTGAAATTCTCCCATGCATCCTATCAGATCACCATGGACTAAGGATGGTCTTTAATAACAAAGACAACAAAAAGCCCACATACACATGGAAACTAAACAATGTGCTACTCAATGATAACATGGTCAAGATAGAAATAAAGAAAAAAATTAAGGATTTTTTTCTAGACTTTAATGAAAATGAAAGCACAACGTACCCAAACCTATGGGACGCAATGAAAGCAGTATTAAGAGGAAAACTCATAGCTCTGAGTGTCTCCTAAAAGAAACTGGAAAGAGGATACACTAGCAGCTTGACAGCACAGCTGAAAGCTCTAGAACAAAAATAAGCAGATACACCAAAGAGAAGTAGATGGCAGGGAATAATCAGACTGAGAGCAGAAATTGATCAAGTAGAAACAAAATGAACTATACAAAAAAAAAAAAAAAAAAAAAAAAACCAACAAAACCAGAGGCTGGTTCTTTGAGAAAGTCAACTTGATTGATAAGCCCATAGCCAGACTAACTAGAGGCCACAGAGAGAGTGTCCAAATTAACAAAATCAGAAATGAAAGAGGAGACATAACAACTGAAACTGAGGAAATTTAAGAAATCATCAACCCTACTACAAAAGCCTATACTCAACAAAACTGGAAAATCTACAGGAAATGGACAAGTGTCTAGACAGATAGATACCAGATATCAAAGTTAAATGAGAATCAGATGAACAGTCCCATAATACCTAAACAAATAGAAGCAGTCAAAAGTTCCCCCCCCACAACAAAAAAAGAAAGAAAAAAAGCCCAGGACCAGATGGGTTCAGTGCATAATTCTATCAGACCTTCATAGAAGACCTAATACCAATACTCTCCAAACTATTCCACAAAATAGAAACAGAAGAAACATTACCCAACTCGATCTTCATAGCCACAATTATGCCATACCTAAACCACACAAAGACCCTACAAAGAAAGAGAACTTCAGACCAATTTCCCTCATGAATATTGATGCAAAAATATTCAGTAAAATTCTTGCAAACCAAATCTAAGACCACATCAAAATAAACATTCACTATGCTCAAGTGGGCTTCAACCCAGGGATGCAGGGATGGTTCAATATACAGAAATCCATCAACATAACCCACCATATAAACAAACTCAAAGAAAAAAGCCACATGATCATCTCACTAGATGCTGAGAAACCATTTAACAAAATTCAACAACCCTTCATATTAAAAGTCTTGGAAAGAGCAGGAATTCATGGCACATACCTAAACATAGTAAAAAGAATATAAAGCAAACCAGTAGCCAACATTAAACTAAATGGTGAGAAACTTGAAGCAATCCCACTAAAATCAGGGACTAGACAAGGCTGCCTACTCTTCCCCCTACCTATTCAATATAGTACTGAAAGTCCTGGCCAGAGCAATTAGACAACAGAAGGAAGTCAAAGGAATACAAACTGAAAAGGAAAAAGTCAAAATATCAATATTTGCCAATTATATGATAGTATACTTAAGTGACCCCAAAAATTCCACCAGAAAACTTTTAGAACTGATAAACAACTTTAGCATAGTGGCTGGATATAAAATTAACTCAAACAAATCAGTAGCCTTCCTCTACTCAAAGGATAAACATGCTGATAAAGAAATTAGAAAAAAGATACTCTTCACAATAGTTACAAACAATATGAAATACCTTGATGTGACCCTACCTAAGAAAGTAAAAGATCTGAATGACAAGAACTTCAAATCTCTGAAGAAGGAAATTGAAGAAAATCTCAGAAGATGGAAAGATTCCCCATGCTCATGAATTGGATAGAGTAATACTGCAAAAATGACCATCTTGCCAAAAGCAATCTACAGATTCAACGTAATCCCTATCAAAATTCCAACTCAATTCTTCATAGAATTGGAAAGAGCAATTTGCAAATTCATCTGAAATAACAAAAAAAAAAAAAAAAAACCTAGGATAGCAAAATCTATTCTCAACAACAAAAATATTTCTTCGGGAGTCGCCATCCATGACCTCAAGCTATATTACAAAGCAATTGTGATAAAAAAAAATTGCCTGGTATTGGTACAGAGATAGGCAGGTAGATCAATGGAACAGAATTGAAGACCCAGAAATGAACTCTCACACATATGCTCACTTGATCTTTGACAAAGGAGCTAAAAACATTCAATGGAAAAAGGACAGCCTCTTCAACAAATGATGTTGGTTCAACTGGCACTCGGCATGCAGAAGAAAGCAAATCCATCTTTTCTTATCTCCTTGTACAAAGTTCAAGTCTATGTGGATCAAAGATCTCCACAAAGAACCAGGTACACTGAAACTATTAGAAGAGAAAGTAGAAAAAAGCTTAGAACACATAGTCACAGGGAAAATTTCCTGAACAGAACACCAACGGCCTATGCTCTAAGATCAAGAATCGACAAATGAGAACTCATGAAACTGCAAAGTTTCTGTAAGGCTAAGGACACTGTCAAGAAAACAAAACAGCAGCCAACAGACTGGGAAAGGATCTTTACCAATCCCACATCTGATAGAGGTCTAATATCCAATATATACAAAGAACTCAAGAAATTAGACTCCAGAGAATCAAACAATCCTATTTAAAAATAGGGTACAGAGCTAAACAAAGAGTTCTCAACTGAGGAATACCAAATAGCTGAGAAGGACCTAAGGAAAATGCAAATCAAAATAACCCTGAGATTCCACCTCATACCAGTCAGAATGGCTAAGATCAAAAACTCAGGTGACAGCAGATGTTGGTAAGGATGCGGAGAAAGAGGAACATTCCTCCACTGTTGGTGGGATTGTAAGCTGGTACAACCACTCTGGAAATCAGTCTGGCAGTTCCTCAGAAAATTGGACATAGTACTACCTGAAGACCCAGTTATTCCACTCCTGGGCATATACTCCAAAGATGCTCCAACATCTAACAAGAACACATGCTCCACCATGTTTAGAGCAGTCTTATTTATAATAGCTGGAAGCTGGAAAGAACCCAGATGTCCTTCAACAGAGGAATGTATACATAAATTGTGGTATATTTACACAATGGAGTACTACTCAGCTATTGGAAACAATGTCTTTAAGAAATTCCTAGGCAAATGGATGGAACTAGAGAATATTATCTTGAGTGAGGTAACCCAGTCACTAAAGAACACAGATGATATGCAGTTATTGATAATTGGATACTAGCCCCAGAAAACTCTGAATACCCAAGAAACAATTCTGAGACATCATGACACTCAAAAAGAAGGTAGGCCAAAATGTGGAAGCCTCAGTCCTTCTTAGAAGGGAGAACAAAACACCTACAGGAGGAGGTACAGGATCAAATGGAAGAGCAGGGATTGAAGAGGGAATCAATCAGGGGCTGCCTCACTTAGGGATCCACCCCATGTGCAGCCACAGGGCCCAAGCATTATAACTGATACTGGGAGGTGCTTGCTGTCAGGAACCAGATAGGGGTGCCTCATCAGGCGCTCTACCAGAGTCATACAGCTGAGCATGCTTGCAGCTAA
Source organism: Micromys minutus (assembly GCF_963924665.1). Taxonomy (NCBI): domain Eukaryota; kingdom Metazoa; phylum Chordata; class Mammalia; order Rodentia; family Muridae; genus Micromys; species Micromys minutus. The sequence goes on from NC_137981.1 coordinate 34,049,128, forward strand.
CCATCAAGCAGAGCATGGGGACCCCAGTGGGGATGCTGGGGGGGATTAAGGAGCTGAAGGGGGTTGAGGCCTCATGGGAAGAAAAACATTGTCAACCAGCCAAATCCTCCACAGCTCCCATGGACTAGAACACCAACTATTGAGCATGCATTGAGAGGCCCATGGCTCCAGTTGCATATGCAGCAGAGAATAGCAGTGTCTGGCATCAATTCGAGAAGAGGCCTTTGGTCCAGAGAGGACACATTTTCCCAATGTAGGGGAATGACAAGGCACTGAGGTGGAGAGGGTAATTGGGAGCTAGTGCACCTTCGTGAAGACAAGTAGAGAGGTATGGGGGATGGGAGCGGGGTGGGGGAAGGGCATAACATTTCAAATGTAAATACAGAGATTATGTAATACAAAAATTTAAAAACATACCAGGAGCTCTTGCTGATCTCCACAGTGGTGATGCGCACAGCAGCCTCACTGAGAGCAGAAGCTTTTCTAGGTTTCGGGTGTTGCTGAGGTTCCCCACTATTTTAGTCTTTCTCACAAGATGCTTTGAGACATTAGTAATAAAAGTCAGCAGAGGTCCTCAATGGCTGTTTCCCCATGGTATTCCATGTCAAAATTTTTAAACATTATGGTAGGCTCTTGCATGCACATGCACACACATGTGAAGACTAGAGAATATTTGTGGATGTTTCATTCTCTCTGACATGTGAGTCACAAGGAAGGAACTTAGGTTTCTCAATATGGCAGCAAGTACCATTTCCTGCTGAGCTTTCCCCTTGTCTAATCATATCAATCAAGGAAATTCATAAGCTCTTTGTCTATATTTTTCTTCTTTATAAAATATATCTATATCTGCATCTTAATCTATAGCAATCTATATTCTCTCTTTCTCTCTCTATCCCTTCCTCCCTCTCTCTCCCTTCCTCCTCCTCCTCCTTCTCTCTCTCCCTCCCTCCCTCCCTCCCTCTCTCTCTCTCTCTCTCTGTGTCTCTCTGTCTCTCTCTGTGTCTCTCTGTCTCTCTCTCTGTCTCTCTCTCTCTGTCTCTCTCCTCCCTAAATGGATCTATGTCATCTATCTACCTATCTTTCTATCTACCTACCTACCTACCACGTTACCTACCTATCTATCTATAATTTACTGAACATATGCAAATTCTTTCCACCCTAAGTTGAATACTGCCCCTAGTGAAAATACACAACAAAAAGAATTTGTGAGGGGGCTGTGGGAGACTGCAGGTGAGACTGACTTACTAGCCATTATAGAAACTTCTTTTGTTTTAGGCTATATACCAGTTTGCCTTGAATTCTTTAAAAAAATAATAAATGACAACATTTAATTGGGGCTGGCTTACAGGTTCAGAGGTTCAGTCCATTATCATCAAGGTGAGAGCATGGCAGTGTTAGGCAGGCATGGTGCAGGCAGAGCTGAGGGCTCTACATCTTCCTCTGAAGGAAGCCAGGAACAGACTGGGCATCTTCAGGCAGCTAAGAGGAAGGTCCAGAAGCCCACCCCCACAGTGACACACTTTCTCCAACATGGCTACACCTTCAAATAGTGCCACTCTTTTGGCTGAGCATATGCAAACCATCACAACACCTTAACAATTCTTACTTCAGAGATGACTGAAGTTCCACTTCTGGCTAATGAACACTCCTCCTGCTCATTTCTAGAGTAAAATTCTGTGTACATCTAGAAGTAAGACTTCTGTGGCTACATTCTAATGTGTAGGTAATATTTTTCAGTATCATCTGCCCCAGGACACAGTCATGTGAACTGCTGGGCATGTATCACATGAATAGGTTAGTTCTCTCTTACTCTGGCCTCGATCAGTTGTCTTGTTGTCCTGAATGATGTCAGTCTTTAAGAGTATTCCAAGGTCATTCAACTTTAGTCTTGATATGTCCATAGTTAGATGGAAAAATAAAAACCAGCTTGATTTGCATCGGTGTATGTATGTGTGTGTGTTGTGTTGTGTGTATGTAAGTATGCATGTGTATGTGTGTGTACTTCCTACATAGAAATACTTTTATTTTTTAAGACTAAATTGTGCAAAAATGTCAGGAAATATGAATGGTTTGTCTTCTACAAGTCACCCCCATGATTATCATGTTGACTGCCTATTTGTCACTGAACTTTTCAATGAGATGACTATACTACACACACAAGTTTAAAATAGAAAAATGGATTATACTTTTTGTAACCAGCTTTTCACTTAATATTGAATATTTAATATAGGACATTATCTGCCCTTATTTTAAACCTGGACTTTCCTTGTTGGCTCAGCCTCACAATGGTCTATGATTTAAGTATGAAAGAATAATTCATTCTTTTTTATAGGCTTTGTAGGTGGGGGTACACTGGTTAAATTATGTATAGTGATAGGTTCTACGGAAATAGATGCTCTTTATTGAGGCCATCAAGTCCCTCAGAGCTTTAGTGATTCTGCTGTATAAGTGGAAAACACAGGCAGACACGTCAACCTGTCAAGCAAAGGAATACGCAGTCTCTCCCTGATGCAATGGATCCTCAAGGCCTGGTGGCTTGCTGCATTAGGCGATGGTGTTTCATGCTCTAAAGACCAGGTAGGTATTACTTTGCGCCATACTTATAGATTGTTGAACTTTAAGACGAAGAACCAAATTTTAAAACTCATAAATCTGAGTCTGGCTTTCAGGAGGCAAGAATGCTATTTTTAGTGTGTCTGAATTGTAGGCTTTTCCTATGGTGGCTGATGAATGCACAGTAAAAATGAAAAATGAAACTCGTGGAGATTGGATCACCAAGAGATTGAAAATAACGCCCAGACAGTGGAGCCTTTGGGTCACCAAGTTGAATTCGGCTCAGGTCAGTGATGACTACAGACTGCTCTGTCTGGTGGCAGTGAGGCTTGCAGAAGACCCATTCTTCACCATTCGCTGCATTGACTATGCTCCAGGCTCGCCAAAGCCCAATTTGCCATCTTCAGCCTATAATCCCATCGAGGGTACGGGTCATGTCTGTGCCATGCACTTTTCTCTCAGTTAAGCAAGCACGGATTAGATGCACTTGATTAGGGAGACAAAGGAACTTTCTGAGGTGTGAGTTTGTCACTAGCAAGCATTCCTGTGAAATATGAAAGTAATGTTGTAGGGCTGGAGAGATGGCTCAGCGGTTAAGAGCACTGCCTATTCTTCCAAAGGTTCTAAGTTCAATTCCCAGTAACCACATGGTGGCTCACAACAATATGTAATGGGGTCAGTACAGTGTACTAATATGCATAAAATAAATATATAAATCTTATAAGAAAAGTAATGTTGCTTCCAGTTTGTTCTGGGTGGCCTTGGAAATGGTTTAATCTCATGCAATGACGAACAGTCCTCTTTCATGCTCCTGTCAGCAAACAGAGTGGACGAAATTTCTTGTTTTGTGACCTGCACATGTTGCTCGTGTCTAGTTCAACACTCATTTCTGATGATTTTTCTCAATCCCTTCAGCTCACTTTGGCTATATTGTGCCATTATAAATTTCATTTACCTTGCCCATATTAAACATAATCTTTCATAAATCTGTGGGTTTTTATATTTTATTTATTTTCTTTTTTATTGGTTATTTTCTTTCCTTACATTTCAAATGTTAGCCCCTTTTCCGGTTGCCCCTCTGGAATGCCCCTATCCCATCTCCACTACCTCTGCCTCTAAGAGAGTGTTCTCCACCCACCCACTCCCTCCCATCTCCCTGCCCTGGCATTCCTCTGCACTTGGGAATTGAGCCTTCAGAGGGGCAAGTACCTCTGCTCTCCTTGATGCCTGATAAGGCCATCTTCTGCAACATATGTTACTGGAACCATGGGTCCCTCTATGTGTACTCTTTTGTTGGTGGTTTAGTCTTTGAGAACTCTGGGAGATTTGGTTGGTTGGTATTGTTCTTTCTGTGGGGTTGCAAACCCCATCAGCTCCTTTAGTCCTTTTTCTAACTCCTCCAATTCTCAGTCCAATGGTTGATTGAGAGCCTCTGACTTTGTATGTCTCAAACACTGGCACAGCCTCTCAGGAGACAGCTATATCAGGGACCTGTCAGCATGTACTTCTTGGCATCCACAATATTGTCTGGGTTTGGTGACAGTATATGGGATGGATCCCCACAGTCACTGGGTGGCCTATCCTTCAATCTCTGCTCCAAACTTTGTCTCTGTATTTCCTCCTATTGCTGTTTTGTTCCCCCTTTTAAAAGAACTGAAGCATCTCCTCTTTGGTCTTCCAACTTCTTGATCTTCATGTGGTCTGTGGATTGTATTTTTGGTAATCCAATCTTTTGAGCTTTTTATCCACTTATCAGTGATTGCATACCATGTGTGTTCTTTTGTGACTGGGTTGCCACACTCAGGATGATATTTCTTAGTTCCATTCATTAGTACTCCACTGTGCAAATGTACCACATTTTCTGTATCCATTCCTCTGTTGAAGAACATCAGGGTGCTTCCCAGCTTCTGGCTATTATAAATAAGGCTGCTATGAACATAGTGGAGCATGTGTCCTTGTTATATGTTGGAGCATCTTTTGGGTATATGCCCAGGAGTGGTATAGCTGGGTCCTCAGGTTGTACTATGACCGATTTTCTGAGGAACCGCCAAATTGATTTCTAGAGTGGTTGCAACAGCTTGCAATCCCACCAACAACAGGGGAATATTTCTCTTTCTCCACATTTTCACCATCATCTGCTGTCACCTGAGTTTTTGATCTTAGCCATTCTGACTGGTATGAGGTGGAATCTCAAGGTTATTTTGATATGTATTTTTCTGATAACTAAGGATGTTGAACAATTTCTTAGTTTTTTTTAGCCATTTGATATTCTTCAGTTGAGAATTCTTTATTTCTGACCCCCATTTTTAAATAGGGGTATTTGATTCTCTGAAGTCTAATTTCTTGAGTTCATTGTATATATTGGGTATTAGCCGTCTATCAGATGATGGGTCAATTCTGTATTTTTTACTTCTTTCAATCTTAGTTTCTCTTCTTTTTTATTCTCAATTTCTCATAATGTGTTAACAAGTTCTGAGCTTTCTACTGGGCCATCAATGGACACTCTAGACAGAAAATAAGAAGCTGGAAAATAAGCAATTTTTTTTAACATGCAGCTGCTGAACAGCAGTAGTTAATTACCAGAGGGGGATAACTTTAGGCTCACAAAGAGTTTAAAAAAAAAGTAAATGTTACTAAATGTTAGCAACTTTGCCCTGGATAAACTAAGTTCAGCTCTGAGAAACAATGACTCCAATGTGCCTTCATTGTCTCCCTGAGCATACTGTGATGTCACACTGAACAGCTACCTACAGACACAGGGAGCTCACGGTTTCCTGGGCAGAAGCCTTGGTGACTAAACCAGCACAACACTAAGGTACTCTTTGCCTGGCAATGACTCTTTTCCTTTCTGATGATCAGAAGCCTATAAAAGACAGGGATCCTACCCAAGCACTGTTGCTGATGCCAAGAAGTGCTTACTGGCAGGAGCCAGATATGGCTGCTTCCTCAGATGCTGTGCCGGAGTCATACAGATACAGTTGAGGATGCTTGCAGCTAACCATCAGACTGAACACGGGGACCCCAATGAAAGAGCTAAAGAAAGGACTAAAGGAGCTCCCATGGGAAGAACATTATCAACCAACCAAACCCTCCAGAACTCCCAGGGACTAAAACACCAACCAATGAGCACACATGGAGAGACCCATGGCTCCAGCTGTATACGTAGCAGAGGATAGCATTGTCTGGCATCAAAAAGGGAGAAGAGACCTTTCGTCCAGTGAAGGCATGTTTTCCTAATGTAGGGGAATGCAGAGGTACTGAGGTGGAGAGGGTGGTTGGGAGAGGGAACACCTTCATAGAAGCAAGTAAGGGAGAGGGGGATGGGAATGGAGGGAAAGAAGATAACATTTAAAATGTAAATACAGAGAATATCCAATTTTAAAAAAAAAAGACAGAGATCCCAGGTACAAGGAACCCAGTTGCCTGTACTATCTTGTCCCAGCCTGGACTCCTACCTCAGCTGGAGGATATCAAATTGATGCTGCATCTTTTCTGCTAACCCCTTCTCCTTGATGTTCAGCTCCTTCTAATTCAGCAAGTGCTAGAGCACGTTCTGCAGTCTTCCCAGTTCCTGTACATTAGAAGACGGAGATCTTAGTAGAGGATCGTACATAGGCTAACACAGAGCAAGCATGTAAAAAGAATGTCAGTAACTTCTCCACCTAGCTTTTTGGGAGGCACGAAACCCTGTTTCGAGATAGAGATTGACAAGAAAGGAAACTAATATTCTCTTCTGGCCAATGCACACATACATTTTGCACCACACTGCCCATGGAGTTCGTGCTTGATGAGCAGCACGGGAGTGTAAACTAAAGCACAGCAGTATTCTGAGGAGAGGTTCAGAACTCTACTGTCCATCATTTCAAAACAAAACTGCTACGGGAAATGTGCTTTGCCTGGGCAGACTGTATTGAGATGGTTGGAGAATTTTTCCCCCAATGCCCCCAAGACCTTCAGCTTTTTACCCAGCCTACCAAGGTTCTTCCCATATCGGTGGTCACCTAGTTAGCTCTAGAACATGAGCTCCAGGAATGGAGAACCCTCTAGCATCACTCACAGTAAATAGGGCTGAGAAACTATGACTCGGGGTTCTGTCTGTGTCAACCAAGAGCTGGGTAAAGGGAAGAGACCATATTGTGATGAAGGAAGAAAGAAGAAAGCCGTGTGCTAACCAAGACCGATGCCCACGAGAAGCAGTAATTTAGCACTGACAGTGAGCTCTTCTGCTTGCAAGGTGCTCCCCATGAGTAACAAACCCTGCCATGCAAATGAGTCGCGGAATGCAGAGCACCCTCGAAGCTCTGTGAATTTTATCCTACCTATCATCAGAATATGTACACGTGTGACATGTTATTCTCCAGTCTCCCTCACTTGACTGCAGCTTCAAGCAGAGCATATGTGCAAACTTTCAAATATTTCACTGTTTTATCAGTTGGGCTTCGGGGACGTTAGCTTTCCAGAATCATTGTATGTAGGCAAATAAATAGACAATTATATTATATGGTTGGAAAAAAATCGTGGATTGGGAAGGTGGTTGTTGAAAGCACAGATATATGGATGAGTGGAGAGAGAAATCAAAGGGCGAATGGTGTTAGCCACCAGTCTGACCCGGCTGCCAACCTTACCTGATGTTGGTAGATGTGGAGGTTACTGGTCTCTTCATCTTGCTCCTTACAGATCTCTTTCATGCACCCAAAGTACTGCTGTGGTAGGGACCAATCACCCTGCGCTTTCTTGTCCCTCTGTGTCAGCATGTCCCCCTTCTTCCTTGACTGAGACAGCGCAATCATAATCCAGTTGTACAGGCTGCTGGAAACAGGGGTGTCATCCTGCCGTTTCTCCTTTCAGATCCTATGAATGCCATGACCCTCCAGGTTGCTATGATAACCTGAGAAAAAGCCCAATACAGCCACAACAGCTGCACTCAGAAGACCATGAACAGTCAATTGTGGAAAAAGTAAACATCTTTTAACATCCCCAACTCTAATAGGGATCCATGTCCCTCCAAAAGAAAAAAGAAATCTCCACCCATCCTTATCATTCTAAGGTACAAATGCCCAGTTTCATCTATCCCTCCAGTGTCCCAGGCTTGCACAGGATGCTTTCCAGCAGAAATATGTTGTTACTGCTGCAGCTCCATTCATGTAACTGCTCTGGAGCTTATCCCTCCCCAGCGCTACTCAGACAAAGATCTTTGTCCTGTTATCAAGAAGGATTCTTTATCCTACCCCAGCTGCAATAAGGATAATCTCAATTTTTTTTAAATTTTATAACATGTGCCTAATCAACAGTGTCACAGAGGAGAGGTGAGACATCTGCTCCAAAATATAAAGTGATCCTGGACCATGATGCTGAAACCCTGGAGAGCACAGGGGACACCAGGTCCCTGCGTGTCAGCCTATGACAATTATCCCGCACATCTTATGCACCACTCCCTACACGACTCCAGTGACCAGTGTAGTTTAGAGGTAGGTAAATACAATTCAGAATTACATACAGTATGCTATGTATTGCATCATAAAATGTGTAACAATAAAGAAAGCCACAAGATCCACATAAAAGACACACTTGCTCTGTGTTGGCCTGGCTGGCTGGGAAGTCACTCTGTAACCCAAGTACCTGGAAATAACAGAGAGATAAATATTTTTGCATGTGAGTTCTGTGATTTTGGTAGTGGGACAACATCCTGATTTAAAAAGAAGGTCTTAAGAATGAACAGTTAGAAATCAATGTTTATTGATCAAAAAATATTACTTTAAAACTGGCTTATTAAAAACAGTCAATATGAGGATGGAAGAGACACAGGAAAATTTGAAAACCACAAGAAAAAATGGATACCAAAACCCCAAAACAAACAAACAAACAAAAAACCCAAACCAAAACCAATATCTGCAAACTCTTACTGCAGCTGGTCTTGGACACTTACAGACAAAGCAGTAACCTCAGTTTTCAAGAAGTGTTCTCAAAGGGATTCAGACTCAAAAGCATCCCCGCTGTCTCACTGACTACAAAAATGTATGGCCTATTCACACTAACAAAAGAGAATATGATGAAGAAAATCAAACCCAGGGATTCTGTGGTTGGGGGGGATGAGGTTCAGCAGGCAGCACATCCTTCCTTCTGAAGAAGGGTCTTCCTGAGATATGACCAGTTCCATTTTACACAGCAGCTACTCAGACATGAGAGAGGAAGGCAGTGAAGACCAGCATGGTGGGAACCTGCCATATCAGTTGTGAGGATGCTACCTCAACCCCCTCAACTGTGCTTGAAAGTCAACATTGAACTTTTAGCTCAAATCATTATATCTCCAGAGAAAAGGAATCATACAGTAGTTGCCCACAGAAATTTTCTCAGGCTAAAGCACATGTCAGGATTTGAGCTATGTGGTATATATTTTCTGTTCTATTAAAATGACTAGCATTTTCTCCTACAATCCAGGGGCATCAATTTGTAAGAGGGTCCTCATGGAGTCAGTAACATGAGTGATATGCACTATATTCATGATGAACTAGTTCCTGAAGCATCACAGAATAGACACAATACAAACAATGACAAGGTCACGAGGCTAGCTCAGTCTGACTGCTCAGAATGAACCTAACTCACAAGGAACAGGCAAAACGCAACGCAGCCTTTCATGTTGGAGAAGCATTTCCCAAGTTGCCTGCCTGAATACAATGCCCCCCTCACTTGGTCTAGCACCAAAGAGAAGCCTCATTTCCTTAGACATATAGTTGGAAACCCACTTCCTGGCTCTCTATGTAGTGTCTATATGTTATGTGCCTGGCCCTTTAAATGACCCCATGCTCTTCAGTGCCAGCTGGCTTTTGGACTTCTGGGAACAGAAGAGGGTAGAAAAGCCAATGGGGGCTTCTAGGGACAGTACAGGTGAGCCAAATGATTTGGAGAGAACACAATAGTGGGCAGAAGTAGGCTCTAGGAGACAGAAATACGGTAAAAAAAGAAAGACACTTGATGCACAAAGAAAGTAGGAATAGAGAAGAGAAAAGGTTTTGAAGCAGGAAATGAAGAGAAGGTTGAGAGTGATTTGGGTTGGAAGACTGAGAGGACACTTGGTGACAGTGGAGGCAGGAAGACAACAGACTTCTGGGTACAGGAGAGAATATTATCCAGCAGAGGCTGAGAGGAGAGAACAAGGATTAAGGAGAAGGAGAGAGAAGTAGGATTGTGAAGTAGGCATAAGTCGGCTTCAGAAGACAGAAGACAAGGATCAGAGAAGAAAAAAGAAGAATGTGTAGAGCAAGAGATGGAAGAAAAGAAGAGAGACAAGAGAAGAGGAGAGGGAAGGAAGAGAAGGAAGATAGGAAAGTTGAGGGGACGAGGAGGGGAGGGGAGGAAGAGGGAGGGGAGGGAAGGAAAGAAAAGGGAAGAGAAGGGAAGGAAAGGGAATGGAAAGGAAGCAAAGAGGAAAAGGGTTATGAAGAGTGAAACTAAGACAGTAGAAAGTGAAGTGGGTAGCACACTGGGAAGACAGTTGGTGATGGTTGAGATAGGAGGAGGTGAGATGTCCCAGAGAGATAAGAGACAGATTTAAAAAAAAGAACCTAGAAAGTAACAAGAAGAATATAAACAAATCATAAAACAAAAGTTACCATATACAAAATTTTACATTTATGCCAGTCTGTTCCAGAGCACTCCTAGGAGGGATCTGATCACCTCAGCAGCAGAGGCTTCTATCTGCCTGGGTTTGGCCTGGGAACTCCATAACCTATTCTATCCAGAGAATGGGTAGATATGGGTAAACCCGCCAGAGAACACTCAAGAATAGAATCTTCTCTTTATTGGGAATGTTCCTAAATAAATGTAATTTTGGTCAGCCCAGGAAAGTGTACACTTTGAGATCCCATCACATGGGAGGCAAAGCAGACAGATATCTGTGAGTTCAAGGACATCCCGTACAGAAGGAGTGAAAATGCCTCAGACACACAGAGCAGCAAACATAATGTTTCCTGAACACAAGTTCTTGTTGACTAGTCCAGCACAAACCCTTGAGGCGTTCTTTCCCTGGAAGATGCTCTTAGTCTTCTTGGTGAGCAGAAGTGCATAAAACACAGAGATTCCAAATGCAGGGTCACGAGAGGATGGACCCTCTCCTCCTAGCCTGGGCTACCACCTCATTAGAAGACTCTAAAGTGGCGCTGCAGCTTTTCTACTAAATTCTTTTCCTAAATGGCCAACTCTTTCTGCTTTTGCACACACTGGAGCATTTCTTCCCTTCTTTCCACGAACTGTTCAGCAGAAGAAGATGTTCTTAGTGGATGGTTTGTCCAGACCATCATACCAGAGCAAGCACATACAGAGGAGCCCAGAGCTGGCTGCTCAGCCAGGCAAGTCAGAAGGTTTTTCAGACAATATAAAGGTGTAAGAGCCTCAGCACATTTTAAAAACTAGAACAAGAATATACAACGTCCCTGTAACAAATGAATGCCAAAACAAGGAAAACCAAGAAACCCCAAACCACAACCCATCTGCAATCTTTTTACTGCAGCTGTATGGGCACAGACCTAGTGTCCAGACCTTCATACAAGTACAAGCATATACAGCAGATCCCAGAACTGCTGCTTAATCAAGCAAGTATGAAACTTTCCTAGCAAGCTTCTTGGGAACTAAAAACACTGTCTCAAAGTAGGGACCAAGGAGAAAATTCCCAAATGGTCTCCTCTAGCCAAAGCACACAGCACAGTGCACGGTACCACCTACAGGCTTCATGCTGCATGACCATGGGGGTTTCTATTGGGCACACCAACTCTTTTAGAAGAGGTTTCAGAACTCTGCTATCATTCCTTCAGATCAGTAGTGCAGTGATGTGCCTGCTCTTCAAGGCCAGCCTGTTGAGGTCATGAGATAACAGTTTCCCTGAAGCCCTACATCTCCTGCTCTCCTGTCTATCTCATCAAAAGCCTTCTCACCTCCCTTGTCATTCAGTCAGCTCGAAACATTAAATTTCAGGAACAGAGAACTACCTAGCAACAGCCAGAGAAAACAACGCTGTCAGGGATATTCAGGCTTCTGTCCCTGTGAACCAAATACTGCACAATGAGCAGAGACCTCACTGGGTTGCAGGAAGAAAGAAGGCCACCAAAATCCATGACCATGAAAAGCACACATTTGCCATTTGTACTGGGATGGTCTCCTCGAAAACAGCTCCCTGCCTGTTACGTCCTATGACCTGTCTTGCAAATGAGTCACAGAACTGAGAATTCACTCAAAGCTCAGGGCTCAGCTAGCACCCTGCCTCTTGTGAGTGCATGTATATGTGACATGTTAATCATCTGTCTTCTTCATTGAACTGTAGCTTCAAGCAGAGCAGCAGGATATGCGCGCCAACATTCACTTTCTCATAAGACAGTACCTCCCCCATATACTTGTGAATAGGCAGAGCAATGAAGGATTACATTACATGAGGTGGTGGGTGGTAAGGAGTGTGAATTAGAAAGGTAACAGGTAAAAGCAGAGGTGTGTGGATGAGCAGCCAGGCAGTCAAAAGGGCAAATGGTCCCAGACATTAGCCTTACCCAGGTGCCTGTCCTCCCTGTGGTTGATGGGTCTGGAAGTCACTGGTCTCTTCTTCTTGGTCCTTTAAGATCACCATAATGTCCCCCAAGTGCTGCAGCAGCAGGGCCAATCTCCCTACATTTTTCCCTGCCTCAACATATTCACCTTCTTTGGCTGACACTGCTCCATCAAAAGCCAGCTGTGCAAGGTACTCTAGAACATGCTAAGTAGAACAAGCCTCTGCCAGCCTCCTCCCGAGTCTCCTACTTCAAGGTCCCTATGAGGCTACCTATGACAGTAACCCATGAAAAATACAAAATATCCCAAAACCAACATGACAGTTGCACTTTCAACAAACTGAGAACAGTCTGTCCAGGAAGGAATAAGAAACTACTACCATTCCTAAAAGCAACAGAGATCCATGTCCCTCCAAAGAAAGAGGAATCTTTACCTGTCTTGATATTCCAAAGTAATGAGGAAACATAAAATGTCAGAGGTTAATAACCTCTAGGTAGGACAGGAGAACCTAGGAGTAGATATCCTATCTTCTTTGTCCATAACTAGAAGCTCTACAAAATCCAGCCTCAATCCTTCAGGCTCGGGGCTACCTGATAGATAGGGATACAAAACTGAGCTATAGACTCTCCAGTCTGCAATGAATGGCAGAAATGGTCATTTCACAATGGCAGGAGTCCCTGACAGACATGTACCTGCAGAAGCCTGTCTCATTCTCCAGATCCTCGAGGTTCTCTGATGCTTCAGTGTTCTCATTCCCCAAGCTCTGCAAGTCTTACATGACCTGTTTATGCTTCCTCCTCATATTCTCAGAGAAAGGTTTGAACTGAGAAGAGGCTGTCACAGGGAGATGAAATCCCATGAACACAGATTGAAGGATCCTAGGGAATCTATATTCTGGATGATTCTAGCCAGGGGATACCACATTATGGGTTCTATATACTGGGACATGATGGTGATTATGAATGTCTTATCCTGGCCCAAGTCATGCAGAGGTTATGTGCCATGTGCAGGGTACCTGGGCTGTATGAGTCTCAGTTGGACTGGATGGACAGTTGAGCCCATTCTGTTCCCAGGAGCCTGTGCCATAGGGCTTGGCCACAGGTACCAGTGCTTGTTTAAATGACAGGCATTCTAAATGTTACATAACTATTTCTGGAGCTAGACATTTTTAGAATATGCAGATAAGACTGAAAAGTAAAATAGCGTTAAAAACTATTCAATGCATTTCAATGTGCCTCCAAGGTACACATAAAAGCCAAGAACTGCTTAAAGAGGGGCCTCCAGACCCCACCACTATCATCACTTTGATACTATGAGACAGACAAATTCTCAAGCTAAAACACAATAAATACCCCTGATTCACAGTATCTGGAGGGACATGCCAAAAAAATGTATATACATGACTGCACAAGTGAGAAACAGAACATGCACAGTGGGATGCAGAAGAAATACTTGGAGCAATATTGTCTCAGAGTAAAGGCACAAGGAGCAGGAGAAACAGTAATGATCTCAGGCATCCCAGACAAACATTAAGATGGGCAAAGTGGGTCCAGGCCCCCGAGATGATATGAGGAGCCTCTAGCACTAAATCACATGCCAGGCAAGTAAAAAGAGTTACCACAAAGTCAGAGCATCCAGAAACCCACAAAGCTTCCAAAAGTCTAGGTTCTTCCAAATGCATGCTGGGAGCTTTCTCTTCAATACTTCAATCCCTGAATCCCTGAGTTCAGTCATTCAGACCACAGGCTCAGGTTTTCATTTGGAAGAAGAAGATCCAATTCCCATCTCATTCCTGCCCAAGCACCAGATTCTTCTGCCTCTTCTCTGAGAAACATTTTGGGACATGAGTTGGGCACATGCTGTACAGCCTTCTAGAACTTGGGACCCAGGACCTTAAATGGGTCAGGTGACTGACATTGCAGACTAAGGCTGGCATCATGTCTTTCAATCAATGAATACTTATTATCCAAGGAACATTCAATGATGACTGTCTGGCACACACTGGCAGACTCGCAGATCAGTTCTGTCACTGGTCATCAACAGGAACTAAGTTGTCAGGTCTTCATTTCCTTCATTATCTGATGTCTTGGAAGGGGGTAACACACTAGTGTGCTTCCACAGTGATAAGGAACCAAGGGTGGACAGACAACTCTTTTCCAAAACAGAAATAGACAATGCCTGGAACCCAGTGATACCCAAAGACTTTGGACTAGGCTTAAGAGCCTCCTTTGTGGATCTAAGCTCTCCCACCACTCTGTATCAAGCTGGATATCTATCTAATCAGTACGGAGTTTCTCATGCTTCTCTACACAGGCTAATGATAACCACAGAAATAGCCTCTTTAGGCTTAGTAACAAATGCACATAGTACAACTTGACTTCGGAGCTCTTAAGACTGTGTTTTCAGAATCCAGAAGAAAAACGGCACTGTCCACAAACACTCAGGTGCTTTGAAGATGCCCAGATCTCCTGCCTTGTAGTCTCAGCCATTATCTGTGTATTAAAAAGCCATTCAGGGTAAGAACATGGTCAACAGACTGAGGAAACCACCCAACTGAAACTCCAAAATCCCATGAGCTGGTGATGATCTATCTATCTATCTATCTATCTATCTATCTATCTATCTATCTATCTATCTTATCTACTGCCTCTGACATGTAATTTGGTTACACTAAAAGAATGTCCGCCACCACACCTGTTGATTCAGAAAACTAAGGATGACCACTCTTTGGAAGAGCTGATCAGAGAACTTCTGAGAGCGTGACATCACATACCTAGAACACATATCTCTCCATGATAGCCACTGCACCAAAAAGAAGCACTGGGAGTAAGTGCTGGGATGCCCTGCCCTAACCTGGGAATTCTTATTCCCTCCCTGACTCCTGGTGTTCTTCTCTCGTCTCCATGATATTCTCCTGATGCCCAGTAAGCATAACTAGGAGCTCACAGCATAACAGCCTTGGTCTTGTCAGCAACTAGCTTTGGAGATGGACAACCTAATGTTTTACTTTCCTTGAGTTTAAGGAATTGTAATAAGCAGGAAAGATCATTAGCTTCACAGAGACTCCATTTCCTGTGCCCCACTGATGTAAGGGTCATGTCAAGAACACCTCCTCCAGGAAGTTTCATATCCCCTGTCCAGTACTCACCGAAATTTCCCAGGATCATTACTTCTTTGTCAGTTTACACTGATATGGAAGTTGAGATTCTTTCTGCTTCTCTTTGATTTCACTATGCTACCGTTGCTCTCTACCAAATAGATTCCTCCCTCAGCATGGATAGGATAGGTCTGGAATACCTAAGCTACACTCCACAGACCTAAAGAAGCTAAACAAGAAAAAAAGGCACAAGTAAGGATGCTTAAATATTACTTAGAAGGGGAAATAAAATAGTCATGGGAGGCAGATGGAGGGAGGGAACTGGGAGGAAGAAGGGATGGAGAGGGGAATGGGAGAGTTCAAGAGAAGGTGTAGGGAGAGACAGGAGAGATGTGTAGTTGACCATGAAAATGAAGGGAAATCAGTAACTAGTGGGAATAAGGAAGTAGGGAAACCTCCAGGAATAGACAGAGACCTAGGATAAGGGACCCATCCAAAAATCAATGGGGATAATCTTACCTGTGACTCACTACATTAGAGAAACAAAACCTGAAGAAGCCACTTCCTGTAGCCAGGCAGGAACCCCAGTGTGGTGATAGGGACACAATCCTACCCACAAAACAAACATTCAGCCCAAAGCTTATCCTATCTACAAGAAATCTATGCATATGGGATGCAGATGAAACTGAGGGAATGGCTAACAATAACCAGCCCAGCTGGAGGCATATCCCAGGGGCATCAGCACTCACTAAAAGATACCCTGTTATGCTTGCAGACAGGAGGCTAGCCTGCCTGTCCTCTGAGAGGCTCCTCCCAGCAGCTGACTTGGGCAAAAGAACACACCCATAGCCAAAGAATGGATGGGGCTTAGGGACTCTTGTGGAGGAGTAGGAGGAAGGATTATGGGTCCCAAAGTAGACTGGAAGACCAACAGTGTCAACTCAACCTTCAGGGCTCTCAGTCTGAAACTAAGCAAAGAACATTCACAGGCTGGACCTTGGCCTCCCTGAACATATGTAGGAGTTGTTCAGCTTGGTTTTTATGTGGATCCCAACCAACTGGAGTCAGGACAATCCCAAAAGCTGGTGCCTATAACCAGTTGCTGAGTCCTGAAGTGTTCAAGAAATTAATTATCTCTTTTACCTGGTTTGTTTGTCAAAGAGGAGTTTCCTCTAACTTGGGCCTCCACTCTGACACATGGTTGTTTGCCTCGCCTTTTATTAGCACCAAAACATCTTTATTGTGGCATTTTATAACTCCACTCCAAGTCTTTAATTACCTTTCAGATTGTGTCAATTACTGAAGTAGAAATTTTCTGCTGAATTATCCATACAATTCCTTTTTTTTTTTTTTAAAAAAAAAGGTCAAATGGCCAAATTCAGGCTTCTTATTCAAGATTATGACATAACTTTCTACCCATTTTTTATTAAAAAAATTTAATTGTCCTTAAATAAGTTTAATGTATACTTTGTGAGATTTATACCAAAGATTGTTATTTTTTCTTCCTAGAAAGGTAATTTATGACATATTTAAAATTTTTTTCCAAATGTTAATAATCACTAGCATAGAAAAGAAACCAACTAAGTTCTGTTATGGTAACTGACTTCTATAAAATTGATGTAATTGCTTAATATATTTAATAAATGAATTTTTGGACAGTACAAGATGGTAAAATCTTATCCAAATTGATTATTTTATCCTTTTCTTATTAATTAGTAAATTTCTACGTTTTGTTTTGACTTACTGCCTTAAGTCTGAGAAGTTACAGTGAGAGGAACTAGTTTTCATTATTGATCTTAATAAAGAGGCTTTCAGATTCTTACTGTTAGAGATAATTTTATTGATCGGTGTGGAAATATCATATTGCTAAACTCTCTGTATTCTGCTTCTACTGAGAGTGTTTATCACAAATGTGTGTCACACTTGTAAAAATATTCCTGCGTCTACCTAAAAAATCATATAACCTTCTTCATTAGCCTTCTGTTGTAATAGAATGTTATTTTCCTTTTGACTTCAAGTGAATCATAGGTAACTGGAGAAGCCCTCCATGGCTCTTGTATGTGTATTTGATTGTACAGTTGTAGAACTTGATTCTCTTGCATTATGTCCATCACACTTACAATTCCCACAATTTGCATTATATGCATCACACTTATAATTCCCACAATTTGCATTATATGCATCACACTTATAATTCCCACAATTTGCAAATTTGACTCATTCCATGTGACCATTATTTACTGCGTGCTTACACATAGATGCTTTAAATGATTTCCGAAAGGGCTGCATGCTTCTTCCCAAGCTTCTTATACGTTTGACCAAAACTAAAAGCTGTTAAATTTTCTATTCATCAGGAACATGATATGTCTTAACCCACATTATTAATCTTGGCCCTTTATTTCACATTGAAATCACATGTACCATAAAAACTTCTTGCCGGGACAGAAAATGGACTACAGACTGATCAACTGCCCTACTAAAAGACCAAAACACCTCTGATCTTGCAAGAGTCCAGTTTCTGTGTCAGTCCACCATCTCTCTGACATTGATTTGGCTACACTAGAAAAATGCCTGCCACTGACAACAGCCAATTCAGATAGCTAAGATGTCACTCTCAGGAAGAGCTGGCCAGAGGGGTTCTGAACATAAGGTCACACAGTCAGAACACATTTCTGTCCCTGTTACTACTGGCTGACAGCACTGCACCTAAAAGAAGCAACTGGGAATGAGTGCTGTGATGCCCTGTCCTAACCTGGGAATTCTTAGTCCCTCCCTGACTCCTGATGCTCTGCTTTTGTCCCTATATTATCCCTCAAATGCCCAGTAAGCAGAATAACTAGGAGCTCACAGCATAACAGCATCGGCCTTGTCAGAAACTGGCTTTGAAGATGGACAAGGTAGTATTACGCATTCCTTGACTTTAAGGAATTTTGATAAGCAGGGAAGTTAGTTAGCTTCCCAGAGACTCCATTTCTTGTGTCCCATTGCTAGAAAGACTAGGTTAAGTACACCTCCTCCAGGAAGTTTCATATTCCCTGCCCAGGACTCACTGCACTTCCCCAGGATTATTTCTTTTTTGTTAGTTTACACTAAGCTAGAAGTCCAGCTTCTTTCTTGGAATGATAAATTTTAAAAAATAATGTACACATTCTTTCCACCCCACGAACTCATGCTTACCTTAGTGGAAATATATATTTAATGGAGTCCATGGAGGGAGCTATGGAGAGACTGGAGGTTAGAGGACTTATAAGCCACCATGGAGACTCCCTTTTGTTATATGCTATACCTCAGATTTAATTGGGTTCTTAAGGTTTCTTCCCCTGTTTCCCCTTAAGGCTAGGATTTAACCTAGGGCATTGTGCACATTAGGCAACTACTCTATCAATGAGCTACATCTCAGGTCTGAAACTTCATCTTCTACAACAGTTACAGGGAAGTCTGAATGAGGAGACAAAGTTGGTAAATCTTTCATCCCAATAATGATCCTTGATAATGGATGAGAGAATGGTATCAAGATTGGGAATGTTTAGCTCTCCCGGGGTGTAGTTTACAGTAAGGACAGTGTAGCCTTGGAAGGGATGGTATGGAACTAGTGCCTACCTGCACATGTCCAGTAGAATTCAGCTTACTCTGCCCATCTGGGAGCATTTACCAAAACAATCCCATGCTACGCTGAGGACACACAGGTAAGTAAGGCGTAGCTAGCCCAAGCTCCTTTCAGCTATGAAGATGGACAAGAACACCCATTCAGTATAGTAGTAACTGGTGACCTAGTCTCACCTACTTTCTAGTTTGTCTACAGATACCCCTTTCTGTGGCAGGGTCAGCTCAGAAAGACCAGATGAACTATGGAAGAGAGGAACTAAAGCCTCTACCCTGCTTCTCTGCTGAGCCTTAAAGACCCTGGTTTGCCAGGAATTCTCTGGGGTTCCATGGGATTACTTCCTTCATACTTTAACACTCTAGTGTATCTCCAGTCTCAGAAGTCAGATCCATTCCATTCATCAGAACTCAGAGTCCTGAATAAACCCTTCCTCAGGATACTCTGAGATCTGATATAGCAAAAGGGCAACTTCAACCCTTCTCTCGTCCCAGACTCACACAGGCATGCTCTCCACCAGAAACATGTGACCCATGCTGCAGGCTCCATGTACTGTGGCTGCTCTGGAGCTTCCTCCCAACACTGCTGAGCTGGAGTCATTTTTCTTGTTTTCAAACAGGATTCATAACCCCACCCCAGCCTCCAAGAGTGTCAGTTCAATTCTGTATTTTATCAGATGGGCCTAATCTACATTATCATCCAAGACAAGAAGGGACAGATCTGCCCCAAAGCTGAAATCAAGTGATGTTGGGGCATGATCCTGAACCCACAGAGAGCAAGCCGTGGGGCACCAGAGCCCTGTGTGGATGCCCGATAGCCCAAGACAATGAGAGTGCCTGCCCACCTCATGCACCTGTCCCGACATGTTTGCAGATGCTTCTCTGTTTAACTGGGGATGACCCAGTCCAACTCACACAGCACAAAAGAAGCACATTAAATACATGCACAAGGCCAACAGTGTCTATTACAAAAATTCCAACATGACCTGAAAGGCTATTATCTCTGTTGTCTGGTTATCACTGATGCTGTATTGCAAGAAAAACTGAGACACATCACTCTGGGTTTCCTGGCTTCTGTTATAGTCCACTACTGAATGTATTTATTTCCTGAGAAACTATAGATCAACACAGGTGTATTTCTCAATAATTTGGTCCACAGGGTCAATAATGAATGTGTATTATAGTGTACTATATTTCGGGGTAGCTAAATACCTGACAGAATAGATCCAATGTGGTACTATTTACATCATAAAGTATGTATCTATAGAGTAAGCCATACTGTCCTCACACAAGAGACCATCTCCCCTGTGTAGCCATGCCTGGCTTGAAACTCACTATGTAGTACAGGCTGCCTGCAACTTACAGAGATCCACCTATCCCCTGAATCTCTCTTCCCTGGGCCATCAAATCTCTACAGGATTAGGTGCATCCTTTTCCACTGAGGCCAGACAAGGTAGCCCTCTACTACATGTGGGCCTTTTGGTTGGTGGCTTAGTTTCTGGGAGCTCCCAGGAGTCCTAGTTAGTTGATACTTTTGGTCTTATTATGGGGTTTCCATCCACTTCAGCTCCTTCAATCCTTCACCCAGCTCTTCCATAGGAGTCCCCAACCTCAGTTCAAAGGTTGGCTGCAAGTATCTGCATCTGATAGAGTAGAGTCTTTCCCCATTGAGTCCTGGGAGCTTCTCACATCTTAAGGTCTATGAGTTGTATTGTGAATATTCTGTACTTTTCGGCTAATATATACTTATCAGTGAAAACATACCAAGCATGTCCTTTTGAGTCTGAGTTACCTCACTCAGGATGATATTTTCTACTTCCATTCATTTGCTTGCAAAATTCATGATGCCCTCATTTTTAATAACTGAATAGCATTCCATTGTGTAAATGAACCACATTTTCTGTATCCATTCTTTAGCTGAAGAACATCTGGGTTGTTTTCAGCTTCTGACTATAAGGCTTCTATAATCATAGTGGAGCATGTGCCCTTGTGATAGGGTAAATCATCTTTTGGGTATCTGTCTAGGAGTGGAATAGTTAGGTTTTCAGGTAGAATTATTTCCAATTTTCTGAGGAACTGCCACGTTGATTTCCAAAGTGGTTGTGCCTGTTTGCAATCCCACCAGCAATGGAGGAATGTTCATCTTTCTCCACATCCTCACCAGCATATTTATCACAATTCTTCACAGGCATGGAAAGAGCAACTCTCAACTTCATATGGAAAAATTAAAAACCCAGAATAGCCAAAACAGTACTCAACAATAATAGAACTTCTGGGGGAATCACAATCCCTGACCTCAAGCTGTACTACAGAGCAATAGTGATAAAAAAAAAAAAAAAAAAAAAAAAAAAAAAAAAAACTGCATGGTATTGATACAGAGACAAACAGATCAATCAATGAAGTAGAACTGAAGAGCCAAAAATAAACCCACATATCTATGGTCACTTGATCTTTGAAAAAGAAGCCAAAACCATACAGTGGGGGAAAAAAGAAAGTATATTCAACGAATGGTGCTGTTCTGTCGGTCTGTGGTTAGAAAAATACAAATTGATCCATGTTTATCATCTTCCAGAGAGCTCAAGTCCAAGTGGATCAAGAACCTCAACATCAACGTAAAACCAGCCTGAGGCCCAAACCAAAGAGAGCATGTGTGCAACCCAGTGTGACACACAAAAGATTTTGGCCACAGATGCCTCCTTGTAGATCTCAGCTCTCCCATCATTCTGTAGAGAGTTATCAGTGCAGTCAGGTGTTTCCTCTGCTACCCTAAACATGCTCATGATGACCACAGAGATGGTCTCTCCATGCTTCTTAACAACTGTACAGGGTGCAATTTGACTTCAGAACCCTCAAGCTTGTGGTTTAAGAAGCCAGGACAAAAATGGCACAATCACAAGCATCCAAGTGCTGTGGAGATGCCCAGATCTCCTGCCTTGTCACTCTAGGCCCATGACTATCTATTTAAAAGTCACAGAGGGGCAGAGAGGGGACAACAAATTGATCAGTGCATTTCACTACATGACCAAAAACACCCCTGAGTTGGCAATAGGATTCAGTCTATGTCTTGATCCACTGCCTCTGACAGTTATTTGGTTGCATTAGAGAAATGCTTGCTACCCAAAACAACCAATTCAGAAAGATAAAGGGTCACTGTCAGGGAGAGATGATCAGAGGAGTTTTGAGAACATAAGTTCATAGAGCCAGAAGCACACTTCTCTTCTTGTTACTACTGCCACATACATGCTAAACTTAAAAGGAGTGAAGTGCTGTGATGCCCTGTCCTAAACTAAGAAACCTTAGTCCCACTCTGACTCCTGATGGTTTTTTTATTTTATCTTATTTTTTTGTCTCTATGATCTACCCCCTAATGGCCATGAAGAGTAAAAGTTAAGAGCTCACAGTACAACCAACAGCTTTGGCATTGCCAAGTCTTTGCTTTGGGGATGGACAAACTCATGTTCTATAATCCCTGACTTTCAGAAATTGTGAAAAATTCATTGGCTTCCCATTGGTTCCTTTTCCTGGGATCCAATTGCTGGAAAGCCCAGCTGAAGTCCACCTTCTCCAGGAAGCGCTTTACCCGCCCCTTCCCAGAACTCCCTATATCTTCCCCAGGACCTCTTTCTTCTTCTTTTCTGTTTTACTTTAAGATGGAAGCTCAGTTTCCTTCTGCCTCAGTCTGGTCTCTCTCTGCTCATTCTCTCTCCTAAGTAGACTGATCAGTCTTGAAAGCATGACTCAGGATGAACTCTATAGGTACTGATTGAATTCCCTAAGAGCAACTGATGTTTCTACAGCACTGATGACATCACAGGGGATGCCAAGAGCTATAAGAGACACAATAGAATTCTAGAAAGGGAAATGCCAATGTCATGGGAACAGCCTTTGCTATTAATGTACTCCCTGTATTGACCCAAAGCTGAGGTACCCATCCCAGACTCTCCTAGGAAATAGCCATTGAGCACCTCCTCCTTCCAGAGCTACAGATCACTCTAGGCTTAATGGGAAACACTTTAGTTCTTCCAGAGTGGGGAACTGAATCTTTACTTTCCAAACTCTGCCCAGGAATTGCTCATTTCTTCCTAAAGATACCACTATTGATCAATATGAACAATTAAATAGCACTGAAAAATAACTCTAGGATGAAGGATGTGGAGGAGGAAGATCACTCGCTTCATCATGTACTCGCTTGAAAACACATCCAGGAAGAATCTGCAGGGCAGGTTGCAATGATAGATGTGGATTAGGGGGAACAATCATAGAAACCATGTGCTTAGCCTTTGAAATGGCTCCAAGATGTCTTAGCAGATAGAGAAGGCAGTCATCAGGGTGCTGACTACAGTGAGATGAACTGTTGGCAGAGGAACCTGAAATAGTGGACCCAACAAGAGAAAAGCCCTTGAACTGAAGGTGGTGCTCTCCTCTCTGCACCAAAGATACCAAAACAGGATTGATTACAGGCCTCTGTGATCTACACAGTCGTTGTCATCATCGCCACCACCACCATCATCATCACCACCACCATCATCATCATAATTAAAAGCCAGTGATGGAGGAGAGGGGCCCAGGGCAGATAATAGCTGAGACATAGCTCAGTTGACAGAGTAACTGCCTATAGGAAGCCTAAGGTTCAGGGAATTAGTGCTGTCCTCACCAACCTTTGTAAACCAACTTCTAATCCTAGCTCTTGTGAAATGGAAGCAGGGTGGTCTAAGCTCAAAGTTAACCTGCAAACCCAGGTTGAGGACAGCTTGGAATCCATGAGACCCTGTCTGAAAAACCAAACTGAAACACCTTCCTACCTTCGAGGCCTCGGCTACCAATCCTTTTCTACTGAAAAAAAAAAAAAAAGAATTTACCATTCTCCCTACCACTCTTTAATTTGAGGAAGATAGAGAGGAAGTGGAAGTGATCTTTTTTACTCTAGGGACCTTGCTTTTATCTTTAGTTCCACATGGAGACCAAAGCAAAGTGGTTCTCATCATATGACCTACTGAGTAATAGCCATTGCTGATAGCATACTACTGTGCCTATGACAAATTCTGCCCTCCCTAAGTGATGCTGTTCCAGCAGAGCTGTCAGGTACTGAGGCTAAACCCACTGATCCCTTTGAGGGACTAGATAGAGGTCATCAGAGACACTGCACTTCCTTAGCCAGAAATTAAATCAAGTTGATCCACTGGGAACCTAGTAGGCTATTTGAACACACATGATAGAGCCTTTCCCCCACCCTGCAGACATCAGTACAGGATGGAGTTTTGGCATCTGCATATCTGATAAATAACTTGCTATACTTCCCAAAGGCTCAGAAAGACAAGCAACTGATGCTCTCAATAAGAGATGACCCTACCCATGACCTCTAGCCATAAGAGAATTTAGAGGAGCCAACCCTCCTCTTCCTCAGGACTGTTAATGATGTTGGATTGCATCTTCACTTGGGAGCCACAGACTACAGAGCCCTCCAAAGTGACTCGCTTTACTAGGAAACTCAGCTTTCCTCTCATTTTCTTTTAAGGCATTTATATTCACATGGAGAGGGCCTGACCAGGGCCTAGCCATCCCACACTGGACCTCACATTCGTAGATGCTTTTTCAATATGTTCTGAAGCTGGTGTTCTTGTTTCTTTCTCTCTCTCTCTTTTTTTTTTTTTTTTAAGATTTATTTATTTATGCTGGAGAGATGGCTCAGTGGTTAAGGGCACTGACTGCTCTTCCAAAGGTCTTGAGTTCTAATCCCAGCAACTACGTTGTGGCTCACAACTATCTGTAATGGGTTCTGATGCCCTCTTCTGGTGTATCTGAAGACCACATAAATCTGGAAGTCAGGGGAAGCCTTCTCAGTGTTGTGGCACCCAGGACCCTGCATTTCTAACTGTTGTCATCTTTTCTTCTGGGCACTAGGGTAAGGAAGTGACAAACTCATCAACTCCTGATCATGTGCAGGCTTTCTGCTGTCTAGGCAGTTTCTCAAAGACTATCGATTCTCTGTCTCTTGATTCCTATTGCAGAGGAATAGCTGAGCTGAATTGGCCTTTAGTGACTTGCCGAGATGTGACAGGCATTCGTTGTCCTTCCAGAGACAGTGATCCCATGGAGTAGTGCCTTTTTTTGTCATTCTATTAAATTCTGAAGAACTCTTTGCATCTCCTATGATGTCACTATGGTTGTAACAATACCCACTGTCCTTAGGGAATCCATTCACATCCATTCAGTGCCTATAAGGTTCATCCATAGATATGTTGGCAAGACAGAGCAGTCTATGTTAGAGAGAATGGGTGGCTTAGAGAGATCAGGGAGAGGCAGAAGAAAGCTGGGCTTCCATTTCAGTGTAAAACAGCAAGAAAGAAGTGGTCCTGGGGAAGCCACAGTGAGTCCTGGTCAAGGACTATAAAGTTTCCTGGAGGAACTGGGCTTGAGCTGGGGCTTTCAGTAATGGGGCACAGGAAGTAGAGCCTGTGGAAAGCAAATAAAGTTCCCTCTTTATCAGTAACTACTGAAAGTGATACAGCCCTGATCTGATCCAAAGATCTGTTGGCTTCTTTTCCCAAAAGAAAAGAAAGCATCAAAAATAAGCTTGAGGTTTAACAACAACATGGAAGAAAAACATGTCGGTGCAAGTGTTACTCTGTGAGTCTACTGCCCAGGGCTCTGGCAGCTGACCTAGTCCTCAGGCCCTCATATGTGATGAGAAATCTGTCATGGAAGATTGAGTTGATAGCATGCTGTTATCCAGACCAACCACACCCACCCAAAAGCATAAGATTCTCTCTCAGGGGCAGTGCATAACATGCAGAAGCATTGCTAAAGATACGTTACAGATATGACAACAGTCTTCTTTCCTCCCGCTATCCTCTGCTTGTACATAAGGAGAGCCAGGACGGAATCTCAGTTTCACATCTGAGAAAGGATTTGTAGAGAATATGTCAGTGTAGAATATTGCCCTGTTTCAATAGCAGATGCTCCCCGTGGATTTCTTGGGTCTTGAATAAGGATACATGGGTATCTGCTAATTGAAAGAACCAAAGTGTAGCCTACATTTTACAGAAGCTACCTGCTGTACCTCACATTCTTCTAGGGCCAGATAGACAAGGCTGTGTATATTACACCAGCAGAGGGCGGTAATGGCTCAGGAAACATTGCTTAGTGTCTCAAAGGGTGCTCTATAAATTACCAAGCAGTGAAAAGTGGATAGGGATCACCAGTCTTTTGGCTGTGAAACGTCAGATAAAGTCCTGATGCTCAAGAGCTCTGTTTGGGTGTTGTTGGATAGACATGTGTGAAGAAGGTGCCATCCCAAAATTATCCAGAGGCAGACTAGCACCCTATCAATTCACAGTCCCATAGATTATGAGGAGACCCAGATGCATATAAATGAAAGGGACGTGGGAATTTGCTGTGGATCATGTGACTATACAACTAGACAGTAACAGTAAATTTCACTTGCAGGCAACAAAGCCTGAGTTTGCTGCCAGTGTCTTGCCTGCAGCTAATGAGGTTCAGGGATGACCCTTAGATGACCTGACTCTGTCAGCTCAATTGTCACTTGCTAAACTTGGTGGGGAAAACATACAATAAGGGACATTCAAGTTATTAACCATGTAGCCCTGCTTCAAGCAGAGAGAGTTGCAGTATATTGCGAGTCTTATTCTTAACCCCAAAGGTGACTGTAAGTTGTATAATTTGGGGGTGATAAGGTATGCTAAAGAAGCAGGTCTGAAGAAGAGGTGACCTGCTGTCACCTCTGCAAGTATGTGCTCCTAAAACATGGAGAATGAGTCACTATGTAGAAATGTGGATACCCAAACACATCTGACCATTTTGTGACTTACTATGTGGGTGAAAGAGCAGGATTTATCCAGGATCCGAGGTGTAGCTTCCATGATCGAGTTAAATCCAGTGCCACAGAGAGGATTCAGGATTCATACTTCTCCCTGGATAAAACCCTTGGTTTACAGAAGGATGGTGACATTTCAGAGTCCTAGAGTGATGACTTTGAAAACAGAAACCGTGAGTCCCACTGGGAAAGAACATTTCAGATACTTCTGCTGCCTCACCACGGACCCCATCTGGCTGCAGTATTTCAGGTCTCATGGTGGTAGATTAGGACCTGGTGATTATTGGTACAGGACTGTAGGCACAGTACGAGTGTCTATAATTCTTCAAGCTGAGAAACTAAGAACCGTCACTATCAACAGCCTAAGTTAAAAGCAGAGCTGTGAGCCGACCAAGTGTTAAGTGCTTTAGGCTCAGAAGCGTGTCAGAGCCGAGGAAGTAACACACTATGTACAGACCTGCCTGACTGTGTGCAGGGTGAGATAGAAGAGTGAACCACACTGTGCAGTTCAGGGACAAGGCACCAGGGAGAGTTTGGCTGCTAGAAATCGTATCCAACAAAAGTACAGTGCATATCAAGAAGTTAAACTTTCATGTTTATTCAGTGTTTGAACACAGAAAATGCCATGGTCCAGGTTTCGCTGAGATGGGTGTTTCCAGGGACTGGGATTACACTCTTACTAAAGATGCGCCAAGGAGGGCTTCAGAGGAGTGCTGAGGCACATCCAGAACTGTTGGCATGCAGGAGGAGGCTGAGAGTATGTTAGCACTGTCCTGATTGGACGTCAGGGAGGCTGAGAGTATGTTAGCACTGTCCTGATTGGACGTCAGGGATACTGTTACATCTTTAGCCTTGCTGAGAGCATGACATACAAAGGCCCAAAGAGGCATGGCCGTATGTGGGACCCAAGGATCATGCCACAAGAGGAACTGGCAAGGAACAGTCGAGGCAGAGAATATTCAAACCCCAGACCTCTCAAAACCTGAGACTAGCAGGAGTGCTTGTAACCAGGTGACCCTCAGCAAAGATGATCAGTCACATACGCAGATCCTGGGCTGCTTCATCATGCTAATGAGGCACCTCAGTACCTTAGCTTTCAGCTAATGGTCTTTTCCCACCCTAGATATCCTCACCTCAAAACTATGTAACCCTTAGTTCACCCCGAAAATGTGCATGTGTTCAAACCTACCCTAAATTTTAAAAATATATAAACAAGCTAAGATCATCTCAGAGAGCCGCTTCATTAAAGATCGTCTGAGAAGGCCTTCTCTCTCCCTGCCTCTCTGGCGCTCACTCCCAACCAGACCAATCCGGACTCTGCATCTTACAGTCCAGTGTGCAGTAGCGTCTGGACACCCTAAGAGGGAGAAAGCAGAAGACATGGTGCCCCAACATGGATCCCTGACTCTGTTTTTCCCTGCAGGCCTGGCAAACATCTGAGTCTGTGAAGGGAAGAGGCAGAATGTGGACCCCGGCCTGCCCAGGACTTCACCCTCTCCTCTCCAGTGTATCAGCAGCATCCACACACTCTGAAACGAGAGGTAGGACCCGGACTACAGTTATACTCCTATTACATTTGGTGACAGCCTGGCTTCTGCATGTTCAGGGAAAGCCAAACACTGTAGATCTGCGCTACCAAATCTGCAGGGAGAGAATCCTGCTTAGCATAACGTTTTGTGTTTTGGCCAGGGTTTTTGCTGTTGGTTGCTTTGAGCTTGGTTTGGTTCGGTTATGCATATGCCATTTCTCCTTGTTATGGATTTTCATAATTTGCTAATGCTATTCACTGTTTGTAATTACTGCCCTTTAAAGCCCTTTTTGAGAAAAATACGATATTTGTGAATTTTTTTAAAGGTGATTTCCAACTCTTTACTACTAGCTTCTTTAGTTGGGTGTGGCATCACACACCTGTAACCCCAGAACTCACAGAGATGGATAGCTGAAAGTTCCGGGCACCCTGATCTACAGAGTGAGTCCCCAGCCAGCCGGGGCTACACGGGGGGGGATGGTGTCTTGGGTGTGGATAGCTTGGTTTACCATATAGACACACATGTATGAAGAAGGACCATACTAACCCCATGCTATCATGTATTTAGCAACACATGAAATATGGTGCTCTATTTACAAACTTGCATGAAGTGGCCATGTGGACCAAAGTATTGAGAAATACATTCGCATTGCTTTATAGCTCCTCAGGAAATCAAATCATTAACTGAGGGAGTATAAAAGAAGTTGGGAAGCCCAGAGCTTTCTGCATCTGTTTTTCTTGCAATACAGCATCAGTGATAAACACACAACAGACATAATGAAATTCCAAGTCATGGAGGGAAGTAGCTTTTTATAGATGCTGTTGACCTTGTCCATGTATTAGTTGTGTTGCTTGTTTTTAGAATTATTAGTATTTATTCTGTCTGAAGGGGTGTTTTGTCTACTGTCTGGCTATAGAATAGTGGCCACCCTGCTATTCCTTCAAAGGCCAGAAGAGGGCATCACATCCCCTGTTATAGACATTGTTAGACGCCAGGCTGAGAGAGGCTCCTGTACTTGCCCTTCCAGCACATGTGCTGTGTGAGTTGGACTGGGTCATCCCCAGTTAAACAGAGAAGCATCTGTAAACATGTCGGGACAGGTGCATGAGGTGGGCAGGCACTCTCATTGTCTTAGGCTATCGGGCATCCAAACAGGGCTCTGGTGTCCTCTCTGCTCTCCAGAGTTCAGGATCATGCCCCAGCAGGACTTAAAGCCAGGACTGAAGAAGGTCTGCCGCCTCTCAGCTAGGATGGCAATATAGACTAGGCATGTCTGATAAAATACAGAATTTATATTATCCTCCTTGAGACTGCATTGGGATAATGGGTCCTTGAAAAAAGAAAAGTTTCTTAAGTTCAGCAGTGTTGGGAGGAAGATCCAGGGCAGCCACGTTGCATGAAGCTACAACACAAGCCACATGTTTCTAGTGGAGAGCATGCCTGTGCAAGCCTGGGGCATGAGAGGGACAGTTGAAGTTACCCTGTTATTTCGGCAGATCTCGGAGGATATTAGGGAAGTGTTTCTTCCAGGTGACTGTTTTATGATTTATGGAATGGATCTGACTTTCTGCAACTAGAGGTGAGTCAGAGATTTACTATGTAGAGGAGGCAATCCTGTGGGTTTCCAGACAGTGACTGACAAACCAGGGCCTTTAAAAGCTCAACATCCAGAGAAGCAGGGTAGAGGCTTTGGTTACTCTGTGCCGCAGGACACCGTCTCTTTCTGAGCTGACCCTGTCATAGAAAGAGCCATCTGTAGACACTAAGAAACTAGGTGAGACTTGGTTTAGGACACTACCAAGTTACTCCTATACTGAGTTGGGTGTCCTCGTCCATCTTGGTACCTGGAAGGAACTTGGGCCTGGCAATGTCTTCCTCATCTGCAGGTTCTCAGCATAGTGTGTGTTTGGTTTGGAGAGTGCCCCTAGATTGGTAGAATAGCCTGATTTATACTTGGGCAGGTAGATAATAGTTTCATATCAACCTTTTCCAGGCTAAACTGTCCTTAGCACGCAGTGTGAACAAGCTCCCCCCCCCCATCTCTCCAATAGAACTAAACATTCCCAGTCTTGAAAGCATTCTGTCAGCTAGTCCCAAGGATCATTCTTGGGGTGATTAAATTACCAGCTGAGTCTCTTCACCTAATCTGCCCTGTATTTGTTGTAGAAGATGTTGCAGAAGATGAATGGAGTTCCGACCTGGGACGTAACTCAGTGGTAGAGCAGTTGTCTGGCACTCACAGTGTCCTAGGTTATTCAGTCCTAGCTCTAGGAGTTACAGAGGAAGAAAACATAAGAACCCAGTTACATCCAGGGTGTAGAGTATAGCAAAAGGGGAGTCTTCATGGAGGCCTTAAGTCCTCCCACCTCCAGCCTCAACACAGATCTCCCAAGGACACCATTTATGAAACAAGTATTTTCATGATGACAAAGAATCTACACAGCATGAATAAGGCACAGATATATGGGTGTCTTCCCTGGAAACTATGTGACATCAAGAACTAACCTCACCCAAGTGTCCTTTGGTCTTAATGTGTGTTTATACAGGTGTATCTGTGAACCCTCCATAATTTTTAAAATGTGACTCCGAAGACCATCTGTCAAGAATGATTTCTGTTACCAATGTCTCAGGGAACTGTGCTGGTAAGACCAAAATGGCGTTCTACTTCAACTCCACCCTGAAACCTGGTAATGTGGCTGTTCCCAGGAAGGCTGCGGTGTGCATCACCACCATGAGGAACAGCCAGAACTCCGTGTGTTACATGCTGCCATCCCCAAGGTGAGGCACAGCATCATCTCATAGAGCAGCAACCAGAAGGAGGGCCTGGCTTAGGGATCACTACTGAGGACAAAAGACCTCCTGACTTTATCTCTAAATGATTGGCCAGGTGTCGAGCCATCTCTCACAGCCCAACTCAGCCCATTAGGTTTCTTTCTATTCTCTCACTGACTTGACTGTGAATGGTTACAGTTCCCTGAGCTGCCTTTCTCCATGACCCAGACAGCACACAAGCACTCCTAGGTTAAGTGTATTCCTAATGGTCACTGCTGGAAATAGATCAAGGCCACGGTGTCCCTAAGTTTTACAGACATTGACACCCACCCAAGAGCCTCCTGACGTCTACTTCTTGCCACAGAGCTCAGTGTACCATTCCTGACCTTGGCTCCTTGCCCTGTCTGCAGCTCAGTAAAAGTATTTGGTGGCCCTAACAGAAGTCTGGATAGAGTCACCTGTGCCTTAGGCACAGCTTCACAGATGGACAGTGGCTTCTGGCTGCACATGCCTGCACCACACTGTGAAGGGCCTGAAGAATGCTCGACATCTCACCTGTACATGTGAGTACCATGAGATCTGGACTGGAGCAGGCCCAGTCATGTGTCATTGCTTCGTCTGTGTATCAGCTGCCAAGGCATGGCCATACCTCTCTACCTGACAATCTCACGTAAATATACTACTTTTTGTTCCATTTGGAGGACTTGGGACCTTTGTTATTTTATTTTTGTTCCCCTGTCACTACAGAAAAAAACCAAGAAAGCCAGGTTCAAACTATCACCTGGAAAATAGGTTAAGTTAATGTGGCCTTTGGGAATTTGCAACAAGGGCTGAGGCCTTTGTGAGGCCCGAACTCCTCTCTTCCATAACTGCCTTCCCAACTGTTTTTATTGTCTGTTTCTGTGTGTCCCCAAGAGATGATTTCCTGTGACAGAAATCAAGCCAGTCCCTATGACCTGTAGAAGTCTCACTGGAGCTTAGACCCTACTTTAGATGGCTTGGATAAAGCACAACTAGTCCAGGTCACCTACAGTGCCTTATGCTGTCATCCACATACCTCTGATATTTAATCAGTCTATCCCAATACCCAAAGAATGTGCAGCACTAGCCCTCCTAGGTTCAGGCAGAAACCAGTTGCAAAGTAGAAGGAATCTGAACATGTAGGCATTTGCCCAGGCTGACAGTGGTAGGCCTTTGGAAAAGTAAATCACCCTGACCATAGAAAATGGACTGTGAGGGGGCAGGTAAAATATTTGAACAAATTCTTCGATCACTTCTCAGGCTTCTAATGATTATTTCCCTCTTTTGGGAGGTCTTGGGGTCTGTGGGTCCATGCAGCACAGGAGAGCAATGAAAGTCACTGTCCTGGAGGATTTGCTCCAGAGACACTGTGCCCTGTCTCCTGACCACATGGATTGCTCTTGTCCTTCCTCTCTGGACAGTGATGGGACAAGAAGCAGAAATCCGTGCACAGGAAGTGTACCCCAGGTTTACTTCTGTAATGGCCCAGGCAGTCTAATTCTCTCAACCTTGCAAGAAATGGTAGTCTCTTCTGGTGTGGTGGCACGTGCCTTTAATAATGGGAGGAAGAGGCAGGTATATATCTATAAGTTTAAGGCCACCAGTTTCACATAGTGTTCCAGGATTGTCCCATGGATGGGTTGAGTGATTAAAGAGACAGATGTGAGAAAAGAAAACAAAACAAGATATCACAAAACTGAAGCAATGTTCTCTAGAACACACAAGTTATTCAGAGTTCCCCTAGTTGATTTTCCAAGCTCTGAGTTCAAGTTGATAAGGAGCTCAGTGTGGCCATGGGTGTTTGGAGCAGTCACGGAATAGATTTTTCTTTTATGATGACATGATCTTATTCCCTAACCCAGGCTGGCATTTCAGTACAAGATCCTTCTGTTAATCCTTCCCACTGCTGGGATTGCAGGCTTGTACTAACCACGCCTAACTTCAAATCAGCAATTCCTGGCCTGATACTTTCGTCCCTCAAGGCACAGTTTTCAAATGAAACTTAACAGGCTATGAGTGAAGGAACACGTTTATAATTCTATTACTCTGTTTGTGAAGGAGGAGGGTGACCTGAGATCAAGGCAAAGCTAACCCACAGAGGAAGGGGATCGTAAACTGAAATTTGTCATTAAGCAGCGTTCTCTCTGCATCCACCACGCTGAACTTTTTCAGAGCATCCGTGACGTGAAAGTACCCTTTCCTTCATTCTCCCTCACTACATGAGCTAGCCTGAGTCGTAACAACAGCTCCAGGCTATTAACTAAGGTTGCCTCAGGCTTTTCATTCTCATGGATGTATCACTCCCCCATGAAATCTAGAAGACCCACAGAGTTATACATGTGTATGAATACACAGCTGCTTCCATGCACCATTGTCTTGTAAGAAGATATAGGCATGGTCAGACCAAGGAACACAAATGGGTACTATAGCAAGCAGGAGTAGAATAGAGCAGGGGCTAACCCAGGGGCTAGCCTTTCTAAGCAGGGGCTAAGCCATTCTGCTTGTGACCCCCTTGACATGAGAGGTTATCTCCTGGATGGGTGCACAGGTGTGTTCCTGTGAGCTTTGTGCGCAGATTCTGGGAATGGGCTGACATGGTCAATGTGATGGCAGAAAGGACCACAACACAGAGTGTGACATCACCCTTAAGTATCTTCCTGGTATGGCCAGCCCTGCCACCTCCCACCCCCAGCCACACCTCTCCCCATTAAACATGGTGCACTGATAGAAACACAAACACGGTGTGGCAGTCATTCCCCCACCCTGTGGCTTTCAGACCACTATGGTCCATCCTGTACCTCTCCCCTGTCAACAGGCTCTGCACGGCAGCAGGTGCCAACAAGATGAAGAGTGAGGTCCTTCTGACACCAGTGGGCAGTGTTCTGGCTTCCAAGCTGTCCCTTTAGGGCCTCCTCCTCTTAAGCACAGACTCATGAGGATGGGCCCGGAGCAGAAGCCCCAGGCTGGTCATCAGAGCAAAACATATGATTGTCATCCTACTTACTAATCCTCTGAGCAAGGCCTGTCAGGAAAGTCCCACCATGAATGGAAGTTGACAACTGCTTTGCAGATCTCTGTAGCCTTGGCTTCCACCATCATCGTGAGGACTCAGATCCCAGCTGCTGCTTTCTCAGTGAGAGAGGACTCTGCCAAGTTTCTTCTTCCTTTACCTGTCTCCTGGCTGCTAGTGCTATTCCATTTGGAATCCTGGTGATTATTATGAACAGTAGACTTCAGATGAATTGAATAAGAGGTTTTTTTTTTTTTTCTCTTTACTAGAGAAATGGACCATGATGTCATTAACAAATTTATGATATAAGACAGGAATTCTACTCAGTGTAAACCCTGAGAGGAATTTACCGGACACTTCCTTGATAAGTAGAGAAGGAAAAGCTGAGTGGCCAACCTTGGTCTATGAGGTACTGAGTCCTGAATTTTCACTGCATTTCTGAAACCAGGGTAAATTTGTGAGCTTTTATGCCTACTGTTGGAGAAATGACATTTGGACATGTCGTGTTAAACAAATGCATTAAGATTAATTCTTCTAATTCTCTCTTCACTCTACTTATTAAAATAATAATAGATAATTATAATATGATTACACTTTTATAATATATTAATATATAATATTATATGTCATGTTATAATTACTATAGTATATTATTATATTATATATTATAATATATTACAATTATAATTATTATCGTTATTATTATTGGTTTCTTCAAGACAGGGTTACAGTGTAGTCTGGCTGTCCTGGAACTTTTTACACCAGTCTGGACTTCAATTCAGAGATCCTCTTGCCTCTGCCCCCCAGTTCTGGAATTAAAGTCATGTACCAATACATGCCCATGATTGTCCTAAAAGGACTAATTTAACTCCACAAGGGAAGAGGCCATGGCATGCATTGTTCCATTCCCATGTGGTACTTGAGTGAGAACCTAGTGGGTTGAAAATGGTGTTAACTGGTGACTCAGCACTTGACAGTGCCCCGTTCCATCAGCCCAGGAATGTTTTGGATGGTGTCTTAGATAGTATT
Organism: Micromys minutus; assembly: GCF_963924665.1. Classification (NCBI taxonomy): domain Eukaryota; kingdom Metazoa; phylum Chordata; class Mammalia; order Rodentia; family Muridae; genus Micromys; species Micromys minutus. The sequence continues at coordinate 34,084,104 of NC_137981.1, forward strand.
TCATTACTGTGAAGAGACACCATGGCCATAGCAACTTTTGTAACATTCCATTGAGACTGGCTCACAGTTTCAAAAGTTTAGTTGGTTTATCATCATGGTGGATACAGCATGAAAGTGTCCTGGCAGACATGGTGCTGAAGTAGGAGCTGAGAGCTCTTTATCTTGATGTGCCTATACCAGAAGGGACTGTGTGTCCCACTGGGCATATCTGAGCATAAATAATCCCAAAACCCGCCTCCACAGTGCCACATTTCCTCCAACAAGGCCACACCTATTCCAGCAAGGCCACACCTCATAATAGTGCCATTCCCTACGGCAAGCATTCAAATATATGAGTCTGTGGTAGCCATACCTGCCCAAACAACCACACATGGCTTGCTATTGCTAAGAGAATGTGGTCTGATTTAAATGTCACCTCTACACATACACACGCCTCAGGCCTAACATTTGTAAGAAAGCAAAAGACCTTGGAGATGAAGCATTGAAAGTCTGTCTTGCCTTTTTCCCCCCCTGGAGTGGTCCTTGGTCTCACTGTACAGTTTTGTGTGTAGGGGTATAACCCAACCTTTGTCAAGCCCAGAATGTGAAAGGCTCTCAGACACCAGGGGCTGAGATATGCCCTTTTCCCACCTTCTGTTCCACTGTCTCTTTGCTAACAACAAGGCACCCTGTTTATAGTTAGGCACAGTGCCACCCAGAGGTGAAACATTGTCCAGCCTCCTCTGATCAGGCCTGGCTACATAAGGACTGGCTGAAGGGATATAAACAGAAGTATCACGTGACTGTGGGGACTCTCCTTAAAGGGTAAGGCCTCCTCTCTGTTTCTCTGGTGGAAGGCTTGGCACTCAAGTAGCCTCCTTAGGCCAAAACAAATGAGGAGGCTTCTACCTCATGGGGGTGGACATCTCTGGTCAGCCACTGTATGAACCCCTAAATGGCCACTGGAAAATTTGTTTTTCGTGCTGGAAATTGAGTCCAAAGCTTTGTGCATGCTTCTCATGTGCTCTACTACTGAGCCGCTGGCTCCTTCCTGAGCCTGTATAGATCTTTAATCAGAAAAGGAAATCTTATATATTTGGGGCTGAGTCAAGAAATTCGGTTATCTTCTTTCCTGAGAAATAGAGCCAACCTTCTTCTCCTGGTATCCCCAGAAGAGACAGCTCCACCGTTTTCAAGCTGGAATATTCAAGTCCTTTCTAATCTATTTTACATGTATCATTTCTATGTTGGCTTGTGCTTGTCTGTGTGTGCCCATGTTCATTCACATATGTGGGAGCACACATGCCAAGTCTCCAGTGAGAAGTCAGAGGACAACACGTGGTGCTTGGTTCTCTCCTTTCTCTTAGGCCGTCGGGCTTGGCAACACACCTTTTTACAGGATGCGCCATGTTACCAGCCCCTTTTAGAATGTTCTAGGAGAAGGTCGGTTCCAAGATGACTTGATTTCTTTACATCTGGTGTTGACTTAAAATATGATTGGCAAGAACTTCAAAACACTAATATCAATATAGGATACATTAAAAAAAAAGTCTGGATGGTGATGGCACACATCTTTATTCTATCACTCAGGAAGCAGAAGCAGGCGATTTTTGTGAATTCTAGGCCAGCCTGATCTACAGAGTGATGCCTCAAAGAGAGAGAGAAAGAGAGAGAGAGGGGGGAGAGAGAGAGAGAGAGAGAGCGAGAGAGAGAGAGAGAGAGAGAAAGAGAGAGAGAGAGAGAGAGAGAGAGAGAGAGAGAGAGAGAGAGAGAATGAGAGAGAGAGGAGGAGGAGAAGAACAAGAACAAGAACAAGAGGAAAGAGGAGAAGGGAATAAGAAGCCAATGGGGAAAATGGCTCACTTGGTAAAGTGCTTTCACCACAAGCTTAAAACCTACATTTGAGGGCTGGAGAGATGGCTCAGTGGTTAAGAGCACTGACTGCTCTTCCAGAGGTTCTGAGTTCAATTCCCAGCAACCACATGGTGGCTCATTACCATCTGTAATGAGATCTGATGCCCTCTTCTGGCCCGTAGGCACACATGCGGCAGAACAGTGTATACATAATAAATAAAGCTTAAAAAAAAAAAAAAAAAAAAAAAAAAACCTACATTTGAATTCCCAGAGTCCATTCATGTAAAGTTTCATACCCTGTGTGTGTCTTTAATCCTAGTGTTCCCCCAGTGAGCTTGGATACGAAGACAAGACAATCAGTAGAAATTCCAGGACCTGAGTATACACAGAGATAAAAACAGCACAGAGAATTCGCATAGATGGCTCAGCTGATGAAAGAGCTGGGCATGAAGCCTGGTGTCCTAAGTGTGTTCCTGGGAACTCATGGAAAGGTAGGAGAGAAATGACCCCACAAAGAGTTTCTTTGACCTCTATATGCAAGCAATAATAGGCCCACACCTGTCGCTGAACACAAAACTAAATCTAAAGAGAGCCTGGCTCAAAGTATACACTAAGGGCCAGCAGATGATGTCATCCTCTTACCACAACACCCATGCTCACACCCACACAAACACATATACACACACATATCAGACACATGTAACACACACACACAGTTTAAACAACAGCAAAATTCGTTAGCTAGCCTGCAGTAAATAAATGTCTCAGCTATTCATTCAGCTATCTTTAAAATACTACCTGGCAGATATGAACTTTAAAATCTGACAATAAACCCACAGGAATGGGTCTAGGCCAGAAAGTCAAGTCTCAAGTTCTAGTCGCCATTCTGCAAGGCCCAGGAGTCACCCAGAGGCAGAAGTTTGTGTGTGTGCTTCAGCAAAATGCATACTGGTCATCACTGCTCAGTATCAAGTTTTGGCCACCTCCCCTCCTCCCTCTCTGGAATTTTCTTGAGCCCTTTACCATGCCTGTGACCATACACAGGACTCCCAACACTGGTGTCACTGTGGGCTGCAGCTGACTGGGCAGTCTTCAGCCCTGACAATGGAACCTCTGTCTCTGCTGGTGGGTTTCATTTACCAGCTGTTTGTCTCCCCAGAGAGACATGAGCAGTGTGAGGTTTGATGTGTGGCGTAGCATTCATTCTCAGTACTAACACAGAGCAGAGGGAGACATAGCACTTTAAAAAAAAAAAACACAAGACAGAGACAGGCATGGTGGGCCAAGTTTTTAATCTGAGCACTCCAAAGGCAGAGGCAGGCAAGTGTCTGTGAATTTGAGGCCACTCTGGTCTACAGAGCAAGTTCCAGAACAGCCAGAGAATATACTTAAGATGCTGTGTTGAAAAAGGGACAAAATCGAAAAGGGGGCTTGAGAATTGGCCCAGTGGTCAAGAGCATTGACTTTTCTTGTAGAGAACCAGTATTCAATTCCAGACAACCATATAGAGGCTCAGAGCTGTCTAAAACTCCACTCCCAGAGTATCCAACACCTTCTTCCAGCTTTATCAGACACACGTGTGATGTACAAACATACCTGCTGGCAAAATACTCATATTCATAAAATAACAAGTGCTGAAAAAGAAAAAAAAATTAAAATGCAAGCCATGGGTTTATGAAATGGCTCAGCAAGCGAAGTCTTACTGCACAAACCTGAAGACCCAATTTCAATCCACAGAATTTACATAAACATGGAGAGGAAAAAAATGGAACCCACAAAGTCGTCTTCTGACCTCCACTTGTGAGCATACACAGAATAATAATTTGTAAAAATGAAACAAACAAACCCTATGAAAATCAGTTAGGTTGGAGGCGGGGCTCTGTTATAGAGCACATAGAAGCCATGGGTTCCATCCTTAGCTGGAAATAAAAGAAAAATAAGAAAACAAACAAACACACACACACACACACACACACACACACACACACACACACACACACACACACACAAACATGGAAGGAAGTGAATTCAAGACTCCCTTTGACTTTAGCATCGAGGAGTGAAGATCCCGGAGCTCAGACCTTACTTGAATCGAGTCATCTGAGGTTCCTAAGACAGAGTCTCTCATCTTGACCTGACTCAGGTCCCCACTTTGCTGCAGAATCGCTCTATTTGTGCACTACACAAGCCAGACACCTCTTGTCCTTGAACTATCTCACAAAAGACCCCAGTACAATTGTGCCAGAGAGAGTGCTTCATCCAGCTAGATTCAGGAAAACAGGCTGTGACCCCTCCTCCCTCCAGTTTCTGCCTGTAAGCCTGGGCCCCAATCCTGGCCCCCAACACAAGAACCAGAGCCAAATGCTTCTAGCATATACCACTCTGGGTGATTTATTTAAGGGTCTCCAAATAATCACTTAAGCGTCACCATGGCAACCTGAAGAGTTGCCATGGAGACTGGAGCAGGAAATGTCCCCATGGAGACACCTGGGAGACTCCATAGGAAATCATTACCAGGTGGAGGGGCTTGGAAAGGGGGGTCCTGAACACATAACAGAGCCCTGTGGTCTGCACTCTGATAGGAGGAGGGAGGCTAAGGGGCCAAGGGAAAGAAAGCAGCTTAGAGAGTCAGGAGAGTTCCTGATTTCCACGCACACCATTCCACTTGATGCAAAGCTGCTAGAAAAACATAGGGGAGCTCAGGGAGGAAAGACAAGCGTGGGTGGCAGTGGTAGCCCTCCAGGGGAAGGGGGAAGTTTCACTCTAAGTGCTTTGCCTTGCATTTGGATTTAGTTCACTACAGCGTTGCATTATTAACTGTTCTTACAACTATGGCTGTTAGTCATTTATCATGGTGACTATGTTGTCTTCTCAAACCAATCTCACATGGCAGGAGCGAGCTCTATGAAGGGGTGTGGAAGCACCAGTCATCTCGCAGATTAGAGGAACCGAAGGGCTTCTCAGACTCCCTCGGCAAGCCTGCATTTTGGGGCAACTATATTCCTACCAAAGCACTGTCTCGGGGATTGAAGGAGAGCTTAGGTGAGTCTGCAGCTCCTGGAACCCAAAGTCGCCGTGGCCTCTCCCCCCCCCCCCCCACTTCATTTCTACCCTAGACTCCATCCTGCACTGCACCGGCTCCACAGCACCCACTCTTGCTTCAAAGCCTTGAGCTGCGTTCCCATTCATAAGCCAGCCTGCTGAGGGCATTAATACGCATGCTCCAGAGGCAGCAGAACAAGCGTGCCTCTCTGACCTCTGATCCAGCCGGGTGAGCGCGAGCAGGGCAGACAGCTCAGCCGACCCACCTGCGCTTCAGCAGACAGTCCACGCCCAGATGGTTCCAAGGAAAGCCGGAGAGAAAGGAAGGGTGTTAGGAGAGAATTAAGGTGAGGAAGTGACTCAGCCCAGCGCTAGCCGGCAGCCATCCAGGAGGAACTCTCCAGACACAAAGGCCCCGTTAGGCTCAGCTTGCAATCTGGGTGAGCACAAAGCTTGGAAGGGAAGAGCTGACTAAGCTGCTGCTTTGAACACCCCCCCCACCCCCCCAACCCCCCCCACCCCCCCAACCTCCCCCACCCCCCCAATCCCCCCCACCCCCACCCAGCAACTGTCAGGTCACTCACTATGAGCCACATCACCGCTTTTACATTCAAACATGCCTCGTGCTTAGGATTTGATCACCTCTCGAAAGAATGAAATCGGGCGAGGGAGGTGATTCTAGGCAGCAGATAACTTCAACCTTGGGAGGAGCTGATCACAATGGAGGACTGCGCATCTGGTAGGTGGAACCAAGTCCCCTGAGCAGCAGAGGAAAATCATCAGGAGTGGCAGCTTTGTAATCCAACAGTTCAAGTTCTTGACTCAGGACAAGATGCTAACCTCTCAGAGACTGCCTTCGTTGAATAAACCCTGGGAAGCCAAGCTGACTCAACCGTTGATTCCTTCACTATTAATCATTCACCGTAAATGCTCTGGAACACCGGGGTCTAGGCTCAGTTTAGGATGGACTGTTAAGGAGTGCACCTCCTTACTCCCATTAAGATGGCTGCTATAGGGGGTCTGTAATCTCTGCACTTGGGAGGTTAAGGCAAGAAGATCTCAAAATGAAGGCTAGACCCTGTCTCAAAAACATAGAGGGAGAATACGAAGAATAATTCCTCTTGGAAGGAAACAGAGAAAGTGGGATTCTTGTGCTTTCTTGGGAGGAAGATAACCAAACCCAGCTATATCCCCACCCCCTAATACTTTGTTTAACGACAGAAGATATATCTCCCTCCCTCCTCTTACCCACATTATTCTGGGCATAGAGGAAGGGCAGGCCATGACATATCTGGGCATCATGGGGCACCAATGACAATCTGTTGAAGGCTGCAAATAGGGATAGAGACACTTAGGAGCAGAAAGAGACAGACAAAAGTGTGGATCGTGGAAGAAGAAATGGAGCCGAGCTGTGGAAAGATGAACATGTCTGACCAGACCAGAGATTTCTGCCTCTCATACTTAGCAGTTTTATGGCGTTGGGGAAAACATCTCTGACCTCTATGAGCTTCAGTTTCTACAGCTATAAAGAATAACAGAAATACCAGTGTCATACGTGTGCAGAGAAGAAAAATGACAGAGGCGCTAAATACAAGAAAAGCCTCAAAATAGACATTGTCATTCCGGTAATAATTTTTTTTACTACTATTAAAATAATTTTGTCGTTATATTTCAGTTCATGTTGGACAGTGGCTGCAGACGAAACCTAGGCAGGTTTGGTTTGATGACAAAGTATCTCACGTGGGCAAGTTGAGGTCAGTCATGGTTCAGTAGCTGGGAGCCTTAGATGGTCTTTGTGACAAGGACTTTAGATTTCTTTTAGTAGCATGTGGGTGTGTACTGGCCTAGATGTGTGGCCGTCCAGCCTGCGTTTTTGAAGTGGTACTTATGTGTCAAAGAGGTGGTAGGTGGGGACTCCTTAGGAGAGGCCAGAGAAAAAAAGGCCAGACCCAGAAAATCAAACAAAGACTGAAAAAGGAGGCTGGCAAGACTAGAACTGAAAACGAGGCTCTAAAAGTAGCCCTGGCCTGATCTCGCGCAGTTCAAACCTACTTTGGATGAAAGAGAGAGAGAGAGAGAGAGAGAGAGAGAGAAGAAGGAGGAGGAGGAGGAGAAGGAAGAAGCAGAAGGAGAAGAAGCTCACAGCCAGCCTGAGCAACTTAGTGAGATCCTGTCTCACACTTTACAAAAAGCTCGCCTGTAATCCAGCACTCAGGAGATAAAAATTGGAAGACCATAAGTATGAAGCTTCCTACTCAAGCTTCATAAGACTCTGTTAATAAAAAAAAAAATCCACAGGAGGAAACAGGGAGGAGGGAAGTAGAAAAGATTTTGAAAATGATAAAATGTTTGCCTAGCACATATAAGACCCTGGGTTCAATCCCCAACATCACCAAAAAGAAAAACATGTTGCATGTATATACTTGTGCACACACGCATGCATGCACGCACGCGCACACACACACACACACACACACACACACACACACACACACACGCACACACACACGCACTCGCATAGAAGTTTCAAACTCAAGAGCTGATGAATGACTCAGCGAGTGAGGACACTGACTACCGGGCTTGACAGTCTGAGTGTGATCCCAGGGATGGCCACGGTGGGAGGAAAGAATCACTCTTGCAAGTTGTCCTCTGTAGCTCACACATGCTACGGCACAAGCATGCCCACCCACATATATACATACACAAACAAAAAAATGTACTAAATATTTTGGAAGCCCATTTCAAAACTAGGCAACTGTCTAATGACATAGATATCTGTGGCAGTAAATACTAAAAAAATAGAATCGATTATCTCTACATTGGCCCCGCTATCTCACTCTGAGGTCGCCGCTTCTAGTCCCGAGCTGCGTGCACGGCCTCTGTCGCTCCGTTCACCACGACTCCCTTCCCTGGCGGTTTACTGCCTGCCCTACAGCCTCTGAGGTGTTTCTTTACCCCAAATCCCAAAACAAACACAACTCTAAGGCACAATAGCTTTCCATACAAGTTTATATATCAAACACTCAATCCACAAACTCTCTACACAATGAGATTACATCAAGTAGACAAAGATACAAACTGCCCCTCTATATGAGATATAAGACCTATAAAATCTTTAATGTTTATAGCTACTTAACTCCAGTTAAGCCCATCTGAATCTAATTTATCCTTCCTGACGTCCATCTTGGAACTTCTCTCTCGGTCCTCCCCTGTCCTCTAACCTCTGACCCTCCTCTCTCCACCTCCCTTACACTGCCTAATCACTGGCTCTTGCCTTTATTTTACTAATTTAAATGGGAAGGTTCTGATGAAGTCCTGAGTGCATGACTAAGCAGCACTTCTTGGGGAGGTGGAATTAACATTAAAATACAAACAGGTTGTAGGACCATCCATACCCAAATGATGGGGAAAAACTCAGGTTTCCTCCAAATTCAGGGAAGAATTTGGATGAGGGAAGGAGAGGTTGCCAGATGCTGTGAGAGAGGGGACCAGAAAGGGCTTCGAAGGTTCTGGAAGGTTTATTGCAGGAAGTGAGAAGAGGAAGACAGGAACTTATGTATGACAATATATGCACATCTATGTATGACAGTATACATGCCATCTATGTATGATAGTGTACACACATCTATGTATGACAGTACACACCATCTATGTATGACAGTGTACACACATCTATGTATGACAGTACACACCATCTATGTATGACAGTACACACCATCTATGTATGACAGTGTACACACATCTATGTATGACAGTGTACACACATCTATGTATGACAGTACACACCATCTATGTATGACAGTGTACACATATCTATGTATGACAGTATACACACATCTATGTATGACAGTACACACCATCTATGTATGACAGTGTACACATATCTATGTATGACAGTACACACCATCTATGTATGACAGTGTACACACATCTATGTATGACAGTACACACCATCTATGTATGACAGTGTACACACATCTATGTATGACAGTATACATACATCTATGTATGACAGTACACACATCTATGTATGACAGTGTACAGACATCTATGTATGACAGTATACACCATCTATGTATGACAGTACACACCATCTATGTATGACAGTGTACACACATCTATGTATGACAGTGTACACACATCTATGTATGACAGTGTACACACATCTATGTATGACAGTGTACACATGCCATCTATGTATGACAGTATACACACATCTATGTATGACAGTGTACACATATCTATGTATGACAGTATACATACATCTATGTATGACAGTATACACACCATCTATGTATGACAGTGTACACACCATTTATGTATGACAGTGTACATACATCTATGTATGACAGTATACACACATCTATGTATAACAGTATACCCACATCTATGTATGGCAGTATACATACATCTGTATATGACAGTGTACACACATCTATGTATGACAGTACACACCATCTACGTATGACAGTGTACACACCATTTATGTATGACAGTATACACACCATCTCAGATGTCTTCTGAGCAGACAAAGTCTTGAAGGGAGGAAGCATGGAAACTGCCGTGACAGTAGTGGGGACACAATGTCTGTCCCTGCTGGCTGTGGCACATCCCACTACCATTTAGCACTCATGCCCTTCTGCTTGCATCACTGTTAGCTGGTAACAAGTCTGTCTTTTCTGCCATTAATTTATTGATTCAGCTGACAATTAAGGAACGTCCCTAAAGTGTCAGCAAGCATGAGAGGATGTCACTGAACATCCAATAAAGATGAGCCACCAGGCATGGTACTGTGGTGACATGTGCTTAATCCCCACCAATGAGAAAGTTGTGGTGGAAGGATCAGGAATCCAGGCTAGCCTGAGCTACACAAGACCCTGTTTGAAACAAATAATAAAAACAAAAAGAAAACCCTGGCTTCATGGTGATAGAAAGTTTAAGAGAACAATCTATGAACATATGTGTGTCCTCGGGTCCTGGCTTCCACTGAAAATCTAGCCTGAGTTTCCCAGAGCACAGCGATCTCTCCATACTCAGCATAGGCAAGACCATGGAGACAATTGTTTGGGCCTGGGGATATGAAGGCCTTAGGTATAAGTCGGGAGACTCACCTAGCTTAGAGCAAGCACAGTCTCGAACCCATTTGACTCTCTCTGGAATCTTATACTGAAAAGACTCTCCATGGTGCACATGTAGGTTTATTATCCCAGAGGGCCAGGCCAGAGGGTCTGGGCCAAAGCCTAGAAATCTGGATGTCAACAGGCTCTAGTGTCACATGCAGAGTCTAGGGATATATCTGCTCTGTACTGAAGAGAGGACCTTTGATAGCAGAAGGTTCTTGGACACACGCATGAGCACTGGAGAAGCCAGGGAAAGTTAAATAGACTTAATCCTTCAGAGAAATTAGATGTTTACTAGTCTTTCTCCAGGAATGCTGGGAAAGGGTGTGGTTTACAACCTGCTGATCATTTATAATCTGTAAAGGTGGGTTTTACCCATATCACCCAGAAATTATGTTTTGTTTATCTAATACCCTTTCCTCCTAAACCTGAGCATTGCTTCTAGGTTTAATAAGCCCATCCTTTGAGAGGTGTTACCTGCGGTTTACAGCACCCTAAGTGACTTCATGTTATCTTCAGGCCGGGCCTATCTTGACTCCCACAGACATTGTGTTTACAACAGTCATTCTCTCTGTTTCTGAGGCAACCGTACCCATCTGTATGGGAGAAGAAACAAGTAGTTTATAAAGAGTTTCAGTGTAAACATGGCTTAAGCTTTGTTGCACACACAGACTGAGTTTATTGTCTTCAGAAAACTTCTTCCAAAATTGTGCCATGACTAAAATAAATAACCTGGTGTTAGACTCTGGAAGTTTTGAACCAAGTTGAGCTGAGATGAGTTTCATTCTTGTCTCTTCCTGGATCATTTTGCTTCTGGCCATAAAGCCTTCAGGGACCCCTTGCATTTCACATCGTTTGGAAATTCCGTGTACCTGTGAGAGCAAAATGGACAAGGAATAGAAGAGCAAGAACCCTCCTTCTTCTGAAATGCAAATGAATTCTTCAATTCTGGAGCACCCCAAAGAGTTAGAGAGTCAATTTGCATACTCCTTCGGGAACATTCCTGGAAGGTACCGTGAGAAAGGAAAGAGCTGGACGTGGGTTTGGAAATGTGGCTTTCATAGGTGTGTGTGTGTGTGTGTGTGTGTGTGTGTGTGTGTGTGATTTTAATTTCCCTTCTTAGCCACATTAATTCACTCCTCCATGACTCAGTTTCCCCATTTGCTCAGTAGGCAGGTTAATAATGGTACATACGTCAGAGGATGGCTCTGAGGATTGAGACTCAGAAAGCTGTTGGGACCACACTGGGCTGAGATTTGCAGTCCCAGTCTTTGCTTTTGTCTGGTGGTGTAGAGGAGGGCAGTGTTGGATAGATATTATTCCAGGGAGGGAGGGAGAAGCTGCCTCTCTCAATAAAGGCGGTTCAGAGAGGTTAGGGTACAGCTCACAGTCCCTGAGACCAGAGAAAAACCTATGACATGGGAGAACAGAGCCAAGTGACCAAGCAAGACAGTACTTTTCTGGTTGGGAAGTTTCCATAGTCCCTGGTTTCTGTGTGTTACTGCTCTGAGTTCTTGCTTCCCATCACAGGGTTAAGCTGAAACTTGCAGAGTTTCTCAAAGGCTCATGACCTTGTTCTTCTAGCCAATCAGCAGAGAGAAAAGCCAGCAGTAAATCTGGTTGCTTAGAGACCTCTGGAGAAGCCCACCTGCAAAAGGAAACACATCCTGCTTGGATATGAGGCTCCTCAATGTAATAAAAAGGAAAGGACCAAATCCTGGGTATGCTCAGAGGAAGTGGGTTATATGGCAGCTAAACTGAGGTTTGAGGGTCCCAGGAAGTGGAGGAAGGCTCAGGTGTGTCCCGTTCCTGGTCAAAGTGAAGATGGGTGTAGGCTAAGTAGACAGACACCGAGTGTCCTATGTGTCTGCATAGAGTAACACATTGGGCTTTTTCCATTTGCCCTTCCTGGGGCCCTGGCTCACTGGAGTCTTACTGATATGATTCTCCATGACGTAAGCTCAGGCTGAATATCCCAGAAGACTTGGTCTGAGAGTGTGAGCAAAACTCTGGAAAGCCAGTGGTGGCAAAATCGGGTCGGTGTTGGTTCCGTCTCGGGCAGTTTTTATAGGGGTGTGCTCTGGCCTGACGATGTAGAAAATGGGTAGGCTTTTAAAATGGCTGCTGAAGTTACCTAGGCAATGGTAGCGCATGCCTTTAATTGGGAGGCAGACTCAGGTGGATTTCTGAGTTTGAGTCCAGCCTTGTATACAAAGCAAGTTCCAGTATAGCCAGGACTACACAGAGAACCTACATTCTGTCTCAAAAAACAAACAAACAAACAAAAACAAAACTGAAGGAAAGAGAGGGGGCACTGCTGGCTTATTTCTTTCAAACATATTTTAAAGAGTTTGGGGGTGGGGGCAGATGTGATGGTACAGATCTTTAGTCCCAGAACTTGGGAAGCAGAGGCAGATGAACCTCCTAGAGCTCACAACCAACCTGGTCTAGCAAGTTTCAGGCCAGCCAGAGCTACAAAGTAAGTGAGGGTCTGTTAAAAAAATTATTTTTATTCATGTGTATGTGTTTGTGCCTTCAGTAGTTTATGTGCACCGCATATGTGTCTGGAGGCCAAGAGGTATTGAGTCTTCTAGAACTAGAGCTATAGGTAATTGTAAGCTGCCAGATGTGGGCTGGGAACTGAAAGCAGTGTCAGGTTGCAAAGAAACCTGGGACAAAAGTCTAACTGTGGTGTCTATTAGCATACCAAAGTGCGCTCTGGCAGCCAGGCTCCTCACTACCCTAACTAAATCTCCCCAGCCTAGGGGCCTTGCTTGCCTTCCTTCAGCCCTTCCCCCTTCTCGCTCCTATATAAAGGAGCCATTTTGGCCAAGTCATCTTGGTTCCTATAGCTCTCTTGGTTCTTTCGGCCCTCTGCTCTTGGCTTCCTCTTGCCTCTCTTCTCTTCCTCTTTCACTCCTTCACACCCTGTCCTCTCATAGCTCCATCCAGTCTGTTGGCCATATTGAGCAGACTATTTTTCTCTCTCTCTTCTGAACTGCAGATGCCTCTGGCTGCACTGTCCCTCACAGCTACAATAAAAACCGTCTTCTCAATCACACCTTGGTTGCAAAATGCCCTCATTTAACTCACCCAGGTCCTCTTGAAGAGCAGTAAGTGCTCTTAACCACTGAGCCACGATTCCAGCCCCTGGGTCATTTCTTGGTGTACCCTGGCCATTACTCTGTATCTATTTGGTCTCTCAGAAGACTTCACAGCTCCGCATATGGGGGCCTACAAGCAAGCCCTACTGTAGAGCTCAGCACCTTGTGTGTCTGGAAAACACCCCATCAGAATGGCCCAGCAATTGGCAGCTGCTTTCCAGCTGTTGCTTCTACACAAAGGGAGGCTTGCTCAGAGGGGTGACCTTGGCAGCTTCCTGGGGAGTGTGATCCTATCACTTTCCGGCTTCTTCCTCCTGACCCAGCTGACTGGCTTCTCTGAGCCTCAGTAGGGCACAAGGACAATTGCTACTGTCACGTGGTGGATGGAAACCTGTATAAAGAGGTTGGGAAGACAAGGCTCTGGGAGACATAGGTGCTGCTTAACTCCAGCTAGAGTTTCTAAATTGCAGCAATTCATCTAGCAAGCTGCTTCTGTCTGGCTCTGCACCACTTCATCCCCTCTGAGAGCCTGACTGGGATCACGTGACTATTTGCATCTGGTTTGCATATGTCGACACCCACAGGACAGGCCGGCTGCTGAGTTTCAGCCTGTTCCCCAGGAGCTGGGCTTCATTCTTTTGAAAGCAGGGGCTGTTCTTATTGTATTACAGATTTCTTATAGACTTCTCAGCCACTCTCTGCAGTTCCTGTAGGGTAGGGGGCACATTCCTCTGGAAGTGTCGGGGAGAGATAAGAATGCATGTCAGGTTATCCTGCCTCTGCTGTCCCTTGAGCAGAGGCATTGAGAGCAGCAGAGAAAGGATCAAATAGGGACTGTTATGATTTCTGTGTTCAGGAAATGGTCACTGTTCTGACTTGCTCACGGCCAGAGCTGTGTTTATTCTTGGAGTCACTGGGTTCCATAGCTGGGTCCTTGGTTGTGATGGTTTGTGTAGGCTTGGCCCAGGAAGTGACACTATTAAGAGGTGTGGCCTTTTCGATAGGTGTGTTGCTGTGGGAATGGGCTTTATACCCTCAATCTAGCTGCCTGGAAGTGAGTCTTCTCTCCTAGCAGCCTTCAGGTGACGATGAAGAACTCTCAGCTCCTCCTGCATCATGCCTGTTTGGACGCTGCCATGCTCCTGCCTTGATGACACTGGCCTGAACTTCTGAACTTGTAAGCCAGTTTGTATTAAATGTTGTCCTTATAAAAGTTGCCTTGGGCATAGTGTCTGTTCACAGCAGTAAAACCCTAACTAAGACACAGTCTACATTAGAGAAATGGAGGTGACCTCGTTGGAATTTTTGTTTGCATTTCTAAGCAATTAACACGAATCATCTCTCCTTCCCTTGTTCATTCAACAAAAGGCCCAGAGCCCTGCTATGCATGCGGTCAGGGCTGGGGACAGAGGCCAACATGTCAGTGTTTCTAAAGATGACAACGTTGTAGTCTGTTCATAAAGAAAGCTGGCACAGCTCCCTCCGTTGAAGCTTATAACAATGAGAACCTCAAAAGGGTGCGCTGGCTTTAACCCCAGAATTCTGCATGCCGAGGCAGGCTGATCTCTATGAATCCAAGATAAGGCTGGTCTGTAGAACAAGTTCCAGGACAGAAGGCTGTTACATAGAGAAGCCCTGTCTCAAAAAAGAAGCCAAGAAAACAATAGCAACAACAAGGACGAAAGAAGTGAAAACATAAACTTCTCCAAAAGACAGGAGGCAACATGGCAGAAGTCACATTGTTTTGTTCTTAAGATGTATTCATTCTATTTACTGTATATAAGTGTCTTGCCTACATGCATGTATGTGCACCATGTGTGTACAGTGCCCAAGAAGGCCAGGGTATCAAATACCCTGGAACTAGAGTTATAGATGGTTGTAAGCTGCCATATAAGTTCCTAGAATGGCAAAGTACAGTTAACCACACAGAACAGCTTCTCCAGCCCTCAAAAGGCACACTGAACTGGTGTGTGTGTGAGAGAGCATAAGCCAGTTGTTCCAGAATGGAAGCAGTAACAGGAGAAAGCCTGTGCTTCGATCTGATTGATGGCAGTTGGGAGCTAGTGAAGACAGAGGAATCTCGAAGCTATTGTTCTGTTCTACCTAGACTGCTCTACAAAGACCGATAAGACCTCTCTTAGTTTAGTTCACTATTAAACCACAAGTCCTTTTGGGAGATATACCCAGGAAGACAGTCTTACAAAGAGCCCCCACCCCACCCTGAACCCCACCCTACTCCCCGGAGTGTGACTTCAAATAGGTATCTGGAGAATACACTCCTACCCAGTGCTTAATCAAGAGGAACAGTATCTAAGGGTGGGGAGCTAAGGATGGATTGTTGGCTGTGGCTTGTGTGCGTGTCTGGAGGGATAAAACCTGACTGAGAGTCAAGAGGAAAGAACAGGGAGTTAAGTGAGGAACAACAGTTGGCTTGGGGTTAGCAAGCTGCTTCTTAGTTTTGCAAAGTGCAGTGGGTAGCCTCAGGGCTAGCCTAGTGCCTGGCGCAGGGCAGGCACTCAATCAATAATTATTTATGGAGTCATTAACCACTGGTAATCCTTCCTCCCGCTTTTATCCAAGATTGTCAAAGACTTTCAATCTCTGATCCACAGGTTCTGCCTTGTTTCCTGTTCTCTAGGCAGGTTCTTTACTGGAAATGGGCCTGCCCTAGGTTCATCTTTTAACCAAGAGCACTTGGCTTAGGGCCATTCTCAAGTTAGAAATAAAGCAAGAGGTAGGGAAATGTCTCCGGGGTTCACAAAGTTACAGAGAGCCAAACTTAAAGTAAATTTCCCTCAAACAGGCCTCAATCATTTCAGATACAGCATTCCTAAAAAGTTCTGGGAAGCATGGCACTTGCTAACAGAGAATTCCATTCCCAGGGCCCTGGATGGTGGGGGTGCAGGCGAGATGACTCATTCCTTTAAGGAGCACTCTTTAGATGTTACTGCGTTTCCCAGGTGGGATGGATGGGAAACTGGCCCTAAGAAGACTGCTTTTTCCACTCATAGCCACCATATCCCTGAGGTTTCCATCAATACCCACATGCACAAAGAGACATGTACTTTTGCTTGTCCTCTTACACACACACACACACACACACACACACACACACACACACACTTACAGACTTACTTCTAGAACGGTCACTGGGATGCACTCTAGGAACACCTGGCACATATCCATCAGAATGTAAGTTCTGGGTCAGAAGCCCCTGCATCTCATCTCACTGAGTCTATAGCAAGACCCAGCGTCTAGAGTTCTTTACTGGACAGCTTCCCCATTGATCCACTGAGGATACCACAAATAATGAATCCAAAGCAAGGCCTAGTGAGAGCCTTGAATCCTGGGCTACTTTGAGGGACTGTTGATTACTAGGCACTGAGGATTCAGCAGTTATGGAAACATTTTTTGGAGTGAGAGAATAAAATGAATGCTTGCCACAGACAGGGCACCAAAGACAGAAACAAACTAGTCCATTCAAGTGTAACTTAGTGTGCCAACAGGTTTTGCTGGGGCTACTTAACAGGAGTATAGACAACTTATAGGTGACTATGCTGTTGAGAAAAAGAAATCTCTCCTACCAACTATTAAGTGCCTATAAATGCTCAGTGAAGGATGAGCCTTTTGAGTTGCTCGGCAACGGTAATCTTTACCTTTCTGTAAATTCCCAAGGGGCAGGGCGCCCCACCTTCTAGCAATTGCTAATGACATCTTTATCCTCCAGGAAGGGTAGCACTCCCTAAGCCCCTTTCCATGTCAGACCTTCAATGGAACCCATGAAGCAAGCTTCTGCAGGTCTCATACAGCAATCACAAGTACTGAGACGTCCAGAAGGAACTGCCACGTTGTGGCCAGAGACAGCATTCCACAGCAGCAAAAATGGCTTATATCTATTGGGGATGCTACGTGCTCTGTGCACAAACCTACTCAGTATGCACTCACTCAGTACTGCACAGTTCTAGACACCTCAGGCCCTGGTTGGCTTGGCTAGTTTTCCCAGATCAGGGTCTCCCTCAAGGCAGAAAGCAGGAAGGTCAAAGACCAGCTAGGTCTCTGCAGAGTTAGGGCTGAGATATCTTCTCCTTGTTGGCTGTCAGAGGGAACTGCTATCTCAGAATCTATCTCTGGTGCCCAGATCCTTCCATCTAATAGCCAGTAATGGCCAGACCAGTGCTTCCCATCCTAAGAATCTCCTCGCCTCCCAAGGCCTTTGCAATTAGTTTGAACCCTCCTCAATAGTCCAGAGCAGTCTCTCAGGTTCTTTGTTCATTTGTTTGTTTGATCTTGTTTTCCGAGACAGGGTTTCTCTGTGTAACAAGCCTTGTCTGTTCTGGAGTTCTCTTTGTAGACTAGGCTGGCCTCTGGAACTCACAGAGATCCACCTGCCTCTGCCTCCCAAATGCTGGGATTAGAGGCCTGCATCTCCACTGCCCAACTTCAGTCTCTCAGTTTTAATCCATCCTGTAACCTTATCCATAGCAGCAAAAGCACTTTAACCACAAAAAACAAACAAACAAACAAACAAACAAACTAGCAAACAAAAAGTATTTGTAGGTTCCAGGAACTTAGGACATGGGTGTCTTTGGGGTGTGTGTGTGTGTGTGTGTGTGTGTGTGTGTGTGTGTGTGCCAAAGAGAACTAAGTTGGCAGTGGTGTCAATACTGGCTGACAGATATTAATTAAAAGGGGGCTAAACCTATTTATAATAGCCAGAAGCTAGAGAGAACCCAGATGTCCTTCAGTAGATGAATGGATACAAAAATTGTGGTGTATTTACACAATGGAGTACTACTCAGCTATTAGAAACAATGACTTTATGAAATTCTTAAGAAAATGGATGCATCTAGAGAATATCATCCTGAGTGAGATAACCCAGTCACAAAAGAACAGACATAATATGCAGTCACTGATAATTGGATACTAACCCCAGAAAGCTCTGAACACCCCAGAAACAACTCACAGACTATATGAAGTTCAAGAAAAACAAAGGCAAAAAAAAAAAAAAAGAAGAAGAAGAAGAAGAAGAAGAAGAAGAAGAAGAAGAAGAAGAAGAAGAAGAAGAAGAAGAAAGCCTCAGTCCTTCTTAGGAAAAAAATGTATAGCACCCTCTCATAGTGTGGTACACCTGGACCTCAAATCATTAATAATCCAAGAGCTAAGATAATAGCCTTGTGGCAATCTTTGGTATTCACAGATCATTATGCTTAATCTATACCCAACAAGAAATCTGTTTCCATGTTATGTTCTGTCCTACATGTACTTCATGCTTATGGTAACTAGTGGGATTTCTATGCATGCTATCAAACCTCTAAAAGAATTAAGTGCTGACAAAAATATTCATATATTGTTATGCCAAAATGCCTTTAAAAATCTGTATATGTATTCCTCTTTTTTTTTAAAAAAAATAAAGTGGTAAGAAAAAAAAAAGAGAGGGCTAAACGATTAAAATGAAAGTAGCTAAGAGTCCAAAGCAATTGCAAACAGGCTGATAATGGCTTCCTTGGGCAGAGTACCTGTTAAGCTAAAATGCACAGAAGGGCTCTGAATCAAAGGGTTAACACTCCCAGGCAGGTCTGGGCCTGAAGAGAACCTAAAGAGATTCCCCAAAGCTCCACTTGCCTAATCAGACCTGCACTTCTGAAGAGGGGTACCTTTAGTAGAATCCCCTAGCCCATCTGTCTAGGCAGGGAAAAGGAATGCTGCTGATAACCCTGTGGGGGTTGCTCTGAAGAACTCTTGGTGCTGTGGCAAGTTTCAACCTGCCATCACTTTAGGGGACATCAGAGAGAGTTTGTAAACCTCCTCTGGGTTGCTTCTTGTTCCTCTTGTGGTGGTTTCCTTCCCTGAATTCCTTGTGGCATTTTAAATTAGTAATTAATATTTTTATTGTCATCGTTGTTTCTTTACAGTATTAGATATTAAACTAAACCCTCTTATATACAAAGTACAGACTTCACCACTAAGCTACAGACCTTATCCACCAAAAGTGAGCTGTATTCGTTAGGGCTTTATTACTGTGAAGAGACACTATGACCAAGGCAACTCTTTATAATGGAAAACATTTAATTGGGACTGGCTTACAGTTTGAGAGGTTTAGTTCATTATCATCATGTGGGAGAAGCGGGGCAGCATCCAGGCAGCCAAGGTGCTGGAGAAAAATAAAAAAACCTGATAGTTCTACATCTATGTCCACAGGCAGCAGGAGACTGTAAGCCACACTGGGTGGAGCTTGAGCATATGAGACCTCAAAGCCTACCTCCACAGTGACACACTTCCTCCAACAAACCCATGCCTCTTAATAGCGCCACTCTCTGTGGGCCCAGCATTCAAACAGATGAATGAGTCTATGGGAGCCATTTTGATTCATACCATCACATAGGCCTTCAATGCTAAACGCTAGTTCATTCATTCACATATATGTTCAATGAGTAATTTTTTAAAATTCCATTGGGATATAACATGTACACATGCCAAAGACAACACATTTCCTTAGTTCTTGTGACTTGTATATGAGTTTTGTTACAGGGCTATACAGACTGTGCTAGGGAGACAGAGCAGGGAACAAGGTGGAAGGTCCCCTCCCCCACACTTATTACCTGAACAGGAGCTAAATGGAAATCTTTCTTTTGGCCCCAAGTCAGTTACTCTTCTGTCAAGAGACTGAAATCGTTTGCGCAAAACCTGTTACTACATGCCACCCGCCACTCAGCCATCTCTCCCAGAGGTAGGCCAGAAGAGCACCTATGTGAGACTGAGCCCTAGTCTGATACCATTGCTACTATCCTATCTCTTTTGCACACAAGAGAACTGAGGCCCAGAGGGTTACGGGGCGGGGCGTTTAGAAGCTGACCTGTCAGTCAAGCACTCTGAGCAGCAGAGGTCGCCTGCACAAGTGAGCGAGCGAGTGCTCTGCTGAGTTTCTTCTGTCTCTGCCGAATCCTAGGCCTTGTCGAGGCTCTGTAGACATCCTATCATTCTTTGTCTAAGTACTCTACTAAAAAGTGGGAGCTCCAAGGTGAGCGAACTGGAGGCCTGGGAAAGGTAAGTAACCAGCTTGGGGACACGGACAAGGGGTGTCCACTCTAGTTCCCAAATGCTTTCTCTGTAGGGGGGAAGGTGCTCGAGGAGAAAGGCACAGGACTGGAGCCAGCTAGGGAGACATAAAGGGCCAGTGTAGGGTCCGGTGGTGAAGGGGAGGACGGAGAGGTGTGAGGAGGATCAGAGGTTCTGAGGGAGGTAGCAAGGAAGGACCGCTGAGGTGGCTTGGAATTAGTGGGAGAAGATAGATGGGCTTTTTGGGTTTTGTTTTGCTTTGTTTTTTTGATTTTTAAGAATGCAGGTGCCAGAAGGGGGTGTCGCATCCTCTGGAGCAGGAGTTATCAGGCTGCTGTGAGCTGTCTGATGTGGGTGCTAGGAACCAAAGTCAGGTCTTCTGCAAGAGCAGTGAGCACTCTTAGTACCTGAGTCACCTTGCCAGCCCAGAGAATCATTTTCTGTGGGAAAGACAGACAGAAGGCTGATTGCAAAGTGCCAGCCATGGAGCACTTTTGTACAGGATGAGGTCAGGTAATGATTTCTTCCTGGGAAAATACAAGAAAGGACAAAGAAGGGCCTCTGAGTGGAGCCCTAATCCTGTCCAGGCAAGAGGAAGAGGCCTGGCGGAGCACAAGTAGAGAGAAGGTGTTTGTTCCAATGTTCCTGTGTGGAAGTCAGGACAAGGAGTGGCTTCTCTCAAGTGAGAGAGACTCTCCCCTACCTTCTAAGAATTGAAGTCTGAGAGGAGGGGTGGCTGGAGATATGGCTCAGTGGTTAAGAGCACTGACTGCTCTTCAAGAGGTCCTGAGTTCAATTCCCAGCAACTGTATGGTGGCTCACAACCATCTGTAATGTGATCTGATGCCTTCTTCTGCTGTTTCTGAAGACAGCTACAGTGTACTGATATCCAATAAATAAATAACTAAACCTTTAAAAGAAGGGAAGAAAGGCGGATAAATCCAGATATATATATATATAGAGAGAGATAGAGTGAGAGAGAGAGAGAGAGAGAGAGAGAGAGAGAGAGAGAGAGAGAGAGAGATATTTAGGCCGTTGAAGAGATGACAGGGATGTTTTCAAAGATGGAGACAGCATCTTTTCCTTCATACTCCTCATTGTGATTGGACATATGTGGTTTCTAAGAGCTTCCACAACAACTGGACACAAACTAGGGTTTAAAACAATGGCTTACTGATTCACAGTTCTTAAGGGGAAAAGTTCAAGACAAAGGGCTTGCCAAGCTGGTTCCTCTGAAAGCCACCAGGGAGAATGTGTCCCAGACCTTGTTCCTGTTACTTCCTACAGTCTTCTCTTCTGCTTGTGCACCCACTACTCCAGCCTCTGCTCCCCACTCATATGCCATCTGCCGCCATGGGTGTCTGAGTTCAAATTTCCCTTTTTAAAAATTTGTTTTTGCTGGAGGTGGTGACACACACGTTTAATCCCAGCACTCGGGAGGCAGAGGCAGGCAGATCTCTGAGTTCCAGGACAAGCAGGGCTACACAGAGAAACTCTGTCTTTGAAACCAAAACCAACCAACCAAATAAATGATAAATAACAAATTATCAACAAACAAATAAACAGGCAAACAAACACACAAATAAAAAAATAATTTATTTCTGGCCCAGCCATGATGGCACACACCTTTAATCTCAGCAATTGGGAGGCAGAGGTGAATCTCTGTGACTTGGATGCCAGTCAGGTCTACAGAGTAACTTCCAGGACAGCCAGGGCTACGCAGAAAAACCCTGTCTAGAAAAAACAAAACGTTGTGTGTGTATGAGGGTGTAGGTGTGCCGTGGGTATGTGTGTATGATGGTCTGAGGAAAACTTCCATCTTGTACCTCGTTGAGGCAGGATCTCTTACACGGTTGCTATTTGTGTGCCCCAGGTTAGCTCAGTGCCGTTGACTTCTGATAGTCCTCTCGTCTTTCCTTGTCTGGCTGGAGGGATGGTGCTGAGATGACAGGCATGTGCTATTGGGTCCGGCATTACTGTAGGTTTAAGGAATCTGATCTCAAGCTGACTTGCGCAGTAAGCACCCCCTGAACCATCTCCCCAGTACAGAACTTCCTTAAAGAAGTATTTATTTGCGGGGATGGTGCTTAGAGGCACTCAGGATGGTTCAGAGGTTGGCATCCAGTCGAAGGCTTTCTACCTGGCAACAGGATCATTTACCTAGATACCAAGAAGGTTGGAAAAGCACCTAAATCTGCATGCAGTGTGTGCCTAGGCAGACTGCAAAGGGTCCCTGCTCTGAGACCCAGTGTCCTTATGAGATTGTCTAAGACAAAGATTCAGGTCAGCAGGGCCTATGGTTGTTCCATATGTGCCAAGTGTGTCCATGAGAGGATCAAACAGGCTTTCCTTATTGAAGAGCAGAAAATCGTTGTCAAAGTGTTGAAGGCACAAGCACAGAGTCAGAAAGCAAAATAAAGATGCAGCTCTTTTAAGAAATAAAAATCAAGAATTGGTCTAAAAATACTTATGTGTGTGTAGATGGGGCGGGGGTTCTGTGTGCATGTGGCACATGTTTATTGTGCAGGTCAGAGGATGAGTTATGAGAGATGGTTCTCTCCTTCTACCTTGTGGTTTCTGAGAATCCAATTCAGGTCATTCAGGCTTGGCAGCAAGTGCCTTTGCCCACTGAACCAACCCAGTAGCCCCCTCTTCTTATAAGCATGAGTTCATTCTAATGCCCTCATTTAACTTGATTGAGCCTATATAGTCAAGGATTGTGGGGACCAGGGGGAAGCTACAGAAATGAGTTCATGCCAAGGTGGTTGGTTAAAACAACTTTAAAACATTAAATATGTCCGCAGGCTCTCTCATCTAGAATTTATGTTTCACGTAGGCCTCCAGAGCATCTTATATGGGATTCAACAAAAGTCGTGTGCACCACTAGCCAGCCCCTAGGAGGAAGTGTTCTCTTCAATTGCTTCCTGGAACAAACTCCTAATCTCTGCACTGTTCTTTGAGAGTGACTGGGAGACTATAGCTCTTCTGTCTTCAGCACCCTTTGGACACAGAACTTAGTTGGTTCTCTGATCAATAAAAAGATGGACGTCTAATTTTCACCCCTCCCCACCATCTCTTCTTCACTATTAATTCAAATAAGAACCTAGATGGGAAACTCAGGGATGCTCTCGGGTTAAGTAACGACCAGCCAGAGAGAAGGTATCTTAGGGGCAGGGGAGCGAGGGAGGTCCAGGGACTCTGCAAAATGATGGCACCATGACAACAATGGGCCCCCATTCCCCTAAATCGATCTGACACAGCCTGAATCACCCGAAAGAAGAATGTCAGTTGGAGTCATTGTCTTCTCATAAGGTTGGTCTATGGACAGATCTGTGATATGGGCATATCTTCATTGACAATTCATTGCTAACTGGGCAGGACAGCCCAGCCTACTATGGGTGGTACCATTCCCTGGGCAAGTGGTCATGGGCTGTATTAGGAAGCTAGCTGTGCATGAATCTGGCAAGCAAGTCAGTATGCCCCATTCCTCAATAGACCCTGCCTTGGCTCTGAGTGAGAATTCGTATCTTGACTTCTCTCAGCAATGGAACTGTGACCTGGAAGTGTGAGTTAAAATATTCACTTTCTTTCTCTAATGTGTTTTTTGGTCATGGTATTTGCCAGAGCAACAGAATAAAATTAGGGCGTCTTCTTGGTCACAGAAGCCCAGGCTATCTGAACAGAGAGAGATCTTCAAATAGTTTTGCCTCAGCATATTAGAATCCATGTCGGTTTACTGAAGCCTTTAAAATGATAAATCTATCAAGCCCAGCCCAGGAAACACATGTTCACAATAATGTTGAGATCGTTACAGTGCTACAGTGACCCTGCTGAACTTGCTTGAAGCCATAGCTGAGAATCTTTGGCCTGACAGTCTTCTTAGTCCCTTTCTCCTGAGAAATACCAGGTGAGGAAAGGTACTAGGTTCTCTTCTACCTTGAGCATCATTCTGAGGCACAGAGCAACCTAAGGTTTGGCAAAGCCTGGTCTTCTTCTTCTAATCATCATCATTCAGAGTTTGTTTCCTAGTAACAAACATGGTTTCTATCAAGAAGGACATTTGAGATGCCTTTGTCTTGGAGACAGTGGCATAGGAAGAGTTCTTGGCCCGTCTTAGAAAGTAAGTCAGTGGTTGCAATGCAGAAGTTTGTAGTGTTCTTTGGGATGCACATTTTGTCCCAGGTGAGCAGCTTGCAGAGGGCTGTCGGAGAAGGGCTTGAGCTGCAGTCATTATGGGAAACAAGGTAACTGTGATTTGCTACAATCTTGGGGTGACACCGAAAAGACAAGCACTTTTCTTGCCAGAAAGCTCCAACAGCCCACAGCAAAAGCTCCTTATGCACACCCAGTTCCTGCAAACATCTACTGCCTTTGACTCTGGAGCTCTGATACAGGTAAACAGGATGCTATGAACTGCTGGGCAGGTGAGGGGATTTTATTGGGAGATTTTTCTAAGAAAATCTTGGAATGGTGACTGATTCTAGAGAGGTCTTTAAAACTGGAGATGTCCAAGTTTAGTGGGGGAGGGTTTTGCATTGTGTCCTTGGTTTATTTTAGAATTCTCAGAAGAGCCTGGATTAGGGGCAGTATGTGAACAGGGTAGGGGCCGTAGCTCTCAGTAGCTTGTGGGCTAAGGCCTGTGGGCTTCGGACCCTTCCCCTCTGCCCAGTGCTTCAGTCGCCTGCTACCTCCTCCAGGCCGAAGGCGGGCCCGGGAGGAGAGAGGCCAGAGGGGCGGGCCGCGGCTGTGCAGGCGGCCGTGTGGGAGCCCGGGTGAGCCGGGCCGGAGCCGTCGGGCGGCCGGCTACTTTCCCCCCCGCGGCGATCGCAGTGTGCGGCGGGGCGGTGGGCGCGGAGGCGGAGCTGGAGGGGGCATGCCTGGCTGCTGCGAGGCCTCGGGGCGCGCCCCGGCCGCCGTCCCCACCTCCGCCTCCTTCTTCTCCTCCTCCGTCTCCTCCTCCTCTTCCAGTCCCGCCGCCGCCACCGCTGCCGCCGCCGCCGCCGCAGCCAATATGGCTGCGCCCCGGAGCCCGGGAGGCGGCCGTTGAGAGCTGCCCGATCGTCCCGGCCCCGAGGCGTGCAGGCCCCGGCCCATGGGCCCCGCCGCCTCGCGACTCCCGGCGCCCTAGGCTGCCGCCCAGCTCGGCGTGCAGCCCGCCGGCCTCAGGGAGCCCCGGCGCCGTCCGGCGGGGCGGGGCGGGGCGGCGCGGGCCGCCACCATGGAGCCGCAGCGCCGGGAGCTGCTCGCCCAGTGTCAGCAGAGCCTGGCCCAGGCCATGACCGAGGTGGAGGCCGTGCTCGGGCTGCTGGAGGCAGCAGGAGCGCTGAGCCCCGGCGAGCGGCGGCAGCTGGACGAGGAGGCGGGAGGCGCCAAGGCGGAGCTGCTGCTCCAGCTACTCCTGGCCAAGGAGCAGGACCACTTCCAGGACCTGCGCGCTGCCCTGGAGAAGACTCAGCCTCACCTGCTGCCCATTCTCTACCTGAACGGCGTCGTCGGGCCGCCGCAGTCTACAGAGGGCGCGGGTGAGTGGCAGTCCCTCGCGGCCCCTCCTGCCCTCCGGCCACCCCTTCTCTCTGCAGCTCACCCGGGGAGGTGTGGGGGTGGGGGACTGGGCTCTGGTCGCGGCCACCGCTCTACCTGTATGGCGCGGGTGACACCTCCTCTCTTAGCCTACCGGGGGAGGGACGGATGCCGGGAACCGAATTCACACCTCCTGCCTCTGACCTGCGGTTTTCTGGGAACAATAACCCCCTCACCGAAAGCTTCGTCTTTCCTCTCCTTGTCGCTACTGCTGCAGAGTCAGTCCTCCGGAGGCCACCGGGTCCGGTGGCGGGGCGGAGGTCCGAGGACACCTCGGAAGGATGTCGGTCAGCCCCTTCTTTTCTAAGCTTCTCACGGTCGGCTAACCCTTCGGGAGCCCGAGGTTGCAATCAGCAAGAAGGGAATCTAGGCCAGGGGCAGATCCCATAAGTTTTGATCCCTGCCTCCCCGTTTAGATCACTCGTGCCTTTTCACTTTGTGTCGGTGTCCGTTGTTTCCTTCTCGCCCCCTGGATCTCAGTCTCCTAACTCGCCCAGATTTGCTGTGAATTATGCACAACGCCTTCCCCGGTTTCTTTGGAAATTGTGGGCCCGGAAAAGTTGAGGAAGTTGCGTTGCACCATGGGAAAATCTTAGTAGTGGTTGCTGTGGCTCAGTCCCCTCCCTGTGAGTTCTGAGTTCCCGGTGGAGAAGAGCTGGTGACTGAGTCCTCTGAGTGGTGCCCTTTGGAACCCCTGTGTTCTTGCTCTTGGAAGTGACTGATTTGTAAGTGTGTGTAGGGGGAGGGGTTCTGCTGGGAGTTTGTGACTTGTGGTAGGCTTGTCCTGACTGGGCTGTGGAGAGAAGAAGCCAACCTCTTCGACAAGGAAGGATGAGGGCTGGCATGGATGGCGTGTGTTGTGGCAGGAACTCTACCTTATCACGTTTAATCACTGTTGACAGCATGTGAACCATCTAGTATTCCTGCTTTGCCAGAGAGAATAGTGTAGCTTCAAGTGGTTAAAATGCTCAGGAAGGACAGAATGCCAGGAGTTCTCAATTATGGTCTATTGCTTTTTGAAAACATATTTAGGGCCTGAAGACAGCAAGTGTGTGTCTTGTGTCGGTCTTGCCCTTGTTTTAAGTTGAATCAATACACATAATAAAAATCAGTAAAGACACATGTATAGTGAGTGAAGAGAGCTGGAAAAATAAGACTGCCCTTAGCAACGTGTGGGCCAGGGGTTGAGGAGACCCGTTTATGGGACTGTTAAAAGCTACACTTATAAAGGGAGTGGTTTTATTAGGTGTGTGTAGTAGCAGTTCTCATCTCTGTGGGCCATCTTAACCCTGTTTTCTCTAGCTGAAGGAAACTGGCATACAGAGAGGCTGAACTGCAGCCCCACCACAGAGCACTTCAGGGATGCCCTTGTGTCTTCCCCTTGGACTTCTGGTTTGTGCATTCCCATCTCTCACACCTGCATGCTGTCCCTGCAAGTATGATTTACTGGAATTCCAGGGCAAAGCCAGTAGTCTCCTTGAATAGCCTTTCGAAGTTGCTTAGAAGAGGCTGTCACGTGCAGCTAAGAGAATAAAGGACCTCACCAGATACCTTTTCCATTCTAACTACTTCTAATTTATTTTTGGAGAAAGGCGTTTATCAAAGATCTGCTTCTAGAAGTCGGTCTGAGGAAGCACAGAAGTTAGAGGGCAGCCAAGAAGTCCTCACGGTGATGCGTGTGTATCAGCCCTAGGGTTAATCTCTAGACTACAGAAACTAGAGGACAGATGGCATGTGTTAAGGACATCCTTCATGCCCTGTAGGTGGGACCTCTGATCTGATCTTTAAGGTTCATCTCTTGCCCTCCAAGGGATGGGATACCATAAGGTTGAGATTTATCCCTAGGGCTGTGATTTTTTTTTTTTAAATCTATTTCCCCACACTTCAGAATTCTACTGCTTCAGAGAGGCTCATGAAATCCTTAGAAAAATGCTTGTCAAGGAGGCTAAGTTCATTTTATTTACTAGGTTAGGGGAAATTTGGGTAGCACTTGATATGGCAAGACAACATCTGGAGGCTTTGGTAAACAGTGGGACGGGCTGTGAGTCAATGGTTGTCTGTGTGTCTTTGTAGTACTGTGACTGAAGAAACAGGCTTGGCTTAGGGGGAAGCAGGGGCTCCTGTCCTGGGCCTGATGTGCCACCTTCTGTTGCTTGTGGCCACCCCAGTGTCACAGAGGGGTGCCTTAACATCTTCATTACATTGAGTTCCCAGGGCCAGTGTCAGGCACCAGGAAGGTCAGAGGGCAGGAAGGTGAGAGACACCAGGAGCCTCTCTCTTGTTTCTTGCCTTGGGTAGTTCCTCCTGTTTGCTGGCCAGGCCTTCTCACCGATGGTTCAAGAGATTACTGGTCTCTGCTATCTTGCTCACACATGGGATTGTAGGGAAGGAAGTATCACCCAGCTGGTCACCCCAACTGGTGACAGAGAGAGATGGGAGTTACCCTTGACTGAGTGATGGGGTCTCCTGTGTCTTTTTATTGTGTTAGAGTTGAATTTGGTTATCGATTCGGTGTTTCTCTCGTGAATTTAATTGCAATTTCTGATTTCTCTTACGAAGATCCTTGAGTTTTGCTTCTGAGGGCCCTCAGGGTCTTCATCTGCATAGTGGGGTTCAGGGTGCCCTGCCTCCTGCCTCAGTCCTGGGGTCAGGGGAGGGAATGTCTTTAGGGAAGGATGAGATGCCCAGCTCCGGGAGCTTGGCTTAGTGGGCTGGAGTGAAGCAGCCAGGAGTCTGTCTTAAGGCCTTGTTAAGGCAATGGGACACTTTCAGGGAGATGGAGCTGTTGAATGAAAGATACAAGAGCAGGTATTTTGCTTTCTTACAAACTGTGTACTGTCTCTCCACTGCTCTCTTCTGGACCTAGTGTGGCTCTAATTGCCATCTAAATATCAAGGGCTTCTTCTGGTTTATTTTTTTTTTTAATTTATTTATTTATTATATGTGAATACACTGTCTCTCCCTTCAGACATACCAGAAGAGGCCATTGGATCCCATTACAGATGGTTGTGAGTCACCATGTGGTTGCTGGGAATTGAACTCAGGACCCCTGGAAGAGCAGCCAGTGCTCTTAACCACTGAGCCATCTCTCCAGCCCTATTGAGGGCTTCTTAAATTATTTTGTGCCAGGCTTGTCTTAGAAGACAGAATTGTCTTCCTGCTGGATCTCACCACCCATGTACTTGAAATTGTCTTATCCCTTTCTGTCCATTCCTTCGTCCTGTGCCTTTTCTTTACTTCGTGGAGAGAGATGCTGTTACTGACAGGAAGAACATGTCACAGGATCATCTGCTGAAGAAGTGGAGGGAAACCTGGAGGAGAGACTGGCACTTGAGCTGAAGCTAAAAGGGAACCTGCCATCCATCCATCCATCCATCCATCCATCCATCCATCCATCTATCCGTCCATCCATCCATCCATAGACAGGGCTTCTCTGTGTAATAGCCCTGGCTGTCCTGAAACTCACGCTGTGGACCATGCTGTCCTCAAACTCACAGAGATCCACCCGCCTCTGCCTCCCAGGTGCAGAGATCAAAGGCGTGTGCCATCACACCTGATTTTTAAAGATGTATTTTATGTGTATATATGTTTAGCCTGCATTTTGTAGGTGCATGTGGAGGTCAAACGAAAGCATCAAATTCCCTGGAACTTAATTACAGATGGCTGTGAGCTAATTGGATGCTGGGAATTGAACCTGGGGTCTCTGCAAGAGCAACAGGTTCTTTTAACCACTGAGCCATTTCTCCAGCCCCCTGGGGACTCGAGGCTTGGAATGCAGAGAGGGATATAGGGAGGACAGCAAACATGCAGCAAATAAAAAGCCTGTAGAGGGTACAGGCTGCTGGAACAAAGAATTACCAAGGGTGTGAGGCAAGGAGGCCTCTGGGGTCCAGGGAGAGGTTTGGATGTTCCCTGAAATATAGGTGTTGTAGAAGGTGAGGCTGGAAGCATTTTTTGTTTTTGGAAATGGGATATTTCTCTGTAGCCCAAGCAGGTTTCAGACTTGTGGAAATCCTTCTTAAGCCTTCCCAATGAATGCTGAGATTGCAGGTGTGAGCCCGCATGTTCACCTAGACCCCCTGTCTTTCTCTCTTTTTATTTAAAAGGGACTAACCCTGCCAGGCTCTTCCAGAGACTAGTGTGGGTGGACCTGTGTTGCCAGATGTTAGGTATTTATTATTCCCTGGTGATTGCCAGAGTCTGTTGTTTCCTCTGCTGCTTTTGAGCACCAGCCCCTTTCACCTGGTGTAGTCTGGGGGATCAGTAGGGGAAGAGACAGAGTATAGCTCAAGCCAGCATTTGCCTTTCAGAGTTGGGTTATTTGCTGCAGAGGAACCTGAAGACCATGGTTGAGAAGAGGTTCCTGACAGGGGCAGGTTGTAGTTCCCTCCGTTCGGGGACCATGACAACTTAGCTCAAATCGTCTTAGGCAAAAAGGACAACTTATTGATATATAATACAGCCATAATAATATTTCTTCCAGGCTACATGTCTGGCAGTGGTTTCATAAGATTATATTAACCTAGTGACATTTCTGTAAGTATACTCCATGATGATCATGTAGTGTTCAGTCACCTATACATGCATGTTTAAGGCCGTTATCCCAGTGTGAAATGACATATAGCTACCTTCTAAAACCTTGACCCTTGACTCCTGAATCTTGTGAGCTTTCCCGTAGGTCTGAAATGTAGCCTTAGGTCTCTGTAGGCTTGATGTTCACTGATCCTGGGCGGGGAAGGAAGGTAGCTCTCTTTAGTCAGCTAGGGCAGAAAAATCTTCTGGAGAGATTTTCAGTGTCATGACCAGGAGCATGTATCCATTTGAGGCAGAGTGTCTGTGGCCGAGTTAGAAGGCCAGGGTTGGTTTGGCTTTGTCCCCATCATTAGTGATCTGTTCCAGTACAAGGCAGTTTTTATAGAAGCAGTTTCTCCAAGGTAAGATGGGCTGGGTGGATAGTGTAAGGAGAGAGACATTATGCTCGGCACTGCCCTTGATCAAATGAGTAGACCAGCTCATCGCTGGAGTGGGCTATTGATGGTCAGGCCCTTAGCAAGACAGTTAGCTTCTCCACACATGCATCTTGCTGTGTTAAGTTATTACTGACAACTGCTGGTGTTGGAAAAGCTGGTGGTCACCAAAACTTGTAGAGTCCTAAATACACGTACCCCTAATGTCAGGTGGCCTGGAGTTTCTGGCCTTGTCCATCCATGCTGCCTGACTATCTAGCCTTCCCCTAGAGGGCTTTGTATTCTGGGCCATAGCCAGGGTCTCTAGGATGTTAATGCTTAGATTAACATCTCTCTTACCCACCTCCCCACCTCACCCTGCTTGCTACACCTTCTTGAGTCCCCTGGCTCCTGGCCCAGGAACAGTGATGGACAAGAAAATGCTGGAAAACAAGAAGAAACCTCAAAAAAAAAAAAAAAAAAAAAAAAAAAAAAGTTGCAGAAATGCCCCAGCCTGGCAAATGTCTTTCCTCTTTCTCTTCATCCCTCCCAGACTGCCCCTTCCATCAGTGTTGTTCTGGGGAAATGGAGCCCTGTCCTTGCCACAGTCTTCTCTTTTTGGATAGATCTTAATAGCTCAATGCTTAGAAGGAGAACTGGATGTTTGGAACTGAGATGACTTCTGAGTTTAGTGTTGAAGATAACTTTAGGATTCACAAAATGGGATTTTTTTTTTTTTTAAAGCTTTCTTCTATAATACGTGCAGTTGGGAGTTTTTATGGAAATTTTATAACGAAGCAAAGACTGTTCCTTTTTTGTAACGATGGCATACTTGGACAATTTTAGCAGTTCACGCGTTTCCCAGCAGGCTTCTTATCAGCCACACTGTCAGCAAGCCTGCTGGGAAGTCCAGCCTAATGGGTGAGTAAGCCCTGCCTGCCATTTTGGAAGCTCTCTTCTCTCCTGTGCTATCATGGGTCTTATTCTCCTTACCCGGGAGCTTGGCCCTAATGCAGCCATTATAAAATACTCACTGCTTCAGAGTGCTGCTTGATAATCAATGGTGAGCACAAAGGAAGGGCATTTGGTTAGTGTGTTGAACCATGTCACATAATAACGACAGTAGGGACCTGGAACAGACAGATTGCTGAAGGTTTGTTGCAGCTCCTTGTGAGCACTGTAAACAGGTATCAGCATTACTGGCTCTGTGGCTATGTTACCAGCACTGTGTAATCTGGAGGCGACTCTGCTCCGCCACATGGTCCATGCTTCTGAGCATCTCTCAGATGCATCTCACTGTGATGGAAGCTGGCGCTATGACATTGGTCTGAAGTCTTCAAGGTCAGCCAGCAGGTACCAGCTGTGGAGGGCTGGCTGCTCTGCACCCTGTGAGGCAGCCTCTCCTTCTCAGACTCTAATATCAGCCAATTGTCCTTGAAGGAGCCCCCATGTGGGATCTGTTTCTAAGTGCCAGCCTGACCTTGGCTGAGCCTCTTGGCTTCCTGGCCCTCGCTCAACAGCAAACAGAATTGGTGAAGCATTGGATGGGGGGTTTCTCAGTCCTGTGGGGTTCTGAGCACTCCCCAGATGGCTTTTTGTCCCAGGGGGTGTGGTAGTTGTGTTGGAGTGGATTTCTGGGGACAGTTCCAGATCTGTGCCATGGTTGTTACTCGCTTTAATGTTAATGTGGGGTGTTTTGAATACTCTCCCTCCGCTTCCTGAGAAAGGGAGTATAGTAAGAGAAGTATTTTGTCTCATTGTGTGCCCCCCCTGTGTGTGTGTGTGTGTGTGTGTGTGTGTGTTTGTGTGTGTGTTTTACCCCTACTTCAGAAGAATCACCTGCACCTTCTGCAAGCTCCAGTGGGAGGGAAGCTATGCAGTGATTTCCTGGAAAGATGTGGGCATTAGAGAGCAGGAACCCTGAGCTACGTAGCTAGCTGAAGCTGGGGCTGCCTGGTGTGTTTAGCAGGGAATCTTCAATGGGATAGGACTAGAGATAACTGGATTTTTTTTCCCTCCATTATTTTCCTAGGACAAGTTGTAAATCTTTGTCCTGTGCCTCAGTTGATGTTTTTGAGGTGTAATTCCACAAATGTTTTTACCTGAACAAGTATTTGGAAATCCTGTGTAGACTATCCAGCCTTCATCCTGGGGAGGATGGTGACACGCGTTCAGGTCAGCCTCGGGGGTCAGAGCTTGTGTGCTCTGAGTTGTTTTATTTTTTTAACTGTAGTAAGACTCATGTACCATAAGACTTACCTTGAGCCACTTTGTTTTCACTCCAACAAGGCAGAAGATGTGAAAAGAGCTAGTCTGAGCATTTTAAGTGTGCCCTTTGGTGGCACTTAGTATTTATAGACTGTTGGACTACCCATATCATCACCGGTCTCCAGAACTTGGCCATCTTGTAGAAGATGTTCACTGAACAGTGGTCTGCTCCCCTCAGCCCCTGACAACCACTATTCCCTTTTCTGTCTGCATGAACATAACTAGTTTAGATATCTGTTATAGTTGAACTCAGTGTATCTTTTCCTCGTGTGTGTGTGTGTGTGTGTGTGTGTGTGTGTATACATATACATGCATACATACATATATATATATACACATACATACATACATATATATGTATTTTCACACATGTGCAGAGGCCAGAGGAGGCTGTGGAGTCTCTTCATCTGTCACTCTATGCTCTCTTCTTTGGATCTGCAGTAGTTCCGGATGCAAGGTTTAAAAGAACTGCCATTGCTTTCTGTCCGTAACACTTTAGTTTGGGGCTGGGTAGAGGCCTAGTGCTAACAATTTCCCTTTGTCTAAAATGTAAGTATGATACACATTCACATGCATATATACACATGTATATATCCACACACACCTGTTCACACACACAGAGACCTCCACATGCATGTTGCTAAGATGCAGGGCAGCTCCTTTGGATTGCAAAGGAGTTCATTTCAGAACTTGTCTGTGACTGACTCCTTTGGGGCAGACCTCAACCATCCCATCCCAGCAGAAAACTCAGGGCCAGCAATCTTTCCCCCTCCTTTGTGGTGTTAATAGCTTCACCACAAAGGCCTTGGAGTGTGCTGGGCCATTTCTGTTTCATAGACTGCTCAGGCTTGGTTTGCTTTCTCATTTCTCGTCCAGCATACCAGCTCTATCAGAATGTTCTTTCAAAAGGTCTGGGTCAGCATTTTCCCCAGGAAACATGTTCTGAGCACTGGTTTGATGGGATGCGGATAGATGCTGTTTTTGCCTTGGCCCGGCTCTGTGGTCCAGTGCATTCAGATAGTGCTGCTTTGAGCAGGCCTGATTTCATATCATTAGGCTCTGGAGAGCAATTGTGGGCCAGCTTTGCTAGCATGGCTTCATAGACTGATGTGACCACAAAGTCCTTTTCTGTGGGACATCTTGATGCATTTGTGTTCACTAGAATATAGATGGGAAACTTCAGCTTTAGACACGGTACTGGAACACAGCACGTATGACTTATTCTCATTTCCTCTGGCTCTCTGATTGGAGCACCTGAGCCATAAACATTTCCCTTACTTTAGCTTCTGATGCCAGCTGAACTAGACACATGTGGTTCTGGGGTTATAGCTGTCAGATTTTAGGTTTATGTTCTTGCTGGACCCGTTGGAGCTTAACCAGAATGAAGTCTGATTTCATGGACGTTTGAGATGCTTTTCTTGAGGATCGAAG
Source organism: Micromys minutus (assembly GCF_963924665.1). Classification (NCBI taxonomy): domain Eukaryota; kingdom Metazoa; phylum Chordata; class Mammalia; order Rodentia; family Muridae; genus Micromys; species Micromys minutus. The sequence continues at coordinate 34,118,484 of NC_137981.1, forward strand.
CAGCAGGACTAGGCCTTGGGCCATAGAAGTCAGGGCTTCTAAGGATGCCTTGGGAGGATATGGGGGGGACTGCTCTGGTGGCTTGGCTGCTGCGGGTCTAGGCAGACCTGGTAATTGTGATTCAAGAACAAGTTTTTTGCTGGGCCTTGGACACAGCTGGTCTGGAGAACAGAGAAGATGGTCTTTGTTCTGAGATGTCATGGAGGATGGGTGATGTGGATGAATGAATGAATGAATGGATGGCCCAGGTGGCTTGGATGTTGTAGGTGGGATTGGAGCAGAGAGCAAGGCTCTAGGATCAGAGGCAGTTGAATGCCATGAGCATGCTCTTGAGGGCCTGGCAATTTAGGTTTACATCTTAAGTGTTTCCACCCTGAACTTTGTGACTCTAGCAGCTGCCTAACCTTCAGGACTTCCTCTTCCCATCTGTGAAAGGGATCAGTAGTGTTCTCTGAGGGCTTTGATGAGAGCTGTTGTCACTCTGTCTGCTGGGATTGGCTTGCCCTTAAGAGGAGTAAGAGCCTTGGGCTATATGTGGACTCAAAAGTGTCATAGGCCATGAATGGGGTTGGCATGACAGAAGCTGAGGGGCCAGTCTAGGGTGTCTACCAACGAGGAGACAACCTGGGGTGTCCGTCAGCGAGGAGGCTGTGGCTGTGGCACTTTGGTGGATTAGGTTCCTGAGGCTTTGGTCATAAGGAGGCATCGCCATGCCCTTTGTTCTCAGGGGACACTGTGGAGATGGTGAGTCCAGCGCTCTTTGGCTGAGAGAGATGAGTGCAGGGAGCCCAGGGAAGGCACTGGGTGGGGGGGGGGGAGGAGAACTCAGATTAATCAAAGCCTTTTCTTCCTTCTCTCCTGCCTTTTAAGTGATTTGTCTTTTCAAGCCTGTGGAAATGACTGGATTATAAAAGGAGCAACCTCTTCCAGCAACCGCAGAATCCTCAAGTACTTTTCTTTCTTTTTCTATTAGATACTCCATGTGTTTACATTTGAAATGTTATCCCATCGCCCACCCTGCTCCCTCCCCATTTCCCCCTCCACTTGTCTCCATGAAGGTGCACTTGCTCCCAATGCCCCTCTCCACCTCCGTGCCTTGGCATTCCCCTACATTGGGAAAACGCACCCTCCCTGGACCAAAGGCCTCTTCTCACATTGATGCCAGACACTGCTATTCTCCGCTGCATAGGCAACTGGAGCCATGGGCCTCTCAATGGGTGCTCGATGGTTGGTGTTCTAGTCCATGGGAGCTGTGGAGGGTTTGGCTGGTTGATAACGTTGTTCTTCCCATGAGCTGAAGTATTTTAAGACAAATCCTAGCTAGCATATCCTTCATTCAAAAAATACCTAAAAAATTTCTAGAGCTGATCCCAATATTGCCTGTTTGTGTGAGGTCTTGCAGCCTTTAGTTAGGGGGTAATCCTTACAAATACAGTCACAGCTTTATCTGTCTGTGTGTCTGTCCCTGCCATCACTTGTCAGTATGTGCTTAGTCCCTGCTTCTACTATCTTGGCTCCGCTAAGTGCTGGGCCCACAAAGGTCACCCCCACAGCAGCCAGCATGGTTCGTGATGGGACTCAGCCCACTCGGAGTGCCCTGCTCTAGGTGTGTTAGCGGTCTGTGCCAAGCTGATACTCAGTTGTCAGTTGTCCTTGCATCTCCAGGTAATTTGTTTAAATGCAGATTTTAACAAGGTGTTGCTGTTACATGTAACTGATGTCATGTAGGCCGGTCCCGGAACTCATGGCATTGGAGCATCGTGCTCCGCTTAGATCCTCCTCCCCAGCACCATGCCTGGAGAGAGAAGAGCTGCCCCAGAGCTTTATTGGGGTGAGTCCTGGCTGGTCCCAGAGGCTGCTGTGTGTGGAGCTTTATGTGTACTTGCTTCCTCTGTGTGTGTTTGTAAGTCTCCTTTTGAGGCGAACCATTTGAAAAATGACAAATGACCCAATGTGCCTAATGAGAACCCACTCCCAGCTACCCCTTTATTTATTATTTATTTCTGAAAGATTCCTCTTGAGCTTCAAACAAAAACAGAACACAACAAAAATCTGTCACTAGCCAGCCCAGCCCTACATTGCATAAGAGGACCATTATCCGGTTGACACATTAACCAGCCCCTGAGAGCTGCGTGTGTAGGAGGCTGTACCGTGGGGACAATTGCCCGTGAATGGGTCTGACTTTGGCAGGAGGAACCTCTATGTGGCTTTCCATGACAGAGCAACCACTCCCCCGGCCCCCTCCAGCTGCACCCTGCATATCACTAAACAAAGGTGTGTAGTGTCTGTTTTTCTTAAGATTTATTTACTTTATGTGTATAAATGTTTTTGCCTGTGTATATGATTTTTAACTACAAGTGTGCCTGTTTCCCATAGAGGTCAGAAAAAAGGTGTCACACCCCCTGGAACTTGGAGTTATAGATAATTGTATGCTGTTATGTGGGTGCTGGGAACGGAACCTGGGTCCACTGCAAGAACAGCTAGTGTTTGTTCTTAGCCAGTGAGCTGACTCTCCAGCCCTATGTCTGGGTTTTTATAGGTGTAGTGGTCTCTCTCAATTTACATATCTGCATGTAATAAATAAACCTGTCTTTTTTTCGACTGTTGACAAAACGTTTTCCACGTGCATGTTGAAATCTGTCTAGACATTTTTAAAAATGACAGTGCAGCAGAGAAATTGAAAGCAGCACAGTTTGGTTTGTGCTTCTGTATGTGGGGGTGGGCGGGATTGTGTCTGTGGAGAGGTCAGAGGTCAGCAGGAGTCCCTTCTCTCCTTCCACCACGTGGATTTGAGGAATAAAACTTTGGTCAGCAGACCCGGAGGCAAGCCCCCCCACCTGCTGAGGCGTCTGGCCAGCTCCCTGTCCGGATGTTGTGTAATTTGTTAAAATTTTATAATATTCTGGAAGCAGCCCGCTGACATTTTCAGGAGTTGCAACCATCTTTGCTCTTTCCAGCTCACCTCCATTTTATTTTCTTTCCTGACCAGACGTGTTTTCATGGCTTGATTTTCATTTGAAGTACTTATTGTCTATTTGTTTATTTACTTACTTAATGTGTTTGGGTCTTTTGTCTGCACGCATCTCCATGCATCACATGTGTGCCTGCTGCCCTCACAGACCCAGGATCCCCTCCACCAGCATTACAGAGGGTTGTGATCTGCCATGTGGATGCCGGGAATCGAACCTGGGCCTATTGGAACATCATTCAGTGGTTTTAACTCCTGCGCCTTCTCTCTACCTCTTAACACTTTCTCTTAAGGAGCTTCAACTGCTGAAGACAGGATGGGAAAGAATCTCAGAGACTAGTCCAGGTTTTCATTTTACACAGGGAAACTAGCAGTCCAAGGACACAAAGAAGCAGATCTGGAGCTAGGATCCCCTTTCATACTTGGAGTAGCTTGGCTGGGGTGTCTGGGTGTCTGGAAGTCTGGGCTGCTTTTTCCTCATGTGGGCCTGGCTTAGCCGCAAGCATGGGCAAGTAACAGGATACCCCAGTGTGCTAAGCTGCGCTCCAGCTTTATTCCCAGGCATTGAACCCAATCCTTAACCGGCCCATGTGGTTGATATTTGTGTTCTACAGTTGGGCAAAGTAGGCCAGTCTTGAGAGTTCCACTGCTATGTCAGGCCACCAGCTGCTCTGAGGCTGGCAAGCGCTGGAGTCCTTGACCGGTTCTTCATAAAGGCTGCATTTGTTCTCTCCCGCAGGCCTTCCTGTGAAAGTCCCCATTGAGATTTCTGGGTCCTGAGCCTGGGATACCCCTCCCCTTTGCATCCCATCACTGATGCATTTAGCGTTTGGGTTCTGAGCACCTGTTGCCAGATGGGGCTTTTGGATAGTCCTAGAACATGAAGTCTAAATTTGGTGCTGAGTCAGAGATTGGGCCTGACTTTGGCAGGAGGATCTATGTAGCTTTCTTCCCGTGACACAGCAAAAACCTCTCTAACTGACACTCCTGACTCCTTGGTGCTTAGTCACAGGTCAAAGTTCAAGCAGGGATTCTTTTCTGAGTCTCTGGTCTCAGGGGAAAAACTTTTTCCAAAGATAACACATTGGAGGCACACAGACCCCGAGTCAAAGTCCACCCAGGTGTCTAGCTTTAGGGGGACTGAATCCAGAAAGAAGGGAGAAATTAAACAAAACTCTAACTTGGGGTTTTACACCCCCTTTCCTGAAAACAATAGTTAGATCTGGGGGAACTCAATGTTTAGGGGCTTAGTGTGAATGCCTCTACATCCATGTTCTCTTCATTTCTGATAAAACAATGGTAGGTATACATCTTGTTAGAGGCCTGCTCTGTTTTATGGACTCAGGGAGAGGGAACAGAGTAGTGTCAGCCACCCTGATTCTGTGGGAAGTGGTCAAGTCTCATAAAACTCTCCTGCCTCCAGCTTGCCACGTAGAAAAAGCTTCTCATGAGACTAAGTCGAACTGGTCACCTGTGTTGGCCTCTTGCACCGGAGCCCACGCTTTAGAGTAGAGCCTAGGCATATCAGATTTTATCTGTCTGTCTATCCATGCTTCCCTCCGTCTGTCAGCCTGCCTCTTGTCACTGTTTGGTAGGAGACACCTTGAAGCGCTGAGGCTGTGAGTATAAGAAAGTTTCCAGTACCATCCATGAGCCATACTGAGTACTGCTCTGTTCTGTTAGGAATATATATTAGGCTCTGCCAAGGGTTCCCTTGTTCAGGGTCTCTGCTTTTAGAAACATCTGGAAGCTGCCAGTCTTACTTATTGTCTTCTTGCTTCCCACTTGTTTTGTAGTTTCTAGGCTATGGGAAGGGCTTTTGTGTATAAAAGAAGGCCCTTGACCTCCCTCCCCTGCAGAATGTATCATCTCATGGATGACCCCAAGTGCATGAACAGGTGTCTAGCAATACTGACGAGAGCCTTAGACTCCGGGGCAGGTACCTAAGGAAGGGAGCATGTGCAGTAAGCTGAACTGGGTGCAGCAGGGCCTGAAGGCTGGAGGAAGGAAGGAAGCAGGTCTGGTAAAAGTGGTGCTGAAGGCAAAGGCTGGGTGTTCTTGGAGACAGGGCAGAGAATTCTTTCTGTGAATAGACGTCTATATGGGAATCCAGGGCTTCTGAGCAGGGCGTTTACTTGGCAGACTTGGGGAGAATGAGGCCAGGATCACCAGCCTCTGTCTGCAGCTTGGGGAAGATGCAGGCAGGTCAGGTCACCTATTCTCAGGGGCTTGAGGGAGAAAGATTGCAGTCGACGGTGGTCTGTGTTTTGTGAAAGGAAGACCAAGTAGTCTTCCCAGGCTTCCGGTGGGCTTTACTGTCCGTCTGTGAGTTAGTGAGTGGATCGGAACAGCAGCTTTTCCTAAGTTTCAAGCCTGAGAATGCTGGTTGCAGTGTTAGGATGTGCGTGTCTATGATCTCTGCAGAGACTTGTCCCATGTGGGGATCCTCTTTCTGGGTCAAAGGGAGTGATGGAGCAGGGTGGCCAAAGGGAAGTGAGTGACCAGCTGTCTAATCTCGTCCCCATGATCACTACCTGTAATCTCTCCAGGTCTTGGTGTTCTGATGCCGGAAGTGGAATCTCTTCTACTGCCCCCCTTCAGCTGGGAAAGGTGTGTGGGGGGTTGTCATAGGAAGTGGCCCCACGGGTGCTGAGCAGGTGAGCATTAGTGCTGCGTGGCGTGCCGACTCAGTTATATTTGCATTCCATCTTCCTCCTTCAGTCCCTCCAGCAGGATTCTTTACCCAGACTTAGACGTGGGGTCACAGATGAGGGATGCCCGGGGTACTCTGGAGGTAGTTTGATGGATCTGAGCAGAGGGTCTGGTACAAGTGTAAACTGTTTTCCTTCTCTGTTTCTGTATCTGTTTCTGTATTGACGAAGTGGAAAGAGTTACGGAATTTGATATTGTGAGCATTAGGAGAGTTCCTGTCTGTGAGGTTTTGCAAGTGGTGCCTGGCAAATGAAAATACTGGGTAAGTCTGGTTTTTATCTTTGTTATTGCCACAAGCCTGTGGCTCAGTGACACACTGGGGACTTAACGTGTCTATAATGTCACATTTAAAACAAATTGTTAACCCAGATAATGGTTAAAGTACTTGTGTGTGTCCCCCCCATGCAGTCACATTGTAGAAGTTCTGATCTGTCAGAAGTAAGCCTAGAGCTTATGTGTGTTTTGTGATCTTCAGCAGGATCTGACCTTGTGCGGACGCACTGAACAGGTGTGTACCACTTTAGGTGTTGGCAGGTCATGTGGTAAGTGGCATGTGATATGAGGTTCACGTCATAGGCATCAGTTGTAGGAGGAGATGATTGTAAATAAGAGTTGAGCTGTTGCTGCTGGCTTCAGCAGTTGGCCTCCGTGGGAGGGGCCTGGTCTCTCGGAGCAGATGGACGGAGAGCTGCTTATGAGTGAGTCAGTATGTGATGTGCCCCGGCTGCCTGTGGCAACTCCAGGCCACAAAACAAGACTCACAGCAGAGACTTCCCTTTTAGACTTATTTTTATTTTATATGATGAGTGTTTTGCCTGCATATATGTCTGTATACCACACGCAGTGCCCGTGGAGGCTACAAGAGTGTCAGCTTACCTAGATCTGGAGTTACAGGTGGCTGTGAGTCATACTGTAGTGCTAAGAACGGAATCTGGGCCCTCTGTAAGAGCAGCAAATGCTTTATCCATTGACTCACCTTTCCACCCTGTGGTGGTTTGAATATGTTTGGCCCAGGGAATGGCACTATTAGGAGGTGTGGCCTTGTTGAAATATGTGTGGCCTTGTTGGATGAAGTGTGTCACTGTGGGGGTGGGCAGTGAGACCTTCTTCCTAACCACATGGGAACCAGTCTGCTCCTGGCTTCCTTGGAAAAAGATGTAGGACTCTGCTCCTCTTGCGCCATACCTGTCTGGACACTGCGGTGCTCCTGCCTTGATGATGATGGATGGGACCTCAGAACCTGTAAGCCAGCCCCAATTAAAGGTTGTCCTTATAAGAGTTGTCTTGGTCATGGTGTCTGTTCACAGCAGTAAGACCCTCGCTAAAACACAGTGGAGCTTCTGTTGCTTCCATTTCGTGCTGCCTGTGTTCCTTCACAACAGATGCCTCTCTTGGAGGTGTGGTGAGGAACAACCCTGACCTAAACCTTGAGCTCTGGCCCTTTCCTGCTACCGAGACTGGTGGGGATTAGGTGAAAATTGTCAGTGACCATGGCAGTAGGGTTATGGGAACTCCTGCCTCAGCTGCTGAGGCTGCCCGAGAGCTGCTTCAAAATGCCCCAGGATGCCTTCACCAAAGCCTTGCACCAAGGTTTTTGTCCTGAGTGTCAATGCCCCCACCAAGTTCTCCTGCAAGTCTGGAGGGGAAGATGTAGGCTACATTGTCATGTCCTGTGTTGGAGAGGAGGCAGGTGGGTGTCCATTCCTGCAGAGCAGAATGTGCAGATAGAGTAGTTTGGGCTTCTAGTCACCAAGGTAGTACCACAGGACAGATAAGATAGATACATGGTAGGCGACAGTGTCCCTTAAAATGGATGCTTAGCTTAGTGTGGCGGTGCACACATTTAGTCCCAGCACTTGGGAGGCAGAGACAGGCGGATCCCTGAGTTTGATTCCTGCTTAGTGTGTACAGTTCAGGCAAGCTAAGGGTACGCAGTAAGCCCTTTCTCAAAACAGCAATAGCAACAAACAAACAAAACACCCTAATGCTTGGCAGAGGTGTAAGCAGCCCAGGAGACTGGGGATGCAGTAAGCAATAGGGAGAGATGGCTGATAACATAAGCAGCGCGTGTCTTGCAAGAACAGAAGGCTATCCTCACATCTGTGCCGTAGGCAGGGAACTGGGTTGAAGGAGAAATGAGAAAGACAAGGGGAAAGGAACACATTGCTTTCTTGTTGCTGTCTTTGAGAGAGGGCCTCAGCTTTGCTCTGTTACTAGCCTCTGACCCTGTGGCGTCTGTGGGGCTGGGCTGGGCTGGCAACCTCAGGCAGATTGCTCACACCAAAGGGACCTTACTGTAGTTTTGGCCGTGCTGATTAAGCCACCCAGAAGATGGGTGGAGTGGCTGTGGTTTGCAGGACATTAGGTGCAGTGGTAACAAAAGCATTTTAGATAATCATCCAGGTAACTATAGAGCAAGCAGTGAACCAGCATCACTTTAAATTTGACATTGTGAACATGCGTCAGCTGGTCTTGCAAAACCCGCCTTCTCATGGAGGCCATAATGGAGGAGTGTAGCTCTCACCCTTTAAGACAACTTGTTAGAGAAACAATTGCTCACATACAGCTCAAGCTCATGATGCCAGGTACTGCAAGGTGCATAACACAAGGAATTGGGACATTTTAGCTTCAGGATAATAAAAATTCTCCTCAGGACCAGGAGTAGCCCTTTCAGTCTCCAGACTTAAAACCTAGTGTCTGGGGAGGGAGGGAACGGCTTTGCTGGGCATACTCAAACAGAACCCGGCAGGGAAGGTGTCCTGCTATGTTCTTGAGTAAAGTAGAAACCATTTATGATTCTTCTAGATCCTCCTTCACCAACTGAACTAGGTTTCGGGTTTTATGTCATCTGACCCTAGACATTAAAATGAAAAGATTTCTTGTTTAAAAAAATAATTACAGGGTAGATAACCTTGGACTGAAATGTATTGGACCAGGAGTGTTTCTGATTGTAGACTTTTCCTGCTTTGGGAATATTTATATAGGCTTTACTGGTTAAAAATCTCAAATTTTTAATAAAAAATGCTCCAGTATCTAAAACTTTGGAATCAGGATGCTAAAATAGTATGTAATTAACAATGATTTTCTAGAGAATTTGGAAGATGGGAGGGACCAAAAGACAAACGAGGTAGACAGTCTTATCTCCACTCCCCCCACACACCCCAAAAAACCCCAACAACTCACTCTTTTTTTTTTTTTTTTTTAATGAAACAGGGTAAAGTGGGATGGTCCATACCTATAGTCCCAGCACTGGGAAGGTAACAGCTCAGTAGTTCTTCCTTCCTGTCAAGCTTTCCTGAATCAGAACCCAGGGGAAGGCTGGTCCCCAGGAGTTCATTCTGCTTATTTGTTTATTTATTTGTAGTGATGTTGTGGATGGAACCTAGGTCTCAGGTATGCTAGACAAGTGTTCTCATACTGAGCTACACCCTCAGTCTCTAGCACTGGTTGGGATTTAGAGAAAGATGTGCCACATCTGCTCAGTGTCTGCACCCATCTAAGAAGGGATGCAGAGGGTTACCTGGGTTCTGGCATCCTTGTGGCTCCAAGGCTAGGTGGATGAGGCCTGCCCAGTTCGGGGACACAACTCTCCCAGATGTGAACTGGAAGTTTCAGAGTGGCTTTGATGAGTCTGAGTGCTCTAATGTAAACATGAGTTCCTCTCTTGACATCACCAGGTGAGAAGGGTGTCACAGTTGACTTTGGGGCTGTGCTGCCAGCTCTGGGAATTGAGCTCAGAGAGAAGTGGGTCAGGACAGAGGGCTCGTCTTTCTACCTCTTTCCCCAAAGGGATCTCTGGCTTATACACCACTGTGCCCCAGGCCAGCTCACCCTGGCCTCTTGTCACTCCAGCACCAGAGTAGCTGCATCTGCGCCTTGTCACATCCTCTTTTAGGATTGAGGGTGGCAGGGAGCCAAGTAGGAGGCTCTGAAGCCCCTTCCAGTGCACAGCTCCCACAGTTCACTGGGACCACTTTCTCCTGCTGTGTAGGGGTTTCCTTGGTGGCTCTGGCTGCATCACTCGGACCCTGCTGTTGCTATCCGAAGGGTTAGCCAGCCAGTGCTGACTCTGCCAGTGTAACTTCTGGGAGACCAGCCACTCTGTTTTACGCTGTTCCAGTGGATGTCAGGTCTGCTGTGCCTGCCCTGTGTGTTGGGTTTGTAAGTCTAGAGGGGAAGCATATGTTCATTTACTTATTCACTACAACAGAATGCACGGCAGTGGTGGTGTAGAAACTTTTAATCCCAGTCTAGGGTTTCTACCCCACCTTTGACCATTTAGTTCCCGGATAAAAGACACACAACTTTTATTAATTACAATAAGCCTTAGTCAGAACTAGAGCTGGGCAGATAGCTACCCTCTGCTATAAAACCTCTCTCTCTTTTTTATCAGTAACCCCAAGTTATTACTTGCTATGTTTCATCTGAGCTGCTCTTAACTCAAATTGCCCCCCGCCCCTCATGTGGCCATGTTTGCTTGACCTCTAACTCATGGCAACTTTCTCTCCCATTTCTCTTCTTTCCCTCATGGGTCTCCTCCAACTCCCCAGGCCTGGCCAGCATCTTTATTTACCAATCATAAATAAATAAAGTCAGTGTCACTTGGGTCTATGCACAGATTCTCACTTCTCTGGGGCAACCCAGTCTTGTGGAACTAGTATTAGCATTAGAATACCAGTAGCATCTGGTGGTGTCTGGAAGGTCTATCCAAAGCTGGAAGTTGACTATGACCAGGCAACTGGGGCAGAGACAAGATACCAGTGAGGGAGAGGGTTTTTGGTTTTGTCTTTGTTTTGTTTTGCTTTAAGACACAGTTGAGTTGAAGCTCAATCTCTTGGAGGAGGTAACTTAAGGCTTTCGAAGGTGGAGTTGAAGGCCATCACATGACAGGTGGGTGCTTCCAGGCAGAGGAAGATTTCTGAGTGTACAGCAGGTAACAGGGGCAACCAGGTGAGGAAGTCAAGGAGGGATGAGTAGGGGCCTGGCCTTCGACCTGGCCTCCATATCTGCTTCTGCTGCTTCTGGACTGCATGGGTTAGGCACATTGCTCTGACTTGTAGGATGTAGTGGCATCCTATAGATGGGCATTTTAAAGGATGTAGTAGATAATACACAGTAGGCAATCAGATGCTCATCATGTGCTTCTTCCTTCAAATGATGATGAGACTTGTTGGCTTTATCCTCTCTAGTATTCCAGAGGGAGCCATGGAAGGCTGTGGAAGAGGAGCTTCGATAGTTTGTCATCTCTTTCATATTGTGCCCAGGTGTGTGTGTGTGTGTGTGTGTGTGTGTGTGTGTATGTGTGTGTGTGTGTGTGTGTGTGTGTGTGTGTGTGTATGTGAGACAACCATGTGATCTGGGGGAACAAGCTTTGGGGCGTAGGTCTTGGGGTTTATGCTGGTTAGTTGTATGCCAACTTGACATAAACTAAAGTCATCTGAGAGGAGGGAACTTGAATTAAAAAAATGTCTCCATAAAATATGGCTGTATGTAGGCAGATGTAGGGCCTTTTCTTAGTGGTTGATGGAGAAGGGCCCAACCCATTCTGGGTGGGGCCACCCCTGGGCTGGTGGTCCTGGGTTCTATAAGAAAGTACACTGAGCAAGCCACAAAAAAGCAAGCCAGTAGGCAGCATGGCCTCTGCATCAGCTTTTGTTTCCAGGTTCCTGCCCTGCTGAGTTCCTGTCCTGACTTCCTTTGATGATGAATTGTGATGTGAAATCCTAAGCCAAACCTTTTCTCCCCAAGTTGCTTTGGTCAATGCTGTTTTATCATTGTAATAGCAACCCTAAGAAGGCAAGTCTGGAGACCAACATCACGTTGGTCTCTATCCCACCCTTGACTCTGCTGGCCACTGGGGAATGCTGGAGCCCTAGCAGAGGTTTTGGTGAGAAAGCCTGGGTTAGACATGTATCCCTGGTAGGCCAGCTACTCTTGAAGTAGTAGCCCATAGAGCTGGATACTTGCTGAGTGGGAATCTAGCCGTGACAAAGGCGAGTGTCTTTCATGGGTAGAAAGCTGGGCTGGCGCCTGTGCACATAGGACACACGGGTGTGATTGGACCATGACCAACACTCACTGTGCTGCCAGGGAACTCATGCCGACCCTTTATTAAATCCTCTAGCAGTGCTGGAGAAAAGTCTACTGTTCGGCTTTAAAGGTGGGAACTGAGGCACAGAGTCCAAGGCAGTTGCTCATCCCACACTAGTGGAGCCATGCTTTGTCTCCTGACTCCTGGGGTTCACGAGCACCTCACTGAGCTGGGGTGAGAAATGAGCTACTTGGTGGTGGTGTGAAGTTTGGAGTTGATTTTTCCCCCCTCTGACATCTTTTGTTTGAGAGACAGTGTCTCACGTTGTAACTCTGGCAGGTCTGGAACTAACTGTAGTTCATTGATGTCAAACTCTCACCTGTTCTGTGTCAGCCTTCCAGTGTTGGAATTATAGGATCGAGCCACATGCCCAGCCAACGTCTGGAGTTTTTAGCCATCAGTTTCTGCTGGCAGGTTTCTGTCACCTGGAAGGCAGAGACACATGATGGAGCTAGCTGGTAGTTGGTGGCTCTGCTGCCTCTGGGAGTTTGCAGCTCCTCAGCTTGAAAGGCCTGGGTGGCTTTCTGTCCTGTCTTAGCTATTGCAAGAGAGGGAGTCAGCACCTGTGTTGCTAAGGTTACTTCTGACTTCATCCTTGCTACTCTCAAGACTTCCCCATTCTTCCATATGTGTCCATGTGTACACACTCTGTCAAAGTCCTTGGCACTGTGCTGTAGCCCATTGATGTGAATAGGGTTATCGTAGTGAGCCAAAGAGGTGGTGGCTTTTGTGTCCTGGATAACTGAGGGGACTTCAGGGGACAGTGTCCTCCAGTCTGGCCTCTGATCAGCAAAGCAGTGTGGAGGAGTGGCCACTCAAGTCATTCTGCTTCCTCCTCTAGTCAGTCAGGATTCTCCACCCTACCAAGCTTGTCTGCTTGTAAAACCCAAGCAGCCAACTGACTACTCAGACCCTTCCTGGGTTTCTATCCTCAGATCTTGGTGTTCAGCCTCCAGTGATCCTGCACAGCCTAGGAGCCAGTCCTTAGAGGGCCAGGGACCACTTCCTCAGGTACACACAGCAAGGTTCCCAGCCTCAAGGAACAGACCTGGAGTCCAGCTTGGTGACTCACATGCCCTGGGGAGTTGCTTTAGCACCGCTGCCAGCTGGTGTCTTCCGGGGTCGGATTAAAAGATAACTGTTGGAGGACTGAAACAAGCTTTAGTTAGCAAGCCCGGGGCAGCTCTCTAGAGTGAGCCCTGTTCCGGTCCCTCTGCTCCCCCTCCCTCTGGTTCCTTCCTTTCTTCCTCTCCCATGCTCCACCTAGAAGCAAGTCAACCAGCCATCTCGAGATGCTGGATGCTGTTGCAACCTGTCTCCCTTGGTTGTTTTTTTTTTTTTTTTTTTTTTTTTTTTTTGTCACCAGCCTCTTTGCAGAGTTCTTCAATCCTAGGGAGCACTTCCAACAGGACGAGCATTCTTTCCCCGCTTCATCCCAGGTAAAGCAAAGCCCACTACCAAGTATGGTGGGGAATGGCAGTGTGCAAAGGATCCCCAAGATTTTGGGGAGGGCAAGCTGCAGGGAAGTGCTGGACCATCTCAACTAGGCCAGGCCAGGTCTGATGGTTACCTGTCTGTGATGCAGACACTGTCCTCCCTGATGGAGGAGGCTCTCCTGTCATGGGAATGAAGGTGCTTGTCTCAGTAGCAACTGTGTAGCCTGCTTGTAGTTGTGTCTGGGTGGCTCCTAGAGCTTCAGTGGGCAGTGTGAACTTTGGGGGGCAGTGGGACTGGAACTGGGGATCAACCATTATCAGACACCTGGAGGCAAGGGGACAGAGTGTTCTGGAAACCATGCTTTTTTGGGTGTGTTTCCTATTTTGTGATTAAGACTTAGCACAGAAGTTTTTCTTTATGCAATAGTCTTCCATCTGGGTACACAAAACACGCGAACCCTCATGCAGTGACACTGGCCTGGCTTTAACACTTAAATGACTTGTCTGGGCTGTGGAGTGTTTGCTTCAGGTTTTTCCTCTCCACTTCCCTCCCATTTCCTTTTCTTTCTTACTCTGTCTTGTTAAGTTTCCTTTGGACCTTGCCTAACTTTACCACATGTAACTGGGACTTTCTGGTGTTGTTCTTGTTGTTGTTTATTATTATTATTATGACATGTAACCTGCTGTGTAGACCTGTCTGGCCTTGCTCTCACAGAGATCCACCTGCTGGTTCTCTCTGAGTGCTGTGATTAAAGGCATATATCACCATGACCACCCAGTTCTTAAACATTTAAATTTTTCCTTTGGTTTGAGATGATTATAATTATATCATTTTTTTCCTTCCCTTTCCTCCTTCGAAACTCTCCCATATGCTGCTCCTTGCCCCCTTTCAAACTCACGGCCTCTCTTTAATTGATTGTTGTATATGCTTATAGGTATGCATATATATCATACACACCCACATTCCTAAATATACCCTCATCAGTCTGCACAATGTTACTTGTGTGCATGTTTTCAGGGCTGACATTCTTTTGATGGCATTGTTCTCTCTCACATATTCTCTCTCTTTTTGTGTGTCTCTCTCCCTCCCTGACCCCTTTTAAATTAGGGTACTGCAGAGCAGGCTGTCCTCAAACACATGAACCTCCTGCCTCAGTTCTCCCCAAACACTGAGATTCCAAGTGGCATTTTGTTTTGAAAATTTGCAGGCCCCCCCCCCCAAAGCTCAGAAGGATCTAGAAAAAGCACTTGTGTAGGCCACATGGAGTTCACCAGGCTTACTTAGCGCCTGCTTGTGCCCTTCCACTTTCTCTCTTCCTCCTGGCTATGTGATCAGCCCCATCCTCACCCCCTTCTTTAAGTCAGACTAGTAGCCCTCAAGGCATTTAACCCTAAACCCTGAAAAATGTGTCACACTGATGCATGCTTGAAAGAAGATACAGTCCCTGTTTGAGTGACACATCTTTGTAGTCACATCCAAGAAATTCAGCCCCCATGCATATCCTCTAAGCTGCTCCCCTTCTCTTTTTGGTGCCCTGTGCTTCTCTGTTGAGCTACACACCCCTAGCCTTACTGGGTTTTCACCTCTTGATCCTGATTTCCTATGCAGACCTTCTGTAGTTTTGTTTTTTTCCTTTTAAATTGAACTTCTAATAAACATATTACATTTGGTGACTGCTAGCATTACATCTGGAAAAAACAAAGTTGACCGTGTGTGGTGATGCCCTCCTTTAATCTCAGCACTGGGGAGGTAAAGACTGGTTTGAGGCCAACCTGGTCTACAGATCAAGTTCCAGGACAGCCAGGGCTACTCAGAGAAGTCCGGTCTCAAAAAAAAAAACAAGAACTCAAGCAAACAAACAAATACTTCAAACCAAAACAACAATGCCAAAACCAAAACCCCACTCCCAAAACACCCCATAATTGAGGAGTTGCCCTGTCTTTGTTAGAATGCATTGTTATGATACTGAGCCCTCGAAACTTGCAAGGTGCCCTGAGATTAGCTCTTCTCTTTTTTATCAGACGCTGGAGACTCCCAGTGTGGCTGCATGAAGCTAGTTTGTGTGTTCCGAATCACTCGAACTTACAAAGTGTGTGCCTGGACAGTGTAAGCTATCACATTGGATTTTCAGTACCCACAGCTGAAGTGCACCATTGCCTGGAGGATTACAGGTCTTGTAACCCAGGACAGAAAAGCCAGAAACATCTGAGAGCTTTCTTCTGCTTTTGGGGTGGGGTGGCTGGTCTTAGTCTCTGGTTATCTTGCTTGGTCCTTGATGGAGCCTTAGCAAAGCAGCTCTCAGCCTGGGGTGGAAGAAGAACTGGATGGCAGAGAAGGGAAGGGGAGGGAAGAGGCAGGGAAGTGAGGCCCTAAGCCTGCTTGAATCGGGTCTGTTATCAGAGCCTGCCTCCTGTCACTGCTGGAAAAGCCAAGTGGAGTGAGCCATCACAGGACTGGGTCCTTCTGGGAGCTGTCTCACTGTTTCCCTTCCCCTAACCCACAGTCACTTCTCTGAGAGGCTGCCTCGAGGAGAACCCACAAAGAGAAGTCAGTATGTTTCAAGTACAGAGATAGGATGGTGGCCTCTCCCCCTGGGTGGGAGAGAGCAGAGAGGGGGTTGAACACATACCCGAGGAGGAGCAGGGGCAAGCTGAAATTGTGTTCGCCAAGAGAAAGCTGCCAGGCTAGGTAGGAGAGCTCCTTGAAAAGGGGGATCCTGGAGTCATTGTGGATGGGTGGGGTGGGGGATTAGAGAAGGCCTCACCGAGTGAGGTAGCAGTGAGGCAGGCTTGCCTCTGCCTGTAGAGCTTTAAGCTTAAAGGGGACCCAGGAGGAGTGAGTACTGACTGACAGGGCTGTGTTGGCCCGTGTATTTGGAAGAAAAACGTTACTTGAGATTCTGACTTTTTCTTCTCAACAATAGCAACCAAAAAAGATCTCCCCCCCCCCCAAAATAAAAAAGTACACGAAACCCCAGAGGGAGCTGTATACACAGAACCTGGGGAGGATGGTACTTTATCATGTGCCAGGCATCATGCTAATTGTTTTCCTGGTTTCCCAGCAGTTCTGGGCTGTGGATACGGTAGCATCCCTGTGTTGTGGGTGAGGAGACTAACACAGGTTGGTTAAAGAATTGGCCTGTGCTATACAAGCTGGTTGGCTCACAAATTGGGGAACTGGTATTCCTGACCAAGTAGCTGGGCTCCGGAGCTCATACCAGTAGCAACCCCAGGATCCTGGCTACCTTTGCACCCTTGTATGTCTACAT
The DNA here is from genome assembly GCF_963924665.1 of Micromys minutus. Lineage (NCBI taxonomy): Eukaryota > Metazoa > Chordata > Mammalia > Rodentia > Muridae > Micromys > Micromys minutus. The sequence goes on from NC_137981.1 coordinate 34,134,960, forward strand.
GTCCAGGGTCCTGGTTCCAGGTAGGTGGTGGAGCCTGTGGGCCACCAGGCACAGACATGGTGGACCTGGCAGACCACACTGTCTCATGCTTCCTGTAAAGGCCTGGAGCTACGTGACTTGGTGTTTAGGAAGGGGTTTTGACTACTTTAGTTCCCAAGGGACAGAAAGGTGACCCCCCCATGTGTGAGAAGGACCTGAGATGACTGCTGTTTGGGAGGGGTGGTGAGACAGGTGGACTCAGTCAGGAGAGCGGCTTTCCCCTCACTGCAGACTGTTACACATACTCCCTCCAGAGAGAAGTAGGAAGCAGGGTGAGGCCCAGCCCACAAAGTGGGGTTATCAGTGCTCTTGTGAATTGAGTTTCCAGTCCTCTTGTCTCCAAGCAGGGAGCAGTCTACCGTCATACATGTCTGTTTCATCCAAGAAACAGGCTGTGAGTATTGCTGCCGGGCCAGACATAGCTTGTGGGCACTGCAGGGACTCTCAGAGCTGCTTCCTAAGACCCAGGTTTCAAATAAGAGTTAGTGTGTGGGTTCCGGGGACACTGCAGATACACTTCTGAAGCCTGTTGGGTCCTGTTTTCTTATCCTCAGTTAAGCGGGGCTGTTGGTGTCTGGCATCTGTCTGTCTGTTCTCAGCAGCAGTGAGAATGGGAGGAAGTCATGGCTGCATTTCTACGACTCCGAGAAGGACTAAAACAGAGTGGTGTGTGTGTGTGTGTGTGTGTGTGTGTGTGTGTGTGTGTGTGTGTGTGTGTGTGTTTTCCAGGCAAGAAGGGACACATTTATCTTCTGATGAAGAATGCAAGACACTGAGGTTGAACTCAGTGGCTTTAAGATCAGCATCTTAGTGTTAGAGGCAGGATGGGAGCCAGGGTTGTCCCTGGGCCATACAACTATTCTCAGGGTCTTTTTCTTCACCCACTTGTTCAGTACCCACTGTGTTTAGGCTGAGACTGAGCTTTGCTTCCCCATGTCATTGGCCAGCTGTCTTGATCATCCGTTCACATAGCATTCTACCTGTATTTATAGTTGTAGTGCTCGGGAGAGAACCCAGAAGCTTATTCTTGCTAAGTACATGGTGCACCGCTGAGCTGTCTTTTTTTCCATTAACTTGTAAGAACTGCCCTGATGCTTAGGAACTCGGAGTGACAGTGCCTTGTTAAGCGGTCAGAGGCAATATGAGCCACAGGTGTAGCATCCAAAGGGGACCCCTGGCCCTGCTGGGAATCTGTTTCTTTATCTGTCAGATACATATACTACATTATTTGGTCTTTGGAGACCTTTTGTCTTAACACTCTGAGACTCTCTGGTGATAGTGTTCTCTTGGAGGTTAAAGTTTTCTGTTGAAGGTATTTCCCAGACAGGTGAAGGAAGAGCCGGGAGTGTTCTAAACATTTATCTCTTCCTCGGCAGGCTCCTATTTTCTGATAGGCCAACTACATTGTTTTGCCTGTGCAGGTTGTGTCTTAGCTCAGTGCACCTTGGCTTCTGCCTGTGTCCCAAGCCAGCTTGCTGCTTGTAAGCAAAGCAGGGATGGATATTATTTTATTAGCTGGAGCATCCCCTGCAAGCTACTGCGACTCCTGCTCCCTGAGATCTGGCCTATGAATGTATGTCTATAGGACCCGGGACACAACAAACAGACAGGAAGGGCAGGGTGAGCAGGGTGAGCTGGACATATTGGGGGGCTGACCTACAGGGAGGTAAAGGGGTGCAGAGGGTGCTGTTCCTCAGGGTCCACCTTCCTGCCTGTGCGGGGAGACTTGGTCGCTGTCATACTGTCAGCAGTTGGTAGAGCTGTTGTGTTCCTAGGTCATGTGCCTGTGCACTGTGCTGTGTGGGGTGAGCTGTGTGTACAACCCATTTGAGATGGAGTGCTGGGCTACTGTGTTTCCATAGGGGTCAAGTGTCTGTCTCAGAGTGTCTCCCCCTCGCTCTCTTCCCATCCCCTCCTCTCTCTTCCTCTCATCTCCCCTCCCCTCTGTTCTTAGGGTCTAAGTATCAGTCTGAGTCCCCTCCTTCCCCTCCCCTCCCCTCCCCTCCCCTTTCCTCCCTCTCCTCCCTTCCCTTCTCTTTCTTCCCTTTTCTTCCCTTTCCCCCAATCTTCTTTCCTCCCCTCCTATCCCCTTCCCTCCTCCTCTTTTCCCTGAACTCAGGGTTTTATGTGAATTAGGCAAACACTCTACCAACTGAACTGCATCTCCAGCCGTGACCACAGTTTCTTCTCCTGTGTCCCTAGTGTCTCAAGGTACAACACTTAGTGTATAGAAGCAGAGGTGGGATAGCTTGTAATTAACCCCACCTGACCCCTTTTAATATCTGGAAGCAGAATACTGCCCATATTCCTGCCTGGCAGGTGAATTGCTAGACTATGTAACTCAATACTACTTTACTAATTATCTCGTGTGGTCACAGTGCCTCCTTGTTACCACCCATCCACCAGGGTCACAGTTCCTGACTGGGCCAACTGGTTCCACTAATGCTCTAGGCACTCAGGGGAAACAAATGGCCTTTGTGGTAGGTGGAGGGTGTTCCAGCTTGACCGTGTGTCTGCACTTAGGGCAGCCAGCTGGGAACAGGTACCCAGAACAGACTGTTTTTCTCCACGATGCTGGTGTGGAGTCTCAGATTGTCAGTCCTATTCTGTTGCCATTGAAGATTGTTTTCTATTTCTGTCTAGAGTCTCCATTGGTTTCCATACTTGCCCATGTGAGAGGGAGTGGGAGGGGGGGAGGGGGAGGAAGGTTTTGGATCTTCCTGGTCAGGTGCTTAATTTGTCCCCGTAAATGTAAGGAGCTGAAACTTGGAAACTCACTGTGTCAATTTTGACAGTGCTTCCTCCTTTCTTGGAAGGGTCTCTTCATCATCCCCCAAAGCAGTAATCGTACTCACTAAGAAGGCACACATCTTGAAGATGAACTTTAGTCAGGATAAAGCATGAGGCTTGAGGAAAGTGTCTTTATTAAGAGTCAGGTTGGTCCTCACTGTAGACTCCGTTTTCTCCAAGTGTGCTGGCCGTGGTATGGAGGTGAATTCTCTGATCATTTGAATTACCAATGAGAAGCTGAAATGTTACAGTTGCCACATATCACTTATATATGTGCTTTCTAATATATGTTATTTTGAGACCATTTTAAGAAGAGTCAGGAAAAGGTCTTAGGAGAAAAAATAGTTGACTCTTTAAAATGATTTCAGGAGAATTGTTGTCATTAACAGACAATAAGCTCTGGAGAAGAGTTAATAATTCGGTGTCTGTGTATCTCTCTGTCTGCCTCTGTATCTCTATGAGTCTCTCTGTCTCTGCTTCTCTCTCTGCCTCTGTCTGACTGTCTGTGTTTCTCTGTCTCTGACTCTCTGAGTTTCTCTCTGTGTCTGTCTATCTCTCTCTGTGTGTCTCTGTCTCTATCCATGTAAAGGCCAGAGGTCAACATTAGTTACCTGCCCCCATTGCTCTCCACATTACTTTAAATTTGACCAGACTGGGTCAACAACAATCTCCAGGGATCCTCCTGCTTCCACCTCTTCAATCCCTGGGGTTATAGGAGCCTGCTGTTCCTTCATTGCTCTTTATGTGGGTGATGGGGATCAAATAAGGGTTCTTATCTCTTGCTTGTGTAGAAAGCACTTTACTGACTGAGTTCTCTCTCACCCTATTACTAATACCCTTTATTCAAGACTTTTCCCATCCTCTCTCACTGCTTGGTTTGTCATTGTTTTGTTCCAGCTCCTTCTGTAAGACCTTGAGGGTCAACAGGAGGGAGGATATGCTAATACAAGGAGTGGGGGGAGAGGCTGTGGGGAAGAGCAGCTGGGTGGCCCCTATATTTGTGCCCTCTACCCCCAGCCCATGCAATGTATTCAGCTCTTTCCCTATGCACCCCTTGCCTGCTCCGTGCTGGCATCCTGAAAGTCCTCCTTTCTGGCCTGTCTCATCGTTGATGCAACTACCATGTATAAAAAGCTGTCGGAAAATGAAAGAGCAAGGTGTATTCTCAGAATGTTTGCCCCGGAGGAAACTGCGTGTTTGCACAAAATCCTATCTGACAGTTTCCATTTAAGCCAAGAAGCCCAGAGCCCCGCAGGCCCTAGGAAATATGAAAATTGGCACTTTGTGGGGCCCCTGCTGATGGTGACTCTCTGTTGGAGTCCCATCTGCCACAAGAGATCTGAATTTGTCAGATGAAGATCTGCTGGCGGGCTCTGGGTGGCTGCTGTTGCCGAAAGCACACCCGCTGCTTGTCACTGTGGGACCTGTTTGTCTGCCCCTCAAGGTCTTCTCTTTGTTTTTCTGAAATGTGATGAAGTAGAGCGTGTGTTTAAAAATAGATAATTTCTGGTGATGGCCTAGACAGGCTTCCTGGCCTCAGCAACCATACTTCTGCCTCCTTTATCTCATTTCGGCTGATGTGACATTGGCAATGACAGCTTGGATTTTTTTCTTTTATTCTTAGTAGTCTTTCCAGATACATTCCTTTTAATCACCCAATTTCTTTACACAGAAACTGAATATCTGAAAGCATACTTTAGTTATGGTGGTTTACATTTCCTACTGACTCCCCCCCCCCCCATTACCAAAGCAATGTAGTGTTAATTAAAAGAAGAAAAAGGAGAGAGTATAGAGTTGTTTACAGTGAAGAACTTTCTATATGTGTGTGCTTGCGGCTACCCTGGAGGAACGGTGGAGCTGATTGCTTCAGTCTGTGTACACTGTGTCCCTCAGGAACAGCTTGCCAGCTCATAGGTGAAGGGCAGGTAAAGCTAGTGTGGGGCTTACAAAACAGGCAGCTTGGTGGTTTTATAGACATAGGGCCTGGAGGATGGCTCTTGCCTATAGAATCCTGGGTTATTTTGTTAAACCTATACCTCTGAGAGCCTCTAGGTTCTCAGCCCATAGAACGGACCTGGGGTGAGACCTCTCTCCCCAGCATGCTCAAGCTGGAGTGTGGGGTTTCTGCTCGACTTGTGTTTTATGGTGGTTGTTTATACTAGGGTGGGCTACACACGGCCTGGCATGCCGGGCATGCCTAACCACAGAGTGGGCATGCCTCTAGAGCCTGCGAAGAGAGAAAGAGACCAGGGCCTGTGCTCAGAAGGTAAATAGGCTCAAGCTATAGGATTGCTTTGAGTCTTTGGGGACTGGCATACTGTGGTTTCATTTGCTGCCCTTTGTGGTTACAGATGTTGGTTTTTGGTTTTGATTTTTTTTTTTTTAACACAAAATAGGGAAACATTTTCTCTTATTACACAAGATCAACCCTCCCTCCCTAGGGCCCTGTGTAAAAGATGACCCATATCCTCTTGCGCATTTGAAATACTTCTACTCCCCTTCCCCATTTCCTGTGGTTGTCTTTGGGCAATCTGAAGACATCATGGGCCCAGATTTTGCCTGAGGTGGGGAGAGACTTTTTTTTTCTGTACTGGGAAAGAGGGGTTGGACCTGTCAGCTGGTCTCTGGAGGATGAGATTGGCCATGTCCTTGGGTCACAGTGAGCACATGGGTCATTGAGGTCATTAGTTGAACCTGTAACTTGATGGGACTTTTGCCTTGGGTTTTAGGGAGATGGTTGCTCACGGCTTGTTGTCCTGCTTTGGTGGTGCTAGAGTAGGACCTATACAGATAGCTGTAGTTCCTGCCTGAGTATGTGGGTGTGGCTGCCCCTTGCTGAGTGCTCACCTGGAAACTCCTGCTGTGAACGTGCCAGGGAAAACAAGGGGGAGCTAAGTTTCTATAGGGCTCTCTACTTGTCCTTGTGTCCTGCAGCTTTTGGACTGGCCTCTTTTCTCTGAAGGCTATTGTTGGAGAATTCATGCCAGGTGGACTGTGTGCTTCGCCCCCCCACCCCAGCTTTACAGAAAGAATCAATGTAAAGAGACAGGCACCATTTCATTATTCCTGGAGGATTCCTTTTACTCCTGCTCCTTTAAGAGGGGTGGAGAGGGCTGGAGGGATGGCTCAGAAGTTATGGGGACTTACTGCTTAATTGTGAGGGCCAGAGTTAGGCTCCTAGAACACTCCCTAGTGGCTCACAAACACCTTCGTCTCCAATTTTACAGACAGACAGATATCTAATGCCGTCTTCTGTCCCTTGTGGGCCCTTGCACAAATGTGTGCATACATACACTCACACATACCTAGAAATGTACATACCTGTAAATAAAATAGAACTTAAAAAGAAAGGTTTGGAGAACAGATTGGATTGGGGAGTTTAATTCCAATTAGCAATTAATTATAGTGAGCCCGCCGAGTACTGTGCACTTTAAAATAGCTTCTGGAGGAGGGGCAGTCCATAGAAACCCAGGGTGACACATAGTTCTCCATCTTGCCCACAATAGAAATCATTAATAGAGCTGGCTCCCTTTCAGATGTGTGTTTAGGCTTTTGGAGCACAGTGCTCCAGACATGGGCGCAATGGCTCTTTCTAGATGCCTTTTTGGTTTCTAGTTTTTGATACAAACTCTTTCTGTTTCTGGTGGGAAAATTAGGCCAATTAATCACCTATCTAGCTGCATCTTTAGGAGAGCATCTCTGACTTTCACACAACTAAATGAAAGTGTCTTTGCATATGTGTATGTGTGGGGAGCCCAGGGGACAAGCCCCTGTGAGTCTCCCAGTGGCCTGAGGCTGGCTGAGTAGGGTGGACTGGCTGGCTAGCGAGTCCCAGGCATCCACCTGTCTCTGCTCCTCTAGAACTGGGATATGATCATGTAACATCATACCCAGCCTTGGTTTTTCTCTTTACTATAGATCCTAGGATGGACTGCAGGGCCCAGTCTTTGGTCCTCATGCAAGTGTAGACACACTTTACCGACTGAGTCATCTCCTCAGTCCCCAAAGCAAACCTTTCCCCCTCCTGACTCTTCCTAGTATGTGCTGATGTATCTCAGCCCTCCCAGGCTCTCTCGTGGTACCTTTTAGAACATTTCCCTATCTTTCTTTCTGTGCCTCTTCTAGAAAGTCTTCTTTCTCCTGCCTTCATAGGTGGACCTGGACCTCTGGCCTTCGGCTGTATCACTGCCCATCAGTGTGTAGGAAGCTCTGCCTCTGGCCTCTTCAGCCTCCGATTGTGCTTACCAAAGGGCATCACATCAGCAGCCCAAGGTCCTGGACTTGTGTTGCACATCCTCCTCAGTGGGGTGGCTTAGGCCGGCATGGTCTCGCTAGCTCTGGACTCCAGTGAGTGTCAGCAGGCTGTCTTCAGGGACTCTGGTGTGAGCAATGGGAAGCAGAGCCTCACAGCATGGGAGGCAAGTGCTTTAGCCCCAAACTACCTACCCTGCATGGAACGTTTTCTTCAGTGCATTCAGACTGGTACATTTTGGTGATTTTATCATTGTGTGGATCCAGCTCCTTTGCAATTCTCTTCCCCTGCTAACAGCATGCCCTTCTTGAAGACCAAACCCCTCAGCGATGATGCTCATATCTTCTCTCTGTCTGTCTGTCTTTCTCTCATCCATTCTTCTTTGACTTTTGGGCCACCCTCCCTGTACTAGCAGTTTAGGGGAGCATCCTGAGTGGTCTTCTTATCCCCAGGCTCTGTCTTCCTCCTTCCTGTTCTCTTCGAAGCCTAGCCTGTCTCATATGGTCTCCTGCTGCCTTCACCGCTCATGTGCTGGGCTGTTGAAATGCACTATCTGGCCTAGCTCCAGCTGCTGCTGTGTTCCTCTTCCCCCCTCCTCTTCGTCATCATTGTTTCATGTAGCTCAGGCTGTCCTTACACCTTGAGTCTCCAGAGTCCTAGGTTATAGCCCAGGGCCCCTCTCTGGTATAAGTGCTGCTGGGATTGAACCCAGAGCCTTGTTCCTGCCAGACAACACTGGTTCTAGTTCAGTTACACCCTTGGCTGTTCTAAATTGTCCTTCTGTGCACATGTATGGGAGGAAGGGTTTTGTTTTGTATTTTGAATAAATATAGAAAGGAAAAGGGGTTACTAGAAGAGGGGAAAATGCACACTTTCCAGACATTTCTTATCTTACTCAGAGGAGAGCTCTACATTCTCCTGTGGCCTCTATGGTCACTGTGACCTGCAGGTTACCCGATCCAGACTGTATAAGCTTTCTAACGAGCTGACCCCAGGGCCTTTGCACTCTCTGCCCCTTCTTGGAACAGTCCTCTTCCAGCCTTCCTACACTTCCTTGGGTCTTTGCTCAGGTCCTGAGAGCCTTTCTGTACTGCTTGATTTTATTTCTTCACTGCTCACATAAGATCTAGAAGGGCAGAGATTTACCTGCCTCCTTATTTGTTGCATCCCTATGAACTCCCAGTATATGTATGTATGTTGTGTGTGTGTGTGTGTGTGTGTGTGTGTGTGTTTGCGCGCGCGCGCGCGCGCACCAGCTGTAGCACAGGTGTGGAGGTCAGAGGGTAACTCGAGGGAGTTGGTTCTCTCCACCATGTGATCAGGTGTGTGGTGGCAGATTTTTTTTTGTTTGTTTTTTAACCTTCTGAGGCATCTTGATGACTTTCTCTGAGCATTAGAGTGGGTACCATTTCCCAGTATAGACATGGCCACCAAAGGGAAGCACCTTGGAGAGCACACCACTCCCTCTCTCTTGCTTTGATTGGCCAATGCCCACATACAGGGGAAATGGCTGAATTAGAAAGTAGGTTTGTTCAGCATGCAGCAGAACAAAGGGAAGACAGAACTGGTCTGGAGCTGGCCAGGCTGGCAGAATGGTGGAAAGGAAAAAAAGGGCCATTTTGTCTTTGTTTATCTTAGTTATTCTTGCTGTTTCTGTGATAAAGTACCCAGCAACAGTATCACAAGGAAGGAAAGATTTGTTTTGGTTCACAGTCCGAGGTTATAGTCCATCAGGGTGGGGGAAGTCACAGCAGCAGGAGTCTGGGATGGCTGATCATGTTACCTCCAGAGTAACGACTACTTGTGCTTAGCTCAATGTCCTCCTCTCTCTCTCTCTACCTCTTCTCACTGTTAAATATGTGATTATATTTCCCAACTTTCTTCTTTCTTTACAGTTGATGATCCCAGCATAGGGAATGGTACTACCCATAGTGGTAGATGGTCTCACCTCAATTAATGTTATCCAGATAATCTCCCACAGGTGAGCCCAGAGTGATAATTGAGAGAAACCTGCAGGAATAGGCTTTTATTTAGACATGGAGAGAAGGTTGTAATAGGTGGCACACAGGTCCTTCAAAAAGGACTTTCTACCAGCAACCCCTCCAGGACTTCAACAAAGGCTGGATACTCTCTGCCTGAGCCAATTCACAGGCCCTGATGTCTGTTTGATGTTCCCTTGCAGACATTACCTAGAAAGCCGCTGAGATAGGGGGTCCTGGAGAGCTTAATGAGTGCCCAGCTGTTCAAAGGCTATTGGCTTTCTGAACTCTTACTCATTGAATCCTCTTATCACCACATATTCTTTCTATTCAGTAGGAAAGGAAGAACTCAGAGTATGGGAGCAGCTGACTTAGGGTCACACAGCGGTACGAACAGTGGGCAGATTTCCAGCCCCTTGACATCCTGAGATGATGGAAGGCAAGGAGTCTATGGGTCAGGCAGACCAGAGATCCATGGAGATGTCCCCTTCTCTTGGTGGACATGAGTGGACCAGTCTGGGTGAAGGAGCTGGCAAAGGTAGAGACAGTTCAGGGATCTTAATCCTCTGTGGCTCCTAGGGCTCTAAGATAGTTTATTTCAAGACATTGATCATTATTAATCATTGATAATATGGACTGGAACCTGGAGGAACTTGGCTGTCTCCTTACCTGATGCCGGACAAGGCAGTGGTATTGTGGTCAGTCTCCTTCAGTTTCAGGCCGCTGTTCAGATGTGGCTGCAGTCATCACTAATGAATTCTTGACTTTTTGCACCTGACCCCTGACCTACCTCCCACACCCTGTGTGCCCCCATGCTCCCCAAGTGGGGCATAATGGTGGCCCACCCTCTTTTGGCCAAATATGCCACCTACCATAATCTAGAGTGACAGCAGGAAGTCGGGCTTGTTTTCACAGTGGAAGGCAGTATTAAAGGTTGTCCCTACCTGGTGCTGGCTGACAGCCTTCCACCCTTTTCTTCACCTCCCACTTAGAGCTCAGCCGATCTGGAAAGAGTTAGTGGTCCCAGGCACTCGTATGTGGAGTCTGCAGAGCCTTCTGTAGGTGGGGAAGCAGCTATCTGACCTGACCTTTCTTTCGGATAAAAACAAACACCAACCGAACACCCCACCCCCACCAGACCAACAAGTACAAGCAAAAAGGTTGTGTGTTTCCATTAATTCTGACGTTGCTTGCTTTGTTTTCTTTACTGAGTCATGTCATGGGTTCCATATTGCAGAGGACTTACAGAGGCAAGCCTGATCTCTGAGTTCCCTGGAGTCCTGTCTTCCAGATTCAGCACCTACAGTACAGGGAGAGCTTCAGGCACAATGTGCTCCTGTTGCTCCTTCATGCCACCGTCCACCCCACAGGTGCATGCTCTGCCACCTTTGCAAGTCATCCTTTTGATGACCCCAAAAGGCGAAAGATGAGCACCGTGTCTGTGCTTATCCAAGCTAACGGTACCTGTCCTCAGACTTTGCAAAGAACACTGTAGTGTCACCTTTGAGGGTGGAGAACCTACATCAGATCCTCATGTACAAGCCCCACTGTTCTGGGTGGGTTGTACACACCAAGGACAAATCAGGCATGGTCCGAGTCACCAGTTGCTGTTCACTGAGGCAGTCAGCATCTTCTCACCCGCAGACGGACCCCGAAGCTGTGTGGGGCAGGTAGGGCTTCCTATTGACATGCCTTAATCTGTGTGTGCTTCGTCCCGTGGCCATAGTCATCCCTCTACTTTCCTGAAACACCAGAGTTTTGGCCACCTCCGGTGTTGGGGCTCAGTATAGTTCTTTAGGAGGCTTCCCTAGTCCAACAGCACAGGAGGTGAGCAGCAGACAGTGACAGTGACTCACCACTCACATCTTCCTTACCACCATAGTCAGGGAGAGGGCGGCTCACCAGTGAGGACCAGTCGGTGTTCTTTATTCTTCTCTAGAATGTTCTGCTTCTCAGAGCCCCAAGAGCCCAGACTCGAAGGGTAGCATGTGTGGATTGTGTCCTGTTCACCACTGGTGGCTAGCTCTACTTTAAACAAATCAAATAATCGAGAGCCTTGGTTTCCTCTTCTGTAAAATGAACCCAAAGAGAACCTCAAGGTCATTGTGGGTGTTAACTGAAGCAATGTCTGCAGTGTGAGCCAAAGCACGCGCAGTCCTAGCACTTAGCAGGCTGAGGACCCATTAACCGCCATCAGTAACTATTAGAGAGTGCCATGCAGTCTGCAGTCTCTTTATGGACTGTGACTTCATCACTGTCGCAGCCTTCCATTTAGGTAATGCAGGATGGAGGAGGGCAGGGTGGGAAGGGCCTGCTGTAGTCCAGCTGACCAGAATCTAATCTCTACAGCTCGGGCTTGGGGGCGGGCTCTGTAAGGTGTTGTTTCAGACAATCTCTGAGCTTCAGTTGATCCTCACGGGACTTTCAGGAGAAAAGCATTCCCGTCATCCCCATGTTACAGTAAACATGTGGACACACACAGAGCCTGAGGGTGAGGTATGGTGGCTTGGGAGATAAGCCAGGGGAGCTGGTGCTGACCTCTGTGCGTCCATCACTCCATCTCCTTTGGCCTAGAGGCTGAGATGGGAAGGTCTCTCTCTTAACCCTCCTAGCAGGTGTGCAGCCTCCGGAGCTTCTGATCCTGTTTCCTCTCAGCTGACCCAGTGCCCTGCAGGAACATGCGTGAGTCTGGGAGTGATCAGACATGTGGGTTATAGTTTCTCAGGTGTGAACTGGAGGAGGACAGCTCTAATGGGGCCTTAGAGCCACCTGGGAATAGCAAGCTCATTCCCCAGTGGTTGAGAGGTAGGGGCTAGCCTATCTGTGGCCATGCTGTGTAGGGTGTCTGGTGGTCATATGGACCTCCACAAGCTAGTTCAGCTGTTTTGAGTTTTTATGGCGCAAGCGTGAGTCACCAGCCCTTTACAATTCCAGGTGATTGGAGGGGTGGGTGACGGCCTGGGAGTCTGGCTTGTTCCCTTATCACCATCCTTCTGGAAGTTCTTTTGAAGTCTTCTTGGTGACCCAGGAGGACTGAGTCACACAGTAAACAGAATTAGCAGGCCTGAGTTCTTCTGAAGGATGTAGATAATGCTTGGGGGGGGGGTTGTCAGTCACCAAGTGTCTCTGTGTCAGCTGTCTCTCAGAGCTCCCTACTTCCCCCAGGGCTTGTGTGGAAACATCCACAGCTCCACTCTGCTAATTAGGATTCCTGTTTGGTCCCTGCACTACTGGTCTGTGTCCACATGTCCCTGGGGCTTCTTAGAAATGCAGTGTCAGCTCCTATCTTGATTTACCGTTTAGCCAGGTCCCTAAGCAATTCCTCAGATGGCAGACAACCCACATAGGTGACCCTCAAGCCCACACATCCACCTGAAGCTGGTCTTCTGTGGGAATGTTCAGTCTGCTTAGAATCTCACAGGCTGGCCCTCAGGTAGCATATGTGAGAGAAACTGTCCCTTTCTACGGTGTCTTGTGGCCTGGGCTTCTAGGCAGAGTATGTTCCTCTAACCACAGAAGTTTTCTAGGATGCCGTAGGCATCAGTTAGCTACAACAGAAGTCCCTTCTGGGAATCCGGGAAACTCTCACATTCTTACGTGGCCACTATAGCCAGACAGGCTAGACAAGATATCTGAGTATGCTGGGCTGAGGTGGGATTCCTGTTTGCCCTTCAGGTTTGATTGTAAAACTCCAGAGGGAGATGATATCAGACAATTGCCCCTCAGGAAGCTATCAGCTTTGACAAGACACTGCGTAGCTTGTGTGTGTTGGGGTTGGGGTAGGTGGAGGTGAAGGTAGTAACTCCTCTGCCTTCTGCTAACAGTCCTGAGCACATAGGGCCTTACAGACAAATCACTGCTCAGGCAGTGCCATCCTTGGACCTTTCCCCCAGTGATGTCCAAGGCTCTAAGAACATCGTTAACACTGGGCCTTGTTCAGTCTTAATCAGTTACTACCCCACCCCCATCAGCCTTGCCAGGGCTGGGAACCCTGCCAGCTGCCGGCGCTCAGGGGTCAGAATGATGCCCAGAGATCCAAATGAAGATGTCATTCTGCGCGGGGCAGGACTTTGGGGACAGGAAAGAGGAACAGAATGTGTTTGTTGCAGAATTGTGACATGTACTCCACCAGTTAGGGAGGATACTAGACTGGGAGGAAAAGGTGCATCTGCCAAGCTTAATTAACAGTGGAAATTTGCCATGGGGAGGAGGAGACTGTGTGTGTGTTGGGGGTGGTGGTGGAGGTGGTGGTGATGGGGCAGGCTGCTTTACTGGAAGATGGGGCAGTGTAGATGCTAGTAAGAGAACGAAGCGAGTGTTCCATTCTAGCACTAGCATTTCCAGAGCACACGCAGAAGTGCCTGGCTGGGTTGAGTTGAGCACACACTTGTGGGGGTGTGACTGGAAGCATTTATTTGCGCCTGCTTTCCCAAGTGGGTGTCTAACAAAAAACAATCCACCGTATAGCAGCTGGCCAGCCTCCTGATCCCACGGAGAAAACGAACTGAAATATGGTTGAGTCTGGCTCCTCACAGCTGTCTGCGAAGGCCTGGCTGTGCCCGACTTCAAGAGTGCCAAGCATAAAAGAGAGGACTTAAAATCTGCATATATAAGTCATGTTATACAGACCAATTAGCTTGCATTTATGCATTATGCACACACGCACATGCACACACACACTTAACAACAATTAAAGAAAGAAGGCCAGGTGTAGGAGTCATGGGAGTGTTTGGAGGAAAGGGAAGGGCAGTGATGAACTATTACAATCTCAAAATAGAAAAAAATTACTGAAAAAAAGAGATGACAATTGTAAGAGATGATGAACATCACCTGCAGATGATCAACTTGTAGCTTATCTATATATATGTGCATGTGTGTATTCGTTGAGATATCACATTGTACACTATACATATGTCTAATTAATGTTCTAGCTAAAAAGCTATTTTTGCAGTGTTCCCTTTTCTGGTGCAAAAATGTCCGGATGTGAAATGCCCAGCAAAACCCTTCTGTGGATCTGGAAGTCTAGCTCAGTTGCTCAGCACCATAGAGCTCTGGGTTCAGTCCCTGGCACTGCATGAACAGGGTGTTGCTTGGGAGGCAGGGAGGATCAGGAGTTCAAGGTCAGCTTCAGTCATATACTTATAAGCCAGTGGATACTAGGGTAGGTAGGACTTGAGGTTCAGGAGCGCAAACATGGCCTCTTTCTTTTTCCTTTTTTTCTTTTTTTAAAGCAGGATTGTGGTATTTCACAGATGGATGGAATATTTTTGGTTCTAGTGCCTTGCAAATGATGTACAATGGCCTTGTGACAGTCATGCTAGGTCCCCCTGCTGCCTTCCCTCTGCAGATAGCATCATCAACTGCCATTGAGATGCTAGAGGACACATTTCAGCCTAAGACTGTCCCGTTGGAAGACTAGATATCTACCCACACTCCTAGGCCTTTCACTTGCTGCTAAACTCCCAGACTCCCCAGACTCCTAGAAACTTCAGTGATGAGGCCACTGCTGCTCCCTGGCCTGTTCTTGCTCCCTTCCCCCCCTTTACTGTTCCCAGTCCCTCACCCCCTGTGTGTTTTGTCCTGGTTTTACTCCCTCTTCATCTTGTCAGATAGGGAGGCCTGCTAACTCCCTGGCAGGCCTTTGTAGTCTATGTCTTCATTGGGAACCTCATCCCTATTCAGTCTCCTCTGTCAGGGGTTAGGAGTAGGGTGGGGTGTCCTTTGCTCCAGGGAAGGTTTCTTCACTATGAAGCTACAGCCCCAAGTCTCCCTCCTCATTTCTCTTCTCCATTCACCAAACCCCCACTACATCTCTCTCTTTCTACATTTTTCCTTCCGAGAATATGTATTTCTTGGGGACACAGGAAGAGCAGAAGTGGGAGAAGGGAAGAGACTCTTTCGAATTTGGCCCCTTCTGCTTCTGGGTAATTCTTAACAGTGTTCTAACATTAGAGCCCCAAGGCTTGTTCAGAGGCCTTACAGCAAAACCTCACCTGTGCTCACCCATCTGGTTCTAAGAACAAGATGTTCCTCTTCATCTCTGTGTTGGGTAACCTGCCACCCCTGCCTGGTGGCTTTTCTGCAAACCACCATGTTGTCTTCCAGTGCCCGTTGGTTTGTCTTTGTCTTTAATTCTGCGTTAGCTGCAGGCCTCAGAAAGCAATATCCAAGTGAAAAACTTGGTTTTCACTCCTTAGTGTGACATTTCACTGATGCTAGAGGACAAGTCCTTGCGTGAGGCCCCAGCCTCTTCCTCACACAGGCTGGACCAGGGTCCAGCAGGCCAGGTGGTCATTCATCATCTCAACACTTGGCTTGTTTATTCCTGAGGCTGACAGGTTTGCACCTAGTATTTGAAAAATATTTGAAACCGAATGTGATGACAGTGTGTGCACACAATTGATTAACTGACATTGGGTGCCTACTCAGCTCCCAGTGCTCCTGTCCCCCTCCACCGAACAAAATGTGCTACCCTTGGTTTTGGCGGCATTGTGATTGTTCTTAAGTTTTTAGATTACTTCATTTTTTTATTATTAAAATTTTTATTACATGTATTCAGTGTGTGGAGAGGGCTTACAAGTGTAATAGCATGTGGCTAGAGGTCAGAGGACAACTTGCAGGGGATAGCTTTTTCCCTTTTCATCTGTAGGACCTGGGGATTGAACTCAAGTCATCAGGTTTGGTGGTAAGCATTCTTTCCCTTTGAGCTATGTTTGTAGCCATGTTTCTTACTCATTTTATTTATTGATTTATTGATTGGTTGTTTGAGCCATGGTTTCTCTGTGTAGCCTAAGCTATCCGGGGTTTGCTCTGTAGACCAGGCTGGCCTGGAACTCAGAGATTCATCTGCCTCTACCTCCTGAGAGTTGGGATTAAAGGCATGTGCCTCCACTGCTTGGGTTACTAATTTATTTTTATTGTTATTATTGTGTGTATGTTTGTGTGTATATGGGCATGCGAGTGCATGTATGCATGAGTAGGTCACAGGACAACTTTATGGAATCAGTTCTCTCCTCTCTGGGGTTTGAGACTCAGATGGCCATGTGGGACAGAAGGCAGCTGGTAGCCTGGACTTCCTCTACCAACTGTTCAGAGCCTCAGGGTGTGAGTGTGAAGAAGAAAGGTGGGCACAAGGCACCAAGTCCAGATACTACCCACCACATCTCTCTCTTGACCTGAACTCCAGCTTCCCAGGCCTGGTGCAGCAGGCTGACATAACAGAGCTTAGGCTTGGATGAGTGGCCTGTCTGGTTAGTAACACTGGTCTCGCTTTCTGTCCCCAGGCTCCACCTACAGCGTCCTGTCCATCATGCCCTCAGACTCGGAGAGCAGCAGCTCCCTCAGCAGTGTGGGTGAGTGTTTCCTTTCTGGGGACAGTGGATGGGATGAGGATTGGATCTTGAGCGGAGATGGTCTGGGAGGGGATCCCTGGCATGGGACAGCAGTCCTTCCATCTGGTTATATGTGAATTCCTCCTCTGTGGGTGCAATTCTAGTTCCCTTGTCAACCGAAGTCTGGCTTTGGTATTAGGGAGGTAGGTGTGGGAGACACATCTGTCTTCTTTATTACTTCTTTAGGGTATGAGCAGTGAGTCTGGCCAGCCCCCTAAAAGCTGCTTGTTAAGATTGACCCCTCATGCTTGTCCTCTGCAGTAGGTGTCATGTGCTGTCCTGGGAAAGAAGCTAGTCCATGCTGAAATGGATGTTGCCCTGAGCCTAGGAGAGTGAGACCAGCCCTGACTCAGGTTTCTGTGCTGACAAGAGGCCATATGATTTTCTAAGCCTCTCAAGCTTCTCTGTGTGACCTTTGCCCGTGTTGCATACCTCTATGGGAAGCCCCAAAGTTTTATATGACTGTGATGATACCTTTAGTGGGGTCCTGGAGTTTATGGACTTGAAGGAGCACAAGAGATCTTGGCCTAGTCACTGTTTTCCCTGCTACAGAGAGATGGGAAAGTACCATGTCTCAGTTTCCTAAACCAGCTAGAGCTCACACCCCCTGTCAGTTCATTTGCTAAAGTGGCAATTTTGGAATCTTGGCTTCTTTAAGAAACACAGATATTATAAGAATGTGTTTTTGTTTTAATCCCAGGTATGGGAATATGGGTCTGCTTCGCACTGTCCACAGCAGCTGGCTATGATTTGCCTCATGCTCTAGGAGAGGCGTGTTTTTGCCAGCTGAAGATAATTTCTTCAGTCGTATGCCATTTGAAATTCTGAGACTTTTTTGAGAGCACATAAATGCTAGGGCCCCTTAGGTGGGGTTGGTTGGTCATTCAGAGGGCTTGACTACAGTTTGTAAGTAGCCATGCTCAAAAAAGAAATAAACTAGAACAGTTTCTCTCCCTCGTCTATGCCTTTTCAATCCTATCTAGTGTAGGGGGTGAAACTGTGGGGGGAAAGAAAACCCACAAAGTAGAAAACACATTCTGAACACTTCATACCAGGCACTTTGTAGGGCAGGTGTGGTCCTTGGCCTGCTAGATCTCAGGGTAGAGACTAAAATAATCTCTTAGAGCATGGGAGGGCAGTAAGATTGGAGGCAAGCAGCTACTGAGAACAGGCTCGGAGTGTGTCTTCCTGGATGGCCTTAGTGTAGTCTCCAAGACTGGGACTTCAGCCATGGAAATGTGTCTCACAGATCTCTGGGGTCAGAGTCCAAGATCAGAGACTTGGCAAGGCCCTGTGCTCTCAAGGGTTTGGGACAGAGTTTGCCAGAACGTCTCATGGTAGGCTTCTTCCTGAATCACCCCCTCACCCCCACCCCTCTTCTTTCTGTCTCTTTCTGTGTGCGTGCGTGTGTGCGCAGGACAGTGCGCGTGTGTGCTTGTATGTATGCATGTGTGCGTGTGCACACTAAGGACACTGTGATCACACCAGGTTAAAGATCTGTCTTGTCCACTGTGGCCTCAAGTTGCTCATCTGTAAAACACTCTGTCTCTAAATTTCTAAATAAGGTTCACATTCTCCTTTTCCTGGATCAGGACTTCCACATCTGAAAAGAGCACAGTCACCTCATAGCTGTTTTGGCGTCTAGAATTCAGGAAGAAAGTTCCAAAGAGTCTGGAATTACAGTTTGACTGTGGGCTTGGCTTTTCAGGACTGGGGCTGTAGGTTAAATAGAAGGGTGAAGTGAACCATTGTTTCCTCTGTCTTGTGCTCTTCTCTCCAGTAAATACTGCAGACACAGTCACATTGTCTTTCTGAGTTGGCAATAACACTTTTCCAAGCAACATGTATGATCTCACAGGGGTTCCAGAGAGAGGCTCTGCTCCTTACATTATGTACTGCTTACGTCAGCATTTTGAGAATGAGCAGGAAGGTGGGATTTATATTTTTCTGCAAGGGTCTCTGTGTAGCACAGGCTGACTACAAACTCTTGGTTGGCCCTGAGTGTATAGGGATTCCAGGCATATACCACCATGCCTAGCTCAATGGGCTGAACCTGAAGGCAAGTTGGCCCTTGTGCTGAGGGTCCCCAGATATTTGAGAGGCATGAACAGGCTGAAAGCGAATCTTTGTGTGCCCCATCACGAGCTCAGCCTGCACTGGCTGTGCCCAGTTCTTTCATGCAAGAGCTTGTATTCCTGTGGTCAGTCCTCTCAAGTTCACAGGAACCAAGATTTGCTTTTCCTTCTTTTCTGTTCACAGCTGAACAGCCACGCCCACTCCGTGAACCAGTGAGGAAATGTGTGACCTCATAGAGCTGGCATGACTGTGACCAGGCTGGAGCACATGAGGAGGGGGCTCTGCCCCCTCAGGCCTATGGCAGACTGCCTACAACAGCCGTTGAGCTGTCATTGCCAGATCTGAGAGCACCCAGAGCTACAGGGGCCAATATGGAGGTCATAAAGTGGTTCTTTATGTTTGAATGCCTTTAAATGTAGTGACATTTCTAGTTTCTCCATTACACGAGTCACATGGAATTGATTCAGAAGCCACCTATGGCCCGGAGTTTCCGTCTTGGTTGTCACAGGTGACAATCCAGATGAACAAGGCAGCTAGTTCTTGTAATGTCTCCATATGATCAAAGACACCTTCCTCAGAAGCCCTGGGAAGGATCTTTTGTCATTGAGGACAACAGGGTCACTGGTGTGGCCCTGCGCCTGTGGCACACGCCTGACCCTTAAGCTGCATGCTTAAGCACTCAACAAAGGTGCAGGTTCCTGACCATCTGATGGTCAAAAACTCTGACGGTGGCAGTTAGTCAGGCTTGGGTGGGAAGCGCAATGTCTGTGATGGGCTACATTTAGTCCACTGAGGAGACCAGACTAATCTTCCTCAGGGCTAGACAGTTCTCTGGGCCAGTGCCTTCCAGAGAGAGGCAGAGCCTGTCATTGGCACTCTGGGGAGGTGGTGCCCATAAGGCCAGATCGATACCCACTTTTTTTTTTTTTTTTAAAGATTTATTTATTTATTTCATGTGAGTGCACTGTCCCTGTCCTCAGACACACCAGAAGAGGGCATCAGATCCTCTTACAGATGGTTGTGAGCCACCATGTGGTTCCTGGGAATTGAACTCAGGACCTCTGGAAGAGCAGTCAGTGCTCTTAACCACTGAGCCATCTCTCCAACCCCACATACCCACTTTTATTTGACCTTTCTCTGTGGACCTTAGGAACAGCAAGAAAAGGCCCTTAGAATGGAGATGTGACGTCTACTTTCCTGCTTCATCTCTAGATGAAACAGTGGTGAAGAGCAAGTTGTATTCACCAGAGGAGCCTTAGGTTAAGACGAGGTAGATAGAGTGCTTTTCTTATTGTTCTGAAACATCGTTGTCCCACTGTGATACAAACGCTCTGACCAACAGCAGCTTGGGGAGGAAGGGTTCATTTGGCTTACTCTTCCCAGGTAACTAGAAGCCCACCACAGAGGGACTCAGGAACTCAACCAGGATCAGAGGCAAGAATCACAGAGGAAGGCTCCTTCCCTTCTGCCCTCGGCTAGCTTTCTCATACGGTCCAGGACCATGTGCCCCAGGAAGAGTTCTATCAACAGTGGGTTGAGGGAGTTTCCCCAGAGACATGGCAGAGGCTAGTCTGAGTGAGACAGTTCTTCCATTGAGGGACCCTCTCCAGGTGATTCTTGTTTGTGTCAAGTCAAAAAATGAAAACTAACCAGTCTAAGTATCTCGTGTATCCAGGTTGGTTGTGAACTCACCCTCTTTTCACTACTTGATTTGTGCTGGGGCTTACTGGTGTACAATGCTACATCCGGTTTATGCTAGCGGTGGGACCAAACACAGGGCTCCGTACATACTGGCAAGTACTACATCCTAAGCCTGTGTTGTCTTTTTTTTTTTTTAACAGAATTTTTCTAAATCCAGGATTGGAGTACCACACTCTGCCTAGGAGTGTTTTTGTGCTTTTTCTAGGTGCCTGAGAGCTTGTTCGCTATTCCAGCTTTTTTTGTCAGCATCATGGTAGCTACAGTGTCCTTCTGCTGGAGGCCCCTTGGGGGATAGCTTTCATCAGCTTGGCTGTGGCTTCTCTGAGGCCCCCCCTTCCTCATTGTCAGCTGTGCTGCAGAGCTTCCCTAGTGCACACTTAAGCTTCTGACCCAGTTCTGCACAAGTCTTTTGTTTCTCATCTCGAGTAAGTGGGGAGGAGACACTCCTAGTCAGCTCCCTGCAGATGGAAGTAGTGGGAGGATTCTCACTCACCAGAGAGATGGATCCCTGGCTTGTGGGAAGGACTGGTGCAGAGGGATTTCCTTGTGTTCCAGGGAGGGTTTCTGGAAAGGGTAGTGTGGCTTCTGTTGGGGGAGGAGCCAAGTCAGCAGGGAGGCAGGGAATATTCCTGTGATCTCAGCAGTTTCTTCCCTGACAGCCTTCTTATTTATCCATCCATCCATTCATTCATTCATTCATTCATTCACTCATTCATTATCTTTTGAGACAGGACCTTATATAGTTTAGGCTGGTCTTGAACTCATCATAGGACAACCTCCAATTGTGATCCCCCTGACTTGTCCACAGTAGTGCTAAGATCACGTGTATGCTCCATGGCACTGGTCTCTACAGTGCTCGGATTGAACCCAGGGCCTTGTGCGTGCTGGCAAGTTCTCTACCAGTCGGCTAGATCCCCAGCTCCTAGTCTTTTGTATCCCAGGGAAGCCCTTGACATTCTTACATTTTTGACATTATCTAGTCTTGTGGGAGCACCTTCTTCTCTATCAGGAAGTGCCCATAAGGATCACTTAAGCATGTTCACAAGGCCACACTGTCGAGACAAATGACATATTCAGACACAGAGAGACCTGAGAGAGGCAGAAGGAAGCTGGCTTTCAGTGCCTGTGAATATAGCAAGAAAGCATGGTTCTGGGGAAGGTGCAGTGTGTCCTGAAAAACAGATCCCAGTGGAGGATTCCAGAGCATTAGTGTGTCTGGCCAGAGAGCCAGGAAGTGGCAAAGCTCCAGCTGCTGTGCTGGGGGCTCCCCGCTTTCCCTTACTTCCGGAAAGAGGCCAGCAGAAGACACCTGTATTTACCCAGAGGGGATACCTTTAGGTATAGTAAATGTCTGATGCCAAAACTTTATAGCAGAACCACTAGGAGGGTGTGCGTGTGTGTATGTGTGTTTTCATGTTTGCTATCTTAGGCTTCAGAGTCAGCAGCTGTGGGTGGTGTGCATTCTCTAGTACAGCTCAGGAGCTATAAGAAACAGTTGCCCAGGAGAAGGACCAGGTCCTTCCTACCAGCTCTGGGTGGTCCTGGGCTGTCTGTAAGTCTGGTTTGGTAAGCCTGTTCCCCATGTTCTGTCCCTGCTTGGTATCACCTTCAGCAGCCAGGGCCTAGAGCCGTCAGGTCACCTGGGTGTCCCCCTAGCTGACTGCTGTTGCCTAGTTTTCTACTTGGTTTCTGACACTAAGGGATCTGAAGTCAAACAGGCAGCCTGCAGTGAATAAGCCTGCAGGAGCCTCAGGGTCACCTGGAACATGGACTGAGGGATGAGGAGAAAGAAGCAAGCCGCCCACATGGCTGTCCCCCACTGCCTAGCTGCCCACTGGTCCTAAGCAGTATGTGGTGGCAGAGGGACTGGGGACTTGCAGGGTGGAGAATGGGATCTGTTTATCCCTCGCTCACTACCATGGCCTCTCAGTACAGCAGTAGCTGCATTCCCACCATTCCCGCTGCTAGCACTCACAGCATGTGGCTGTGGTATCTGTAGTCCTGGGCCTGGTCTGGTGCTCCTCTTGCTACTGAGGAATATGCATTTTTTAAAAGATTTTATGAATGCAAGCTTTATTAGTAATGTACCTTCCGTAGACATAAATCCCAATAGCCCCTTGTCCCAACAAGGAAGTTGAAAAGTCAGGAATCCTGTGACATGCCATCCTTGCTTCGGTCAGACTCTTCAAGGCTTCCAAAGCTTCAGGGAATCCAGGGTCATTTTGAGAGGACTCTTTGGGGCTCTGCCTGATGGTCCCTCTTGATGTATAGTTGTGACAGCACATTTTCCAATTCTTCCGGGGCTTTTGGGGTTTATGGGCCTTAGAAAACTGCTTGAGAATCATCTCATGCCTCTTCTTCAAGAAGCAGTACGTGATCTGTCCTTTTGTCAGTTTGAGTGCATCAGACCAGGCCTCTGGAGCCTCCTGGTTAGGGTAGGCGTCTTTCTCCAACAACTTTTGCAGCGCCTGGGACTGGTCAGAGGTGAACTCAGAGATGACGTCATGCAGGGGAAACGTGGAGTTGTCTTCATCTCAGTTGCTTCCATCATGACCGCAGCTCACTGGAGCTCCCCTCTTCAGTTTCCAGGCTTATGTATTCTTGTTGGAGAACAACCAGTCATGTAGGTTTGGGAGACTTTGGGTGACTATTGCACGGTAGGGCTACCTCATCCTTGGCACATTCTCCAATTCTGGAAAGCATGGGAAAATTTTTACTAAAAAAAAAATCAAAATGTATACGTTTATGCATGGACACACATGCCTAGGTGTAGGTATGTGTGAAGACGTAGAGGATAACCTTTGGTATGAGTCCTTCTACCTCATTTGAGGCAAGGTCTTATTGACTTGGAGCTTGCCAGTAAGTCTAGACCATCTGGCCAACCAGCCCCAAAGATCCTCTGTCTCTGCCCCCTGCCACTGCTATTACTTATAGATGCTTGGCAGCTTTACATGGCTTGTAGAGGTTCAAACTCAGCTCCTCATGCTTGTTAAGAAAGTGGTGTCCTGACTGAGCTGTCTTCCCAGGCCACAAACTGTTTCACTTGAATGGTGCTGGAGAGGATTTGCCACACCACTTTGTTTACTTTAGAACTTCCTGGCTGAGCGCATTTTGGACTTCGTCTTGAGTTCTCGGTTTAGAATTGCTGTAGTCATCAGACTAAGTCAGAGAGGCTTCTTGCTGGGGTCCTCAAACCTGACCAACCTCATCTGTGTTCCCCGTGTGCCTCTGTCTGGTACGGGATGGAGAAGACAGTGGGGCTGAAAGTAGAGTTTAGAGATGAGAGGAGTCTAGTCTCATTGGTAATCAATACAGTGTAGCTTAAAGCCTAGGTCTGAGCTGAGTCTGGGGCTAGGGGTGAGGGCCCACGTGTCACTGTCTGTTTTGTGGGTGTCATGGACAGTGCTAGGACAACAGTGGTGGCCAGCTGGGAGACGAATGAAGTGAGGATGGGGCACTATATGGGCCTGAACACCTTGGCTGCATGCCCTAGATGTCAGCACCTACTTTGTGTCTGGGTAGCCAGGGCTCAGGTCCTTCCACTGAATCCCCGAAAGCAGATGCTGCTCTGTGCACAAAGATGGATACCTTTAGTATTCCTGGACTGGAGCTGAAGGCCTGGGGGGTTCCTGAAAACCAAAGAAGCTGGGTTCTGGTGTCAGTTAAGAACGGCAGTACCAGCAAGAAGCAAAGGCAGGCAGAGCACGGCAGCTTTGCACCTCCCACCCCCTCCACCCCTGCCTCTTTATTTCAGAGCTGCAGTCCACGGGGGGGGGGGGGGGGCAGGTCCTCTCTGTTCAGCTAATCCTTCCTGGAAATGCCCTTTCAGACCCACTGAAAGGCATGTCTCTTAGTTTATTCTAGACTCAGTCAAGTTCATAGTCAATGAAGGTGAATATATTTTATGAGTATTAGATTCAAGGCATTGGGGAACCTCCAGCTGGGGTGCTAACATGCTGAGAGAAGAGCTTGAGGCCCCCATCTCATACCGTGACAAATTCATCTCTCTCTGGTCACATGGAACTCCCCATCCTCCCTGGGGCCCCTGGAAGAGCCAAGGCTCACTTTTCACTTAATTGACATTTGGTTTGTGTGAGCCATCAGATAACAAGGATCAGAAGGGGTTTGGTCAGGGCCTCAGATAGATGGTGAATGTCATGCTCTTTGAATGTCTGGTTCCTGTGGAGACAAGTGCCACACCTCAGGGATGAGTCACACTCCCTCGCCCCATGACATCCACAAAATGAGATGGATGCTCTGAGTTCCTCTGACCCCACTCCAGCTCTCCAAGACTTAGGTGAGGTCAGGTGGACATGCTGATGGGGCTAATCGTAAAAGGACCGTGATCTAATTCTTATGGATGGAGTGTTTTGTCTTTGGATTCTTAGAGAGCCATTTAAATCTGCTCAGAGACAGCAGTGATTGTTGTCCTTCATAAAAATGGAAGACATTTATACGCTTCTGGTCCTGTGCACAGGAGATGAGGGCATGGTGTGGGTTAACTACAGATGTCTCAGGATTTACCTGCACATAAGCTGTGAACTCTCAGCATCCTCCAAGCCAGCCAGCCTAGGCTGGGTTAGGCAGGTCCGGAGGCAGTGGATCTGCAGTAGGGACTGATTTGCACGTCTAACTTTGGTGAGAGAGGATGGGGACATGGCTTGTGGGTCCCAGCCAACCTTGGGGCTGCCCTGCTTTTAGGAGTATTCACTTTGGTCCAATATGCTCTCTTCCTCAGGCCTTTGCTTGGGGTTGGAGGCAGGTAGTCTGGCCTGTCTTCTTTGTCACATGGGTGACAATGAGCACGTCCAGATGTCAGGTAAGGATTAGTGCCCTAAACGGGGCATGAAATCCAGGCTGGGGAGAGAATGGGTATGCTCAGGATCTTTGGCCAGGATCACATGGTCTCACCCTGTGGGTCACAACCATCAGAAAATACATATTCCTAATGGTCTTAGGAACTGAGATACTGCTGATTAGCAAAATTATAGTTGTGAAATAGCCGTAAAAAATAAGTTTATGGTTGGAGGGTCATAAGACTATCAGAAATATGTGCTTTCCCCCCTGATGGTCTAGACCCTGGTGTCAACTTCGTCTGTGATGAGAGCTTGAGGTGAGATCGATTTTGCAGGACTGGGTGTCCCTGCAGCAGCCAGCAGGGCCTGGTCTCACTTGGTACCTTGCAGTAGGCAATGGGAAGGCCTAGGGCTCATTACTGCCCATGAGTAGCTGAGCAACCCGTGATGTCTGAGTGTGTGTCAACTTGTGCTTACCTACCCACAGGGACTACAGGGAAGGCACCATCCCCACCACCCCTCCTCACTGAGCAGCCCGCCAATGACAAGGTTGAGAACCTCTCCATTCAGCTACGGCTGATGACCCGAGAGAGGAATGAGCTACGCAAGCGCCTGGCCTTCGCCACCCATGGAGCCACCTTTGACAAAAGGTAGTCATTGCCCCAGCTCCCCAGTGACCATCCAGACACCGCTGTGTCACCTCAAAGCTCCTTTTCCTTAGCTCCTCAGTTTCTGGAGGTTTCAGCTCCAGGATGTTTCCTTAAACCCTGTGTCCTGAGTCCTCCAGATACTGTGCCTCCTTAAGCCTGGCTGGGGGAGGCGTTCTCTCTCTCTCTCTCTCTCTCTCTCTCTCTCTCTCTCTCTGTGTGTGTGTGTGTGTATGTGTGTGTGTTATGCCTTTCCCAAGTGAAAATAAGAGCCTATGACCTAAATCACACAAGTTAGGGGTTGAGGTGGGTTATACGTGTGTCTCAGTCATACATTTGAGGTAACCCAGATAAGCAGTAGCTTCTGTGCTAGGCCAGCTGTAGGAGGCTGTGACAGAGGAGCTTGGTTAGCCCACTTGCCGTTGGTGCCTGCCTCACAGGTCACTGTGGTAGGCGCTCTCTGGCCCTGTCAACCCTTCAGTGCTGAGGCAGTAAGCCTAACGCTGTATCTTCCTTCGGCTGCATCTCACCGTTTGCGTGTGTACTGAGTGTGTATGTGCTCACGGGCATGCACACACATACACTGTCTCCGAAGGCCCCATGCTGCTTAACTCCCTGAAGACCACAGCCTGCTGCACCGCATGGCTAGAGTTCTCTGTGGCACACAGATCTCTTAAAACGGTACCTTTCACCTGGTATCCTTTTGTTTCGGAGAACATGTTCTTGGGAGTGTTAGTGTCTGTTCCCTTCGCAAAAGCGTTTGCTCAGCCGGCTGTAGGGAGCCGCGTACCAGCATTCCCCAGGCAGCCTATTGAAGTACAGGATGCAAGGTTCCCTTCTCCCCCTCCAGACCCTGGCTGTCAGGTTGCTGTGGCAGGGCCTGAGGATTTGCTTCTCTCTCAGTTTTCATGTATTGCCAGTGCTGAGGCCTTGGAGCTTCACTTGGAGCAGCAAGGCTCTTGGCCTGTGTGCTCACCTTGGCGCCACGTTGGAATGCCCTGGGGAGTTTATAAAGACATCCAGATGTTGAGACTCCTCCCTGGAAATACTGATTATGTGTTCCAGGCACCCATGCTATAATAGGCACCTTAGGTGGACAATCCCTGTTCTGAAGACAGGAGAAGCATCGTTATAGTTTCTGATGAGCCCAGACCTATGGCATAGACTCCCGGGAGCGTAGAGAGCTAGTCTGCCCCTCCAGGGGTCCTGACGAAACTCAAGAAGACATGGCTTCCTCCATTTGTACCCCTGCCTCTGCTGCCTGAAGCCAGGATAACAAATGTCATAAGCACCAGGAGGTCATAGTACATGGGAGCCAGAATGTGGCATCCCCTGGGTTGGGGTAGTCCAGTACACAGCCTGACTTCACATGATCCTTGAGGCCTGTGTTCATGGGGTTCTTTACTCCTGGGGCCAGACCCTACCACAGGCTGAATCCTGATTATGAGAGGCTAAAGATCCAGTGTGTGCGGGCCATGTCGGACCTGCAGAGCTTACAGAACCAGCACACCAACGCCTTGAAGAGGTGCGAGGAGGTGGCCAAGGAGACAGACTTCTATCAGTGAGTGTTGTGCTGGGAGAGGCCCCCGCACTTGTGAAGTAGCCACCTTCTGCCCTTCTCCGTTTGTGGACAGGACAGTCCAGGGCTCTGGTTCTCCCACTTAGCAAGAGGACTTGTGCCTCTTAGACTCAGTTTTGCTAAGTATGAAAGAGATTGTTAGCTCCTCCCAGCATTGTCTTATCAGTCTTAGAAGTTAGCAGATTAAGAAAAAAGAGAGATTTAAAACATGAGGCAGGGGTCAGCCTGCCTAAGACCTCTGGCTTGGGGCTTTACTACAGCTTTGAATGGGACAGGCAGATTGGGTGCTCTCTCCTTGGGGCTCCTGACCTCCCCCAGAGGGAATTTGACCTTTACCTGCCTTGTTGCACTAGGCCCCAGGGCATAGAGGCATAGGTTGGGACTCCTTTCCTCGGGGATATTTGTACTCCTTTTGATGTTGGGGTTTTCCGAATTGGGGTTGAGCTCTTTTTGGAGTTTACTTGTTCTCTGGGTTTGGCCTCCTCTGAGCGCTGTAGGCCTGGCTCCTATAGCCACTGTCTTGACCTCTTTGGGGAACTGGGTACTTGGAGATGGGGCGTGGGGGAGAAATTGGTCAGGACTAAATGTTTCTGTGGGCTTTCAGCACCCTCCACAGCCGGCTCCTGAGTGACCAGACTCAGCTGAAGGATGACGTGGACATGCTGAGACGTGAGAACGGGAAGCTGCGGAGGGAGCGGAACCTGCTGCAGCAGTCCTGGGAGGACATGAAGCGGCTCAGGGAGGAGGACCAGAAGGAGATAGGTGACCTCCGGGCCCAGCAGCAGCAGGTAGGACTCCGCAGCCAGGGGCAAGCCAAAGTGGACCACTTCCCTGCCCATCTATCTGCCTACCTGCCCCTTCACCATTCCCTCATACATTCACCTATCACCCTCATACAGCCACCCAAAGAGTTTGCACCCAATTGCTCATTTGTGTGACTATTTACAAACATTTCTGGGAAGCCCGCTTCCCTTGAGGAACCTGAATATCGGCAAACAGCCTTGCTCTGCTAGAAGCCACAGTCCTAGGAGGAAGACCGACTACTCACATAATCACGGTTGCCTGCCATTAGGGGTATTTCTGGCCCTGTGGTTCATTTGGTGTGTAGGGGTCATGTGACATCCCAGGTGGAAAGCAGGTTGTAAGGAAGAGAGCCCATGCAAATGTCAAGTGAGTGGCTTCGTTGTCATCACATTGGATGGCATGTGACCTTTCTTCTTTCCGTTCCCTGCATCCCAAGGAGATCTCTTCACCTTGTCCAACTCTCGGTTCCCACTGGCAGAAGCCTGAGATAGCAGTTTGCCAGGCCTGTTTTCTGTGTGTTTTATTGGCAGATTCTCCCTCCCTGGAGCTTGCAGTCTGAAGCTGACTGGTGGCCAGTGCTGTGGGAAGAAGGGTGTAGGACAGAATGGGGGAGGGGTGGGAGATTTCAGCCTTCGAGGGAAAAGTTTCTCCCCGTAGCGATTTTAGTCCTTAAGGGACAAATAGCAGAGCTGGTGTGCTTGGTCTCAACTCACCCGCTTATCTGGCAAGATTCTGTATTGCTCTCTGCTGACTTAAGATTTTTAAATCTTCTGAAACTACTTATGAAATTACTATAAATTTGTAGGATATTTGCAAGCATGCTAGAGTAAACCCCTGCCCCACACCCAAGATAGTTACCAGTGTGATTGATACCTCCTCACCCCAAATACAAACACGGATTTTTTTTTTTATGTCAGAAATGCAAACGTCAGCATCAACTGGTCACCACGCAGTCAGACCCAGTGCAGCTGTGCCAGCAGCAGGACTTCTTTTACAGTATATATTCATTGTATGGAGTATTGATTTTCCTTCTGACATCTTTGTGCAAATAACACACTCATTATCTCCTCCACCCCTCGCCCATTTCTTATCTCCATTCCTCTTGCCTCATCTTTCTGGTCCTCTTACGAATGTGTTTTTTCAGTAAGGGACCAGGTTCAGACTGGCGTGCTACACTGTAACCTTCGTTGTCTGGTCTCCCTCTTAAGGCTTCGGACATTCATGACCTTGACGTGGTTGAAGGTTGCTGTGCAGATGTCTTATAGGACTCCCTTGTTTTGAGGTGGTCTGATCTTAAGATTGATTCAGTCTGCCCGTCTTTGATGACTATGAGGGAAGCCTTGCTGTATTCCCTGTCCAGTGGTTTGTGGCTAGGTTTCTGCCTGTCGTGGTCTGTCCTCCTTGGTCACTCAAAAGCTGCTGTTTCCAGGCTTCTCGGCTGTAAACTGGCCTCCATTCGCCCTTTCGTTTTCCCTACCTCTCTCCTCTCTTTTACTCCGTGTTGTAGCCTTATTCTGGCCAGTACTGGACCCTCAGGCTTACTTCTTTCTTTTGACAAGCCACTTGTAGTTTTTTGTCTCCTTGGCGTCTGGCTTACAAGCTATCCCAGGATCATTTTAGAGTTTCTCTCTAGCCTCTAGTACTAGCCATATTTTTATCTTTTCAAAGCATATTTCATTCCCTTTAATGGGGGAAAAGTGATATTTAAAAGTATTGTGAGGATATATCTGCCATCTACAGGGTCTCATCTCTCTAATTCCAGCTGAGGTAGAAGGCTATCTGGGGTTGCATGCACAGTGAAGTCCAGGTTCTCTTGTGATGTCATTAGTTGGAAGCAAAAACCAACCCCCCACCTCCCAAACAAAGCAAGATTTGAGTGCTTAGTGTGTGAGTAGATGCTAGGATGTCACCCTTCCCAGAGCATTGCAGTAGGAAGGATGTCAGCAATAACTGAGTTCAGACACACACACACACACACATACACACACACACACACACACACACCTATACACAGTGCTTGAGCTTAGCCCACAACCATTCTTCCCTTCTTTTCATGTTTGTAACTCCCCTTTAAAATGCATCCAGAATTAACCGACCACAGCCAGTTCTAGCTAAGTTGTTTTTGTTTATTTTCAACATTGCCCGGCCTACCTGAGAGCTTGCCTTTCTCTTACTTTAGCCTCCTGGGTGCTAGGATTACAGGCTCAAGTCCCCATGTGCTGCACCTCCTGGCCATTACTCTGCAGGTCCTCTGTGTCTCCCCCCTCTGTAGCCACTCTCACCATACCACCCCCTTTTGTTCTTTCTGGGTCCTGTGTTCCTTCCCCACAGTTCTCCACCCCAGCTGGTTTGATTTCTCGCCCCCCCCATGTGCAGTTTCCTGTCCTGGTCTGTCTGTGTCAGTGAATGGCTGCAAGATTCAGTTGTCCAAAAAAAAAATAATAATAATAATCAGAGGAACATAGCTTTAAAATGTGTCTTGTAAGAAATAGCAAAGGAGCGACCATGAACAGCCTATAGATGAAAAGAAAGCTTGTTTCTGTCATTGCACAGAGGTGACACCCAGCATGTTGCAGGTGTGTGACTGTGTTTGGAGAGCGATTCACAGGTGATTCATCTCACAACAGGAAGTCATGCAGAATAGATCCTGTGCATTATTCTCTCTGAGGACAAACTCCCTTCCTTAGGCAGTGTTGAGTTTTGGAAGAGCGGCACAGTTGATTTAGCTGGCCTCCTATTGATTGATCCTGAGGCCATTTTCAGAATTTCCCCCTATTTATTACTCTATTCTTTTGAAAATGTGTTCCTTTGGATTAATCATTTTCTGTTCAGTTCCTCTATGAAGAGCCTAGGGTAGACTCAGTGCAGGGAGCTATGAAGTGCATTTGAAGTTGTCAGGAGGCTTTGTTTGGAGCCCTTCTTCTTAGGGACTTAGTCTTGTGTGATCCAGTTTAGCTGTGCAGAGGATCAGTAAGTCTCAGGATGGAAAAGGTTTCCTGGGAGGGGCAGTAAGGGTGAGAGCAGCAGAGCCTGGTAGACAACAGGGAGGGCCCACTACCTCCTCCTGCTGCAGAGGAGGGACTGCAACAAGTCAGTCTTTTCCCTGGTGTGTGTGTGTGTGTGTGTGTGTGTGTGTGTGTGTGTGTGTGTGTGTGTGTGTGTGTGTGAGAGGGGTGGGGGAGGGAGGGAGGGAGGGAGGAAGGGAGAGAGATTTGTGGTTGTGGATAAGCACTCTGCTCACTGAGCTACACCCCTAGCCACTCTTTGAGAGATTCTGATATGGTTGTGCTAGTGGCTGCATCTCTGTCAAGCGGAAGTCCCACAGCCACACTGAGGTGTGAGACCGGGACTGTCTCAGGGCAGCATCCTGGGTCTCGTGAGTGTGGTGGGGTGGAGTTATGCCAGGTCTAATGCGCTTACCCCATGTTCTGTTTGTGTGGTACCCAGTGACGGCTTTTATTCCAAGTGAGTTCACTCTGAGTTAAAAGTGACTTCTTAGAGGGTGGGCAGAAATGAGGCTCCTCAGACATTACTGGTGGTGTAAAATGGGGGTAACCCTGTGAGAAGCCATTCTTTAGAAGTTTGAACTGCAATGACCAGGTGACCCAGCCATTTCCAGAACTGGAAGTAGGACACAAGCATTGGAGTAACATTGTTCAGAGCAGCCCTGGTGTAGAAGTGATCAGATGTCCATAGTAAACCGACAAAAAGGTACAGTATGGTCTGGCCTTTCAGTGGGGTGTCATTCCACATGAAAGTAAGACATTTAGCAAATTTTATTTAAAAAAACAAAATCCTTTACTGGGCATGGTGTCCCATGACCATAATCTTAGCACTTGGAAGGTTGAGGCAAAAGGATTATGAGTTCTAGGCTAGCCTGAGCAATATAGTAAGGTACTGTGTCAAAATACATGGTGAAGATGATGATGATGATGACACTCATTCAGACACATTTCCACCCATTCTCTCTCCTCCCTTTCCTGCTCACTCCACATGGGAAGGCCTTTCTCCTTCCTTTACTCCTATGGTTTCATTTGCTTCCTTTTCTTTTGGGATATCTGTGGCCTTTGGTGGCCAGGCTTGTGTAGGTGTGTTGAACTTGGTCCTGGTCGTAGATGCTCCCAGGTCAGGTTGATTAGACTGTGCTTTCAGCCTGGAAACCCAGCAACAGAGAAGGTTAGGTTACCAGAGGGGAGGCAGTGGAGGCTGTGAGCTGCTGGGCCCCTGTTCTACTTGGCTGCCCTTCTCACCCTTACAGAGGCTGCCCAGGAAGTGGGAAGGCTACCTCTAGAGGGAGCAGGTGACGTGGGATGGCACAGGCTTGCTCCCCACTGGATTTAAAGGCGAAGGTCAGACTCACTGGACAAGGCTACTTTTGTTGCCAGGTTCCTCCCACGCCTTGTAAACCTGAAGAGGCCCTTGCAGGGTAAATGGTGCTGTTTGACTTGCATGTTTGCTGGAGGGATTTGTGGGGCCTTCTAGTCCTCTGTATGACTTATCTCAGAGAAAATGAGGCCACCCCCTGTGAGAGAGGTGGGCCTGGGCCTGGGCCTCTGTCCCTTGAGAGCTTCGGACAGGTGCTTTGTCCTATGTGTGCGAGTGTGGGGGAGGAGGTTGAGAGCTGGCCCTTCTTCCATTTCCTTGGTGGGAAATGGGTCATCTTGGATTCTTCTGGGGGTGCAGCAGGCGTGCTGAGGAGCTCTAGGTTCGAAAAGCAAACTCCAGGGGCTTTTGTACCATTCTTCCTTTACTAAACCAACTCATAGTCCTTGGTTAAAAGAAGGACATTCTAAAAGCAGCAACGAAGTCACCCCCAAATGAGTTTGTCTTACTTTGCAGAAATAACCAACTTCTACCATGTGTACATGTTCTTGTGACATTTTCCTCCCTCTTTTATGTGTAACACACGCATGGAGCTTTTTTTCTCTCCTAAATTTGCACTTGATTTTTTACTCTACAGTGAATGTATCATGGGCTACCTTACACTGTCCATTTTTTGAACCTGTACTATTTTACTGTTAGTGGTATCTGACCTCCGTTCTGTGTGTTGACTAGTCAGAACTCCTGCCATACTGTTTCAGTTGACACAAATGTATCTCATTGTCTTGTGCATATATTACATTTTTTATTATGACACTATCTCTATACTAGTTAGGGATGTTAGTTGTGCTATCATAGGACATGTGTGAGAGTCAGAGGACAGCTTTCGAGTTGATTTTCCCCTTTTACTGTGAACTCAGATCAGGACGCTAGGCTTCACAGCAAGCAGGTGCCTTTACACAGAGTCGCTTGCTGGCCCTGTGTGTGTACATGTGTGTATGTACCATGTGTATGTGTGTGTGGTGTAGCATGTGTATATGTTCAAATTGTGATTGTTATAAATTATCCACATCTAAGTAACATTTTTAAAATCAATTCTACCAGATCGTTTAACTTTCTGCTCTCTTTGCTTTGTGTCTAGTTTTAAAATGCTCTTTTTCTATCTGTGAAAGTTGGCTTTCCTCCCAAGGTAGCCCAGATATTTTTCTTTTATTAGTCTAGCTGGGAAGCTCAACATGTGTGGTACGGTATGTATGCACATCTGTGTGTGTACCATGTGTATATGTGTGTGGTGTGGAATACGTGTATGTATGTGTGTGTACCATGCATGTATATATGTGGTGTTGTATGTATATGTATCTGTGTGTATACCTGTGTGTGTGTCTGTGTGCATGTGTGTGTATATGTGTGGTGTGGTATGTGTGTATCTGTGTGTGTAAGTATAATGTGGTATGTATATTTGTGTGTGTACCTGTGTATGTGTCTTTGTGTTATGCATATGTGTGTATGTGTCTCTGTATATGTGTGTGCATGCTTGTGTGTGTCTTTATATGTGTGTGTTTGTGAGTGTATGGTGTGTGTGTGTGGTATGTGTGTATCTGTGTGTATGTATCTGTGTGTGTGTTGCTTGGTTTTAATTGTCAACGTGACACAGCCTGGAATCACCGGGAAGAGAGTCTAATGAGAGGTTGTCTGGATCGGTTGGCCTGTGGTTATGTTTATAGAAAATTGCCTCGATTGTTCGTTGACCCTGTGTCTTAGTCAGTGTTCTGATGCTGTAAGAGATGGTGACCCAGAGAACTCTTAGAAAGAACAACATTTAGTTGGCGCTTACAGTTCTAGAAGTTTAGTTCATTGTCCTCATGGCAGGCAGCATGGGGACATATAAGCAGATGTGGTGCTGAAACAGCTGCGAGTTCTATATCTGGATCCACATCCACAGGCAGCAGGAGGAGACTGTGACTGGGCCTGGCTTGAGCATTTAAGACCCACCCCCAGTGACACACTTCCTCCAACAAGGCCCCACCCACTCCAGCAGGACCATACCCCCTAATTTCTCTCAAGAAGTGTCACTTCCTAATGACCAAGCATTCAAATATGTTAGCCTATGGGGGCCATTCCCATTCAAACCTTCACACCTAGCCTGCTCTGGGGTGCGCCATTCTCTATGCTAGGCCCTGAACGGAGTGAGGCAAGCTAGCTGAGAGCAAGCGAGCAAAGGTCACGTGCTCGCTCGCCCTCTGCTCTGTGGATATGGTCTTTCACGTTTCTGCACTGACTTCCCCTCTATAGTGGACTGCAGCCTGCGGCTGGGAGCCAAGTAAACCCTTTCCGCTCCTAAGCTGCTTTTGGCCAGGGTGGGTTTTTATTTTCTTTTGTTTATCACAGCAACAGAAAAGTAAGCATGTCTCTGTGTACGTTTGTAACCTTCCACTAAGAACATAATCTTCTAATGATGAACAGGAAACTCTCTAGACTGGCAGATAGCATCGTTTCCAGTGCTCAGGAATTCACGTGACTGCAGCTCTCCCTGGTTTCTGTGAGGCTGTTGATGATGAAGTACAGGCTTGAGTCTGAGCCCTTGTGAGAGAAGTTGAGAAATGCTCGGGGCCTGGGGGCCTCTTTGAAGGTCTGGATGCTGTTCTGTGGGAGCTGATGGCTCTCCGAGGCTGTAGTGAGGCAGAGGCCAGGAGGTAGAGAGGGAGGCAGGGCAGGGAATACAGCAAGCAAGACCTCCTCACTCAGGGTTTTACCCCTGTGCCCTGGAGGCAGCCATAATGGAAACAGGACAGGTCTGTCTTCTCTCACAGTCTCTTGTGTCCCTACCAACTCACCGCCTTGTCTGAGCTGTGTTGAGCAGCTTAAGGGACACTTGAGTTGGCATCAGCATTTGTGTAGACTTCTTACACGAACGAAAGCCTATCCTGACAGCCTGGATCGTTCAGCACAATTGGCTCTAAGCTCCTCAAAGTTAGGGCACTGGGGAAACTGGCTCTCAGTGAAAGGACCAGCTACAGAGGTACAAACTCCAGTCTTGTGGAGGTAGTGCTTCAGTCAGGAGGCTGGAGAACCCGTGTTCCTACTGCTGCCCTCTGCTGGGGAACTCAGGCTATGGCAGCTCTGCCGTTGTTTTAAGTTTTACCCTAACCACCTGACACAGGTGGTTAGGAAACAAGGCATGGGAAGTCAGTCTTTGTTGTTGTTGTTGAGTTACAGCTCTGTGTAACAGCCCTGGCTGTCCTGGAGCTAACTCACTTTGTAGACCACACAAGCCTCGAGCTCACAGAGATTTCCTCTGCTTCTGCCTCCGAGTGCTGGGATTAAAGGTGTGCACCACCACACCCAACTATGAAGTCAGTCTTAAGTGGAGTATCTGAGGCATTTGTCCAGCACAGCAATCCATTGCAGAAGCCAGAGCCTCTGCTGCCACAGGATCATGGCGTGTCCCATCCCCATGGGATGGCCTTCTCATGCCTCAGCGGTGGCACTGTCTGAGGATGTCCCCGCTGTCTGCTCCTGAACATGTCAGGTGTCCTCAGTTCTGCCACTGTGTATACAGTCTGTCTCCACTGGTCAGCGGTTTGTGGAGAGGAGGAGTGTATTGTTCTCTGTCTATCTCAAGTTATGAATAGAAATGTGTTACAGGGTTTAAATGGGGAAATAAAAGTTCTTCTTAGAAGTCATAAGAGGAGGGTGCTTTATGACCTCAAGGTAGGAAGGAGAGGCTGTCCTAACAGCACTGAAGCACAGAATCCAAAGGGCCTTAAAGAGTGAGACTTCGGCATGACAGACACCACAAGCCACATACGCAGAGGATCATTGTGATAAATACGCCCAGAAAAGGCAGCTGAAGTTTAAAATGAGCTCCTGGAGGGCTGGTGCAGCTTGGTGAACAGTTCTTACCCAGCCTACAAGAGGCGTAGAAATGAAAGGAGGAGAAACCAATGGTTAGAAACAGGAGTTCCTAGAAGACAAAGATAGATAATTCATAAATACAGGAAAGGTGCCCAGTCTTGCTAGAAGTCCGGAATAGAAATTTAAAACTGAAGGACCAGGGCTGAAGAGATGGCTTAGCAGTTAAGAGAACTGGCTTCTCGTCCAGGATCAGGGTTCGATTTCCAGGATCCACATGGTACTGCACAAGCATCTGTAATTCCAGTTCAGGGGCATCTGGTGCTCCCTTCAGGTTTCCACAGGTAATGCACATAAGTAGTAGGTTTGACATGCACGATCAGAATATTCATACATGTAAAATAAAAATAGATCTTAAAATTGTTTAGGGCTGGAGAGATGGCTCAGAGGTGAAGAGCACTGACTGCTCTTCCAGAGGTCCTGAGTTCATTTCCCAGCAACCACATCCTAGCTTATACCCATCTGTAAAGGTATCTGATGTTTCTAGTGTGTCTGAGGACAGCTACAGTGTACTCAAATACTTAAAATAAATAATTCTTTTAAAAATTTTTAAATGAAGAACTACTTATTAGCTAGTGGAACTGACAATACCTTAAAAATATGAGTATTGTACAATAGCTTAGAGGTGAATGGAAAATTAGGTGGCCACTGACTGGAACAGAATATGGACTGTCCAGACAGTGTACTGTTCGTAAGCCTGAGAAAGATGAAAGACCCACCATTGCCTCAACAGGGGTGACTTTTCAGCTAAATAAGATAGAAACCCTCTTTAACAACTCTTAAAAAGATTTATTCTTTTTAAAAATGTATGCGTGTGTGTCTGCATGAGTCTGCACACTTGACATATGTGTGGGAACCAAGAGAGGGCATCAGATCCTCCGGAACTGGAGTTATAGGGATTGGGAGCCACATGGCTGTGTGTGTGTCTTGAGAACAGAACTCAGGTTCTGTGAGAACAGCAAGGGAACTTTACCACTGACCGTTGCTCCAACACATATTTTCATTTTTGTGACAGGGTCTTATATGACACAGGCTGGCCTCTAACTTGCCATGTCACTGGATGACCGAACTCCTGGCGTTCCCGCTTTTATTTCTCAAGTGCTGGGATTATAGGCCTTGTGCCACCAGGACAGAAGCTGCAGTGTCTGTCATGGCTGCTGTTCCTCGTACCTCCCCTCCCCTCCTTGCCCCTCCTTTATCCTCAAAGGAGAATTTGAGTGTCAGATGGCCCCCAGTTTTGTGTGTGTGTGTGTACGTGTGTGTGTGTGTGTGTGTGTGTGTGTGTGTGTCTGAAAGTAAAGTGTTTCCACAATACAGTGAGGTTTTTACCTTCTACTTTGTAAAGACGTTTTGTATTTCAGTTCACTAAAATTTCCTTTTGAAAGGAATAGTTTCTGAAGAGAGCAGAAAAGAAAGCTGGGGTCATAGCACATGCTATAAGCCAAGAATCCAGTTAAGTTGAAACAGGGAAACAAATACATCCAGTACCTGGGCTCTGTACATTATAGCAAATAGAGGAAAACTGAAAGACGCAGAGAGCTGGGTGAAGCTGGCTTCTGACAGCTTTGCAGCCATGACTTCTGGGCATGGGGTCTGAAGAAGGGAGGGAGGGAGGGAGGGAGGGAGGGAGGGAGGGAGACAGACACAGACACACAGAGAGCCAGAGATCAGTGGTCTCTGTGATTATATTTTCTATAAATTGTTTAGTTTTTATTTCTGTGGATGTGGTGTCCTCTGTGGGTGTCTGTGGTGCTGGGAACTAAACCCAAATCTTCTACAAGAGCCTTGAAGGTTCTTAACCTCAGGGCCTTCTCCAGACCCCTGATTATTATCAAAGATTTATTTATTTTTTATTTTATGTATATGATCGTTTTGCCTACATGTATATATGCATACCCTATGTGTGCAGTGCCTGTAGAGGCCAGAAAAGGGTGTTGGAATTGGAGCCACAGTTATGAATTAGCATATGGGTCCTCTGCAAGAGCAGTAAGTCCTCTTAATCACAGGACTATTTCTCTCTCTCCACCCTGGCTTTCGAATCACTTGTTCCTCCTGTGAAGATGTTCTGTCTGTCTCTGGAGGACATGTCCCACGGTTCAAGGTTGTGAGTGTCTGGGCCGCAAAGATGGTGTTGATAACTCAAGGCCCACACGGTGAACAAGGTTGTTCCTGGGCTGTAGGAGCTGCAGGGGCTAAGCCAGCCTTTCCAGTTTTGTCCTGTTATTTGAGAAATAAGGAAGCAAACCCACAGAAGTGGTGAGTCACCAAGGGCTAAAGATCTTTGAGTAGTGCTCAACAGGTAGCCTCTGAAAAACCCCGTCTTCTCAGGTGTGCTGGTGTTTTGTTTTACCTTGCTTTGTTTTTCTCTTCTTAAGCGGCACCCCAGGTGAAGCTGAGCTCCTGTAAATCACCATAGGATGGGTCCTTGTGCTCATATTCTCTCTGTTTTTCTGGTTGGGGTTGTTTGGTTGGTTCTGTGTGTTGTTTTTTGGCTATTGTTTTTGAGACATTGTTTGACTACACAGTCATGACTGTTGTATTTGCTGTGTAGATCAGTTGGCCTCAAACTTAGATACTGCTGCAGCCTCAGCCTGCTGGAGTCCTGGAACAGGCATGCTCTGCCATGCTCTCTCTAGACTCCTACAGTCTGCTGTATCCCCGGGATTCAGCCTTCCCTCTGAGCCTTGGACTTGGGTATGCTTCTGTAAGCCTCTGTGTGTACTGGCTCTTACTGGTCTGCATCCTCCTCTTGCTATTCCTTGCATAACATTGTGTGTCTGCCCTGTAGCCTTTGCACGTGTGTCCCTTCATTTGGCTATAGTCATGCTTTTTGGCTAATTTCTTGTCTTTGTTATCTTCACTTCAAAGCACTTTCTCAGAAAGCCCTCCCCAGGTGGTAGCCTCCCTTACAGCCTTCCTCTCTTACTCTGTGCTGTTTAGAAGCACCCTCCTGTATACGGACGGTACTTTCTTCCATTTTATCATTTTTTTTTCAAAGCTAATGTTAACATAGGAGGATATTGTTCTTGTTCCATAGGTGGGTCCATTTCCCCCAGTGCTGGCACTGAGATTAACAAACCATACGGCAGAGTGGCTTCCTCTCCTGGTCCATACTGACAATGCTTAGAACAGTTCTGGACATTTTATACCCTTATTTAGAAAGTCCCCCCAATGCCATCTCCAAGGTTGTGACTTGCTAGAACTCAAAAAACCAGACTCAATATATGATCATTCCCAGTGGCTAAAATAGGACACAAGGCGAAATCAACACAGGGAAGAAAAAAGGACAAGGGGGAAATCAGGACCAGTGTTCCCCTATCATTAGCCAGGGGAGTCATACCAGATACATTTGATCTTCAGTGTGGAGGTGTGACAGCTCAGATGGCACTCCCACATCTTGGGAAGCACAGTTGACAGGCAGTATCTAGATTTTCCTGGGTGGTGATTGCAGTCCATTTCTTACTAGGGAAAAGTTGAAGACTTCATATGAACTGGTCTCCCCTTGAGCTGGCTCACCGCCACCATCAGGTTCCTGGATGCCAGTTAAGCAGGGGGTAGCCTTGAACTTAGACCTTTCCAAACACAGAAGTCTCAGGCTGGCCATTCTTGCCTTCTTGTAAATAGAGTGGTTTGCTTTGTAGTACTTGGGAATTCTCTGTAACACAAACATTTGAGAAGGAATGAATCTTTTTTTTAAAGATTTATTTATTATATTTATATAAGTACACTATAGTTGTCTTCAGACACACCAGAAGAGGGCATGACTATTACAGATGGTTGTGAGCCACCATGTGGGTGCTGGGAATTGAACTCAGGACCTCTGGAAGAGTAGCCAGTGCTCTTAACCACTGAGCCATCTCTCCAGCCCGAGAAGTAATGAATCTAAATGATCCAAACCCTGTGATTGTAGCACTAGACATGCACCTTTCCTCTCTCCCTCCTCCCTCCCCCACCCCTCCCTTCCCCATCCCTCCCTCCCTCTCTCTTTCTCTCCCACCCTCTGAGGGCTGAAGAGAAGGGAGATATCTGCTCTGCCCATCTCGCTTCTCAGTAAGCACGAGTCCTTGGGGTCCTCAGGTGTTGAAGCACAATGGCTCCTCAGAGATCCTCAACAAGCTGTATGACACGGCCATGGACAAGCTGGAGGTAGTCAGGAAGGACTACGATGCCCTGCGGAAGAGGTACAGCGAGAAGGTTGCGATGCACAACTCGGACCTGAGCCGCCTGGAGCAGCTCGGGGAGGAGAACCAGCGCCTGCAAAAGCAAACCGAGATGTTGACCCAGCAGAGGGACACGGCCATCCAGTTACAGCACCAGTGTGCTCTCTCTCTGAGGAGGTAGGAGCCCAGGCTGGCCACAGGGCAGTGTATGTTGGGGGTAATAAATTGGGTTCTCTTTGTTTGAGGCTCCTGTCCTTTGTGGGCTTCTCATCATCTACGGGGCTTCCCAGAGAGAAGCACCTCAGAACACTGTGCTCTAGTCAATGAAAATACTGTGTCTGTTGTTGCACTAGCCTAGAAATGATTTCCTTCCCTCCCGTGTGAGCATCCGGCTCTGTCCTGAGCACCCTGACTCTTGGGGTTCCCTTTAAACCTTTCTCTGGAGTGGCCATGCACCTTGCAAATGGGAAAGGTAGTTAGTTATTCCGGGCAGTATGTGCCTTGAACTCTCACTTTTATTAAGAACCATTGGTTTTGGATGCGTGATTCCCTCCTGGACAGTATTGCAAGCAGCACGTTCCTGCCACGTGTGGGCTCACTGTGGTGTTCACTGGTTTCCTGTGAAAACTCTCTGCATATAAGTAGATTTATGAATTACCACATTGAACGCAGAGTGTCGCCTCTGCTGCAGGCTTCAGGGGATGTGGCTATTGTGGGGATCCCGAAGGCGCTCTCAGTCACACAGGTCAGGAAATGCTGCTCTTGTGTGACAGGCTCTACCTTGCATATTGCCTGGGTGCAAGGCGCCTTCTGGGCAGGAGGACTGAGCTAGCCATGTGACCTTGTTCAGGTACCTAGGTTGCAAGGCTGCATGAGGTCTGTCTGTAAAATGAGGTGGTTCTAAGCCATCATGAGGCCACATTTGCCTTTCCTATGCTGTCACTCTAGTTGTGTGTGTGTGTGTGTGTGTGTTTCCCTCCAGAGTAATGTAGCCTCATTATAGGAGAAATGTGCTGTTCTTTCTAGTAGAGTAGAGAGCATGCAGTCCTCAGTTCAACTTCTGGCATTTGTTAAAGGCTGAGAAACATTCCAGGCCCAGGGCACTAGTACTCAGTGACCATTCTCTCTGGGGGTGAGAATGACCTCAGTCA
The DNA here is from genome assembly GCF_963924665.1 of Micromys minutus. Taxonomy (NCBI): domain Eukaryota; kingdom Metazoa; phylum Chordata; class Mammalia; order Rodentia; family Muridae; genus Micromys; species Micromys minutus. Next base: position 34,176,557 of record NC_137981.1, read on the forward strand.
AAATTTCATGCTTGACTGTCTCGCACCAGCGGGGCTGGTGCTGGGGGTTAGCAGCCTCACAGCTGACATGGCAGGTCCCCGCCCCACCCACCTCACATTTTTCCTCCCCAGGTTTGAGACAATCCACCACGAGCTGAGCAAGGCGACAGCCCAGAACAAGGACCTACAGTGGGAGATGGAGCTGCTGCAGTCTGAGCTCACAGAGCTGAGGAGCAAGCAGGTGAAAACAGCCAAGGAGTCGGAGAAATACAAGGAGGAGCGAGACGCGGTGTACAGCGAGTACAAGCTCATCATGAGCGAGCGCGACCAGGTCATCTCTGAGCTGGACAAGCTACAGACAGAGGTAGAGCTGGCCGAGTCCAAGCTCAAAAGCAGCACATCCGAGAAGAAGGCAGCCAGCGAGGAGGTGGAAGCCCTGCGGCAGGTAGGCAGCGGTCCAGCAGGGAAGGTGGCCACAGAGTTCTTGAGGGATGAATGAGATGGTCCGAGCTGCCGGGCCGTCTCTTCACAGGCTTGGTTGTGAGATACCATTTGGGTCTCTGAGGAGCTTAGGCTTGGTATTTGATGGCAGTCTGGGGTCTAGAGGAGAACTGGGTCAGAATGTCTAGCCATTGTTCTGGATACAGGAAGACACCATAGGACATGCACACGGGTACAAGGTGCACTAGGCGGGAGGACTGAGCTAGTCTCATGACCTTGCAGGTGCCCAGGTCCAAGGCTGCATTGTGTATGTATAAAATGAGATAAATGGATAGCAAGTCATCACAAGGCCATGCCTGTCTCGCCTGTGCTGTGACACTGACATTGGTTTGTTTGAAAACAACAGTTTGATTATAGGAGGAATGTGCTGTTCTTTCTGGTCAAGTGGAACATCTTGAATTGTCTCGGGCCGACTCTGTGAACGAGGTCCTGAGACTCTCTAGAGTTCTTAGCTACAGAGGACTGATGGCCTCATTCAGAAGAGCACCCTCAGGGGCCTTTGTCCACCAGCCGTTTGTGTACATTCTGCTGACTTAAGCCTTAGGCCTTGTTCTAAAGCCTTGCTCTCTGGGACAGTCCCTCGAGAGCTGGAGACTGAGGTGTTCAGTAGCAGCAGGACTGGGCTTCATAGTTTAACTCCTGTGTGCTTTCCTGCCTGGCCATCTGACCTCACCACTGATGAATGTCCTTTCTGGTCCAGGAGTGCCCTGCTGACCATAGGTGACAGGCATGGAGATTGCTGTCTGCCCTTTGGTCACATTGTGGCTTTGACAGGAGTCTCTAGACTTAGGAATACTAGAGTAACACTTTACCTCCATCAAAGCTGTTTCCTCTTTTCGTGTGTCAAGTTGGCGACCAGGATTAGTCACCCCACCAGGGGCCTTTCTACCTGCAGTGACTCCTTCGGTGGAAAGTGAGAGGGACTGAGGCCCTGAACTAGAGTCTGAGCTCCCTCTCTAACATGACCTCTCATCTCTTTCCTGCCTCTGTGCCCTAGTCTGCAAACGGGATATATGTGATGATCACACTCATCCTTGAGGGATAGTTTTCAGGTGACACAAACAGAAAACACGGCAATTGTGTCTTCACAGAGTTGGGAAGACAGGACTTTGTTTTATTATTGCTCATCGGGATGCGTGCACACCCATGTAACTTTTATAGGTAAAATGGACTGATAACGACAGTTCCATACCGAGGGGTTGACACTCCCTAGACCATTGAGGTGAAGGCCACTGCCAAGAGGAGCATGTAGTACAACGTGTGTGTGTGTTGGGGACAGGGCCTTGCTTACAACGACGTTACCTACTTTACCTGACTCGCCCAATTTTGATAAAATTTTAGAAAAAAAAATTACGCAAAGAAACCTCCCTCCCTCCTCTCTCCTTCCTTTTTTCCTTCCATATTAAATATAGAGTCTCATTTTGTAGCCCTGGAACCTGGAACTCTATAGTAACCAGGCGACCCATGAACTCACACAGATCTGCCTGCCTCTGCTTCCTTAGAGCAAATGCTAGGATTGTAGGTATACACAACCAGACCAATCCATAAAGGAACTTTCAATAAGTCCTAAATATCCCATTTGTTTCTTTTTGTGTCCTAGTATCTGCGTATGTTCTTATTGCAGATGGGGGGATGTAAATATCAAGTCAGAAAACCACAGTGACAAGACAAGAAAACAAAACAAAACAAACAAAAAAACACTTTGGAGACTGACCAAATTGGTCACCAGACTAAAAAGGTCATGGGATGTTGAATGCCTATAAGACAGAAAGCCTGCCCCACGGGGATTTCAAATTTCAGAAGTCACCTGTGTCATATACACAGAGAAGTATGAAGAACAGCGAGGAGCCCCTGGTACTGGCCTCCAGCAATGAGCATCATTAATGTGGGGGCTGACGTCTTCAGCCCCTGGTACTCAGCACTCAAGGCAGCCAGGCATGTCCTTTAGTCTGGAGTCAGTCCTCTGAGGCTATGCAGGGGGTGCTGGCTGACTGACAGGTGACTTGTCAGCTGAGGCAGGAATCTTTTCCTGGCGTTCTGAGTCAGCAAGCACCAGGGGAGAGCCTACTTCTACCTGCTGTCACCAGAGCTGACATTCTCAGCCTCTGCACATTGTTCTAGGTTCACACCCCGAAGTAACGCTAGCCAAGAGGAAACCAGACCTATGCTTCTTAGTGATGTGGCTCTAGGGAATGGTGACCACATTGCTTGGTCACCTGTTTGGGGTTAGCTAGGTAGGCCTTCTGGTTCATCTGGTTCCCTGATTGTAGAGTTGTCTTTCTGGAGATTCCTTTTGTGATGCTCTCCCAGGTCTTGTTGCTCCCCTAAGTGGAGCACTGCTGTAGAAGGTCTATCTGAGGTACCCTGGCTGGCAGTGCTTTCCCACTGCCCCTGGCTGCAGCTGTGTCTGCATGACGAGCCAAGCTCAGCCGTGCAGCCATTGGTGTTTTAAAGGGAAAGCGTCCGAAAGAAACAACATTGTCCTAGGTGGAAAGCCATATTCCCTGTCACACACCTCTAATACCCTGTCCCTGGGACCCTTGATTGGGTAGTGCACCTGCTGGGGAGTGGGGTGCAGCCCCTGGGTCTTCTTTATGGCCCCCTTTCAGGTGAGGAGCTTCTGAAACAGCCCATATCTTCAGAAGCACAGGCTTCAGCAACACCTGGGGCCTTAGGACCACTAAGGATGGCCATGTGAGACCCCAGGCTGAGTTCCCGGAGGTGGGAACTGGTGTAGAGGTCAGCAGAGAGGAAGGCTGGTGAAAATGGTTTCTCAGCAAGGGTAGGACGGGGGGAACGTCACTGCCAGATTCCTGCAGTGTGTCATCAGCACAATTGAGGGCCTCAGCAGAGGTCCGTCGTTCGGCTGTCTCGGCTCCCTAGTTCCAAGGCTACTTTTAATCTCCCTACCCCGTCTCACTCAAGTGTCTGAGGGGCAGTGTTTTTAGGGTAGTTTATTTCAGTGGCTAGAATGGTGATTCCAGTGGGAATCAAAGAGAGGCAGACATGGACCATGGACAGGAGCACTCCATTCTCTAGCATCAGTTCTCCATGCCTGTGCCTCCTGTGCTGGGTGAGGAGCATCCTTACTAGAGGGGGAGAGCCCTACAGGGAGACATGCTGAAGAGTTTCAGATGTAAGCACCTGGGTTTAGTGTTTCCCTTGAGCCCCGAGCCCCGTCTTCAAGCCGGTACGCTTTGCAATTCAGAAGTGTGGGTAACCTCTTCTACTTACCTAGGAAGTATGGGTAACCCGCTCGACCTCTTTCCTTTAGATCAAAGACACGGTGACCATGGATGCCGGGAGAGCCAACAAAGAGGTGGAAATCCTCCGAAAGCAGTGTAAGGCATTGTGCCAAGAGCTAAAGGAAGCCCTCCAGGAAGCAGACGTGGCCAAGTGCCGGCGGGACTGGGCTTTTCAGGAGCGGGACAAGATTGTGGCAGAACGTGACAGCATCCGGTAAGGGTGCTCGTGGGCAGGCATGGCCCTGTGTTTCTCCTGTGCACTGAGGTCTGTTAGGTTCATGCTCATTGGCCATGTGTCTAGAGACAACAGGGCCTGTGGCTCTTCCCTTCTCCCCTTCAGCTGGTTCTCCCTCACCCCTTAGCTTTAGAGATTCCCATTGGACTTCCTTCCTGATTCACTTCTGGACATCTTGAGTGTGAACTATGTTTGTTTTCTTCTCTCTGTGTTGCTAGACATCTACTCTGCCAGCATCTTAGGTTCCCAAGCAACAAGAGCTGAGAGGAGGCTTCTGTGTGTCTATACCTAGAAGGGGCTCTAGGTCAGAGGGCAGGACAGTGCATGAAGGTGACGTCCAGGTCCTCAGGCTGTCATGCAGGCTACCCAGGGTGGAAGGAAGTCTCCCAGGCCCATTTGAGCTAGAACTTGAAGCTTGAGTGCAGTTTCTTTGGCAGGAGCATTGTGGGATAGAAGGGGAGGCGCCTATGTGCATTACCCGAGGAGAGATTTGGGTGTGGCCATGTCCTAGTCTGGAGAATCCTTAGGAGTAAGGTGACAATATCCTTGAGTTTCAGTTCTGAGGGTCTTGAATGGAAACAAAGGAATGTGGGTAAGATCCTGTGCCTGGGCAGAACCAGGGATAGTGGGGAGGGTACAGTAAGATGCTCACTGAGGGATTCTAGAGCAGCCCCGAGACGGTAAAAGGGACAGGTCTGCGCCCTGGCAGGGAGGCTCAGGAAATGAAGATGGATGTTAAAGAGACTTGGTGTGTGGTATGGGAGGAGTACTAAGGTCTTCTGGGTGCTTCCTGCTTGCTCCAGCTCTGGTTTGCTCTTTGTGTTCCCCCTGAGCAGGACTGTGACCAACGCAGTGAAGGTTTTAGGCTGTGGAGGCATGGGGACCAGCTGTAGGGCACGTTACTCTGGAGATGGCCAAGTACAGGCCCTCCTGTTGTATCTTGTGTACCCTGCCTAGTGGATGAAATGGTTTGGGGTCCCCCACACACCTCCAGGTTCCCATCAGGTTTCTCCATTGCACCCAAACAGAGACAGGGAGCTGAGTCCTAGCTAAGTGTCCCTCAGCCTGATAGCAGCATAGGTCGAAAGCCCTGGATATAGCCAGTTAAGGAACGTATGGCTGTTGGAGCAGCGAAGCTCACCAAGTGGGCTGGGGTCTCACTGCAGAGGAGAACCCCTCTGCTGCCGCTGAGCTCCTGCTCGAAGAGTGACTGTGTGGAGCGCGGGCACGGGGGTGCTGTCTCTGATTACATAGTGGGCTGGTCTGGGTGGGGGCATGCACTCCTTTTGTGCTTGTTTTGTTTAGACTGAAACTCCGAGGTGGGGGCTGACAGGTGGTGTGATACAGACCGTGGGTCCTTCCTCCATTCCCGTGGTTCACAGTAACCCTGACTTCTGCTTTCTCTGCCAGGACCCTGTGTGACAACCTGAGGCGAGAGCGAGATCGAGCAGTGAGTGAGCTGGCTGAAGCCCTCCGTAGCCTGGATGACACTCGGAAGCAGAAGAACGACGTCAGCCGTGAACTTAAGGAACTCAAGTAGGCTTGGGAGTTACCTGCCTGGGCTGGGCTTCTGTCTAGACGATCCCTCTCCCTTTGTTGTGGGGCATTCTTGAATGCACTGAGTAGGGACTTGTCACTGTGTCCCTTCGCTCTGACTCACTGTGGTAGGCTAGGAATGGGTTTGAATATTGATAGTCCACAGAAGATGGCACCAGCCCATTGATAAGCTCATGGAGTCAGGGCAAACACCCAATGCCAAGGCACACGAGAGGGAAGGTCCTGTTCCCAGGCAGTGCATTTGAGGATGGACATCTCTGCATCATTTATAGTTTGCCCATTTCCCTATCCGTTCCTTTATTCACTCACCAAGAAGTGTACCGAGCATCCGCCCTGGCCCCGGAGAGGCATGAAGCAAACAGCACCAACCGAGCACACTGTACTGCTGTACTCATGGTGCCCAGAGTGCATAGAAGAGAGAGAGGCACATGCTTAGCAGTGAGATTACAGCGGACCGTTTTCCAGGGAGTTGCCACCGAGGCTTGGCAGTCTGGCAGTCTGTTCCGTAGATGCCCATTTGTAAGGCATCTGGGTGATTCTTCTCACTGTAGGAGTGCCTGGATTTCCGATGCATGCCACCATATCCAGCTATTTAATGGGGGTCTCAGGGGTGGGACTTTGGTTACCAGGCCTGTATAACGTGCTCGTCTTTCCTTGTGGCTGTGTCACCATCCCTCACTCCGCGTTTCCTCTCAGAGGCAGTGGTTAGCTTAAATCTCTTCCTCCTGAACTTTAGGCAAACATCCTTGAATTGGCTCCTTTCTTGTGTCTGCGACGTAGTACCTGCCACAAACAACCCAACAGAGGAAGAATATTTTTTGCCTCACGGTTTTGGTGATCTCAACCCATGGTTACCTGACCCCAGGTTTTCTGGGCAGAACACAGTGGTGTTAGGAGGGCATGTGGCAGATACAGCTGTTCACTTAATGGGCTCTAAGAAACCTCTAGGTAGAGGCAGGAGGATGTCTGCGTTCAAGGCTAGTGTGGTCTACAAAACAAGTTTCTAACTTGTTTTTAACCCTCTAGATAAATTTGGGCAGACTTTCTGTGTTAAAAAAAAAAACAAACAAAAAAACAAACAAACAAACAAAAAAAAAAAACAAAAACACTACTATGAGAGCAAAGGGACTTCAAGAAGAAGCTGGGGCATGACACGGTTTGACCCTAAAGACATCTTAGTGACCCAATTCCTGTAGTGTCTCCACTTTCTACTTTCCACCACCTCCCAATAATGCTGTCATATTAGGAATCAAAGAAAGGGTTGATCTCTAGATTAAGTTAGAGCCCTTATTATCTCCTTGTCTCTAGAGACACCCTGGTAAACACTCCCACAGTTGACTAGTCCAGCTTTTCTCAGTTGAATCAAGTTGACAGTCAAGACTAATGCCATGGCTGGAGAAATGGCTCAGCTGGTAAGGAAATGCTCTTGTGGAGTCCTCATGTCCGGCAGTTTATCATCCCCTGTAACTCCAGTTCCACGGGGATCCAATGCTTTTGGCTGCCCTGGGCTCCTGAACATGTCTCCTTACCCATAATTTGTTTAAGAATGACCACCAGCCAGGTGTGTATGTGGTGGCACACTCCTTTAGTCCCAGCACTTGGGAGGCAGAGGCAGGAGGATCTCTGGTTCAAGGCTAGCCTAGTCTACAGAGCAAGTTCCAGGATAGCCAGGGCCACACAGTAAGACCCTGTCTCCAAATCAAAACAAAAAAAGCTAACCATCACGCTTCTACCTTTGAGCCTTATAGCTGCCAGATAAGCATTTCACCACTGGGCTACATTTCTAGGTCTCTTGCTGGCCTTACCTAAATTGCTCTAAACCTCTAGATAAATTTGGCAAGACTTTCTGTGTTTAGAAACACTACTGTGGAAACCTGCTGATAATTCATGAAAGCTTCATTGTAGCTTACCAGAAGCTGGAGTACCAGGGGACAGAGCCCACAGCTCTGGCTGCCTTAGTTTTGAGCCGTGATTCAGTGAGATGTTTCCCCTTCAGAAGGGCCACGGCCACCGCTCTTCTCTTCACAGGGAGCAGATGGAGTGCCAGCTGGAGAAGGAGGCCCGGTTCCGCCAGCTGATGGCCCACAGTTCCCACGACTCAGCCATCGACACAGATTCCATGGAGTGGGAAACAGAAGTTGTGGAATTCGAGAGAGAGACGGTGAGCTGCCTTGGGTGGCTGTGCTTGTCCTCTTTCTTGGGTGTGAGGACTTGGGGGCAGCCGAGGAGGCCCCTGTTGGTTCTTGTTTCGTGGCTTACCTCCCCCAGGTAGAGAGCAGCCATCCCAGTTGGTGTTGCTGTTGCTGGGCTGAATCACCATGACAAAGCCACTTGGGGAAGAGAGAGTTTGTTTGGCTTATGCTTCCACATCTTTGTTGATCACTGAAGGAAGTCAGGACAGGAACTCAAAGAGGGCAGGAACCTGGAGACAGGAGCTGATGCAGAGGCCACGGAGGGGTGCTGCTTATTAACTTGCTATTCATATTTGCTCTGCCTGCCTCCTTACAGAGCCCATGACCACCACCCAGGGATGGCCACACCCCAAATCTATCACTTATTAAGAAAATGCCCCATAGGCTTGACTGTGATCTGACCTTATGAAAGCATTTTCTCAAGTGAGGTTTCCATCTCCCAGATAACTCTGTCCTATGTCAAATTGACTTAAGACTAGCCAGCATGTACCCAAGCTCGGCTACACTACTTGTGTCTCATGGTGGTGCTGACAAATCCCGCAGAAGGCAGAGGCCCCAGTGAAAGACCAGGGGCAATAGTCACACAGGGATATCTACAGTGGCTAGAGCGGGCAGGTGCAGCTGTTCAGACATGCCCATCTCAAGGACCGAGTGCCTTGCTTGGGTTTAGGGTCGTTCTGGTGCTGTTTTCACAGGAGAATGTTGACTTGAAGGCACTTGGGTTTGACATGGCAGAAGGTGTGAATGAGCCTTGTTTCCCAGGGGATTGCGGCATATTTGTCACCAAGGTGGACAAAGGAAGCATTGCTGATGGTCGCCTAAGGTGAGAGCTGAGGAGGGCCAGCCCTTGGAGGGCAAGAGGCGTCCTCCCACCCAGTGTAGACCACTCCAAGGAGGACATCTGGCAGCAAAATGAACATGTCCTGGTATCTGAGGACCTACAGAGGGGTGTGAAGCCCAGCTGGGATGGTCTTAAAGAAAGCTCCTCTTGGCTCCCCCCTGAATCTGGCTTTTCTCCAGGTAGCTGGAGCTGTGTTTTTGCTTCTCTGGGAGACCAGGGCTCAGGAGGATGTGGCACCACCTACTCATTCCATAAAATACTGGAGGATAAAGTGTACCCTGTCCTAATAACTACTCCAAGTACTGGTGTGCACACTATGTTTTCATCATTAATTCTCATAATTTTAGGCAAGTGCAGGTATTGCCTCAACTTACAGATGGAGAGACTGAAACATTAGGTTTCACAGCTAGTAAGTGCCATCGTCAGGATTTGAAGCCAAGGCTGTCTAACACCAGCGTCTGTCTAACGCTAGCATCCGAGAGTTTTACAGCTGTGTACTCTGGAGGCTACAGCCCTAGTGTGTTTGGATGTGAACCTGCTCCCTGACGTTTCTGCCCGGATATGGTAGTGAGGGGCAGCTGCCAGTCTCAGGGTCTGAGTGAGTGCCTGCCTGACCTTGTCCCTCCTCAGGGTCAACGACTGGCTGCTGAGAATCAACGATGTGGACCTCATCAACAAAGACAAGAAGCAGGCCATCAAGGCCCTTCTCAATGGAGAGGGAGCCATCAACATGGTTGTGAGGCGGAGGAAGTCCCTGGGTGGGAAGGTCGTCACACCTCTGCATATCAACCTCAGTGGACAGAAAGGTAGTAGGCCTCAAGATAAGGCAGCCATCCTCTCTGCTGGAGGAGGGTGCTGTGTTTGTAGGTTGCCTTGTTCCCAGGGATGCATGTTGATGGGTTAATGCAGCCCAGGTGCTGTCCTGGTGGGAGGTTGCCTGAGTCTCAAGTGCCTGACTCACCAGATAGGGGTGCGATGGATTCCCCATGGGGGCAACACAGAATGGAATTCAGTCCCTTTAATAAATGCAGTCAGTAGAAGTGGGATGGGGCAGCCAGGCCAGGTCATCCCATGCCCTCCTGTGACTTGTAGACAGTGGCATCAGTTTGGAGAATGGAGTGTATGCCGCCGCTGTGGTTCCTGGAAGCCCGGCTGCCAAAGAGGGGTCTCTCGCCGTGGGAGACAGGATTGTTGCGGTGAGTCTCCAGAACAGAGCTCTCTGCTACGAGGCAGGGAGCCTTGAACAAGAGGTCATGGGTATTGTACTGTATGAACAGTAAAAAAAAAAACCCTTTTTCCTGAGGGAAGTGCTGAGTCGCTGTGATAGTGAATGTTGTAGAACATGAGGAAGAACAGACAGTCTAGGAGGAAGAAGAGAATCACTTCTCTCTCTGCACACTGAAGGCAATCAAGCCTTTCTTAAGCATTTCTCAGTGTGTGGATGCCTGTAACGGACACTTTTCCAAGAATGAACATCTGTGATTTGTTTTCCAACTGTGTATGTATGGTTGTAAAGTTGTTGTATGCTTTGAGAGGAGATAAGGCAATTCAATCCTCCTGCCTCAGACTGATTGTATTTGGTTTAAATATGTGTGTGTGTGTGTGTGTGTGTGTGTGTGTAATTTTACTGACCAGTATGCCTACTCTATTTTTTTAAATTACCAACATAAACCAGTTTGCTATAAAATAGTCACATGATTTAAACACACACACACACACACACACACACACACACACACACACACACACACGCACAGATCAAAAAGCAGTCGTTCCCCTTCTGTTTTGAGTCTATTCCTAGAGATTTGCCCCCACATGGAAGGTGCTTCAGCCCAGCCCTCGAGTGCTCGTGTAAGACTCTCTGTGTATGTATAGGGTCTAGCTTTGTGTTTAAACACAACAGTGGGATCTGCAATTTGCATTCTCCATCACCGGTGCTTTCTTTCTTTTTTTTCGTTTTAAAGATTTATTTATTTTTATTTATATGAATACGCTGTAGCTGTCTTCAGACACACACCAGAAGAATGCATTGGATCCCATTACAGATGGCTGTGATGGACAGCCATTTCTGGACATCCTAATCTCAGCACTAAATGAGAAATGGAAGCATTTGCTGAGTAGCAGGGCTGACACGTGCCAATCTTCAGACCAACCTGCTGGCGTGGAACACACATGTGCCTTTTCGTGGCACACATGTAAAGTTCCGGTTCTGTACAAGGCGGTAGTGACAGCTTGTCATCTGGTTCTGGAGCCATCTGTGGATTCCCACAGTTAGCATTTTACTGGGTTTACTTCTAGCACTGCTTCAAGCATGCACATTCTGGTTTTATTGTATTTATAGCTGTGTTTAGAAGTGTAACACCCTCATTAGTTCACCTTGCATTTTCTTTTTGACTTCATGACCTAGAGAGATTAATGTCTGCAGATCCTCCTGTGGTTCCTTCTAAATTGATATAATTCATCAGTCAGTGGTACTGGGGCTGGAACCTAGGGTGTAGACTGTCATGTGTGCTAAGCAAGTTGTCTACAAGGAGCACATCTTCAGCCCCCATGTGGGTCCTCAGGGATGTCAGCTTGTGTTACCAGCCAGTCCAGCGTGGGCATCTTTGCATTTATAAGCAGTGCTCCATGGCTACCAGGAAGCTCTCCTGTCAGCCTGACTAGAACCTAACAGAGACAGCTCATCACTGCACATCCTTGCCAGTGCTCCTCAGATTTGAGGAGAGCCAGTGCCTAAAAACAGCATGGTCACAGGGAAAGGTCTTAAAACTGGAGACAAGGTATCAGGAAATGCACATTAATTGTCCTTCCCAATATAATCACATTGTGTAGATATTTTCTTTTTAGTTGTTATATGTGGAGGTGGCAGTGTGTGTCTTTGTATGGGTACATGTATGTGCAGATGTGTATATGCATGTGTTCCAGAACATGAGGAGACCAGAGGTCATCCTTGAGAGTTGTTCCTCAAGAATCATCTGTCTTTTGTTGTCTTTGAATTTTTTTCTAATGATATCATGTGCAGCCTTGTGAGGGCACAGTGGAACTCTGTGATGTCACAGTGGAGCACTGTGATGTCATAAAAATGTGGCATGTCTTGGCACAATTGAGCATTGTGCTATGAGGACACATGATAGCACAGCTGAGCAGTGTTATATAGCATTGTGGTAGCATGCTGTGAGAACACAGTAGAGCATTCTGACATCACAGCGGAGCTGTGATGTCATACACAGGGTTGTGACAGCACCGTGGAGCATCCTGATGCCACTTTGAAACAATGTGATGTTCCACTGGAGTGGTGACAGCTCTACGAGCCACTAGAAACACAGTTGAAAGCAGAATTATTTAAAAACAATGACGTGAGGGGTACCATTTAGTATTTTGTTGGCACACTGGAGCATTGTGATGTCACACACTGGAGCTATGATGTCATAACATAGCACTGTCTTACACAGCGGAGCATTTTGATATAGCTTTGTATTGTGAGACTTTAAAAATATCTTTTACTTATTCATTGAGAAGTTTGCACATGTAATCTATCTTGACCCCTCCTGCCATGTCCACTGGGATAACAGGATCTCACAGCACTGCTCCCCGGCCTCCTCTCCGGTTCTCTGAGGCTTAGGTAGCTGGTGTTCAGTTTAAGGCTGACCATTCTGCAGCTGTTTATTCTGTCCACTTTGGTCAGCTTTGAGTCAATACATTAGCCAGTGTCCACTGCAGAAAGAGGCTTCGCTGGCTGAGGTTGAAAGCAGCATAAAGTCATGGGTGTAAGTGTGAGTATTACATCTTGACATTTGACAACAAAGCCATTTAGCAAAACAACAGACCTCCAATGCCATGGGCTTTGATCAGATTTACAATATCAGGCCTGAGTCCTCTTCTCTGGAGCAGGCCTCAGATTCAAGCAGAGAGCATCCTTTAGACACAGAACTGCTTCTTTATCATGCAGGTCCCCTTCTGTCTCCTCTTTATAGTCCCTTCCTGCACAGTCTCCTGCCCTGGAGGTTCAGTTGTGTGATGCATGGCATCATATAGTTGTGACTCCATCAAGACTGTATTCACTCCACACCACCCTATGACAGCCTCCATGTGTTCTGGGTCCCCAATGTTAGCTTTTCCCATTACCAGACGTTTCTGCAGCTTGGATGACTACAGCATAGGCATTCACAGATGGTTTCTGTGAGGGAGAAGGACAGATCTCAGGACAGGGTGTTGATTCTCTGTGACAATGGCAGTGCTTCAATTCATGTGGTTCTTTTCTGTGTCACATGCTCTCCTTTCCATTCTCCACCCACTTCCAGGAGCCATATGAATCCTTTGGCCACTCAGGCATGAAGGGGTGAGCTGGGAGCACATAGTAGGATGTCTCCCTGGGGTCCTCTATGTTCTGGTCCCACCCAGAGTGATGCTAAGATTGTGTTCCACCTGCTTCGGAAGATACTAATCTATAGGTCCAGGTGCTGCTGGGAAGGGTCTTGCTTTCCTCCACTAATCCCCAGTTTGGCTCCTTACATAAAGAGTCTAGGATTGGCATGTGGGCCCAGCCTCTGGCCTGGCAAACTAGAATCACTGAGACCACCCCATCAGTAGGCCTGACCAGCTCTCTCTTTGGCCCTAGATCAACGGTATTGCACTGGACAATAAGTCTCTGAATGAATGTGAATCTCTGCTGCGCAGCTGTCAAGACTCCTTGACCCTCTCCCTCCTGAAGGTGGGCAGTGGGCACTTCTGCCATGGTTGGGAGGGTGAGAAGAAGCCTCAGCTCCATGCTCCTGAGCTGTTTCTAAAGAGCACCAGGATCCTTGGGGGAAAGTCATTGATGTCCAACTGCAGGGTGTAGGAAAACTGACTGGGATAGGTTGAAAAACTGTTGAGAACAGATGGGTACATTTCAATCAGGACTAGACAATCATAGTCCTAGACATAGGTTCCTTAGGCCAGGCAGTGACTTTGAAATTTAGTGGAGAATGACTCTCTGTGATGGTTCACTCAAAAGTTCTTAGCTGAGGAAATACCAAGAAACACACACACACACACAGACACACACACAGAGACACACACACATACATCTTTCCAGTGTTCTTTATGTCAGCATCGATGAAGATGATAAAGGCTATCTGGTCAGATTGTTGAATCTGGTCACTGGGTGCGTGGACACCCATACTTCTATATCAACTTTCCTACACACTTGAAAAGGTTAGCAGTAGAAATTAGGAACACTAGTCTTGTCAGTTTACTATGAGATGTTTTCTAAGTTACTCTTTTAAACTAATAGATGTTTGGGGACCGTTTTAGGTCTGCAGAACATCTGGGCTGGCGGACTGTTCTGTGTGTTCCTTCATGTGGGCCTTCCAGTCTAGGTTTCCCCTGGTATCAACGCCTTGCATTTGTGTGGTGCCTTTGGTACAGATGATGTGCCATCACTACTGCATAGCTTAATGGGGGCTCACTGTTGATGTCACGTATTCTATGGGATTAGACGGTGGTTCTCAATGTCCCCAATGCTGCAGCCCTTTGTCACAGTTAGTTCCTCGTGTTGTGGTGACACCAACCACAAAATTATTTTCCTTGCTACGGTATCACATCATTATTGTGGTTTTGCTACTGTTATGGATTGTAAGGTAAATCCCACAGGTTGAGAGCCACTGCTTTGGACATGTATACTAATACATGGTCATCATTAAAGTACTCTGCACGTAGTTTCACTGCCATAAAAGTCTCCTGGGTCCTGCTTGGTCATTTTCACTTCTCCTTAGAACCAGCAATTCTTTTACTGTGTCCAGGCTCTGCCTTTTCTAGAATACCCTGTAGCCGGACCCCATTTTCATATAGGCTTGCTCATTACAAATGATGTTTCTCTGTCTCTTTGTGACATGAGAGCTTTCCTCTTAGCCCTGGTTAGTTTTCCGTTGCCTGGGTTACCATGAATAATTTACCTTTATGCTTAATGATTCTTACACAGTGTGCAGGTGGCTGAAAGCCAACAAGATTTTATTGCTCTTATGAGTTTTGCATAGCCAGGCTCACTAGAAAACTTGGACACTAATGTATATGTGCATGCATCTTCGTGTGCCTGTTGTGTGTCTGTCTGTCTCTGCCGAGGAGCTGTGGCTGTTCTTTTTCATTGCTCCATTCAGGGGATAGTTTACAATGGCGCTTGTAAGCAACCTCACCTCTCTCTCTTGCCCCCCTGCACCCCTGGCTCAGGTGTTTCCCCAGAGCTCCTCATGGAGTGGCCAGAACATCTTTGAAAATATCAAGGACTCAGATAGGATGCTGAGTTGCCGAGCCCACGGCTCAGAGGTCCAGGCACATAACAAACGGAACTTGTTGCAGCACAATAATTCAACGCAGACGGACATTTTCTATGCGGACCGGCTGGAGGACAGGAAGGAGCTGGGTCCTTCTGGAGGCAGCAGTTCGTTTCTGCACAAGCCCTTCTCTGGAGCCTCCTCTCCAGCCTCCCCTCAGGCCTGTCCCAGCACCTCTGAGCGGAGTCTGAACTCATTCCGCTCCGATACCTCTGCAGACCGTGGCTATGGGCTTCTGGACATGCAGAGTCAGCGACCACTGCTGTCCTTTGAGACTGAGGTGGGCCCCTGTGGGGCAGTAGAGGCGCCCCTGGACAAGGTAGATCCCGAGGGCCCCAATAGTGGTGGGACCTGGCCCAAGGCTGTGCTTGGCTCCACATCAGGGCCTGAGAAGCTCTCTGTGTATAAGAAACCCAAGCAAAGGAGGTCTATCTTTGACCCAAATACTTTCAAGCGTCCACAGACACCCCCCAAAATAGACTACCTGCTTCCAGGCCCTGGGCCTACTCACTCCCCCCAGCCCTCCAAGAGGGTAGGGTCTCTGACACCTCCAAAGCCCCCCAGGAGAAGTGACTCTATCAAGTTCCAACACAGGCTGGAGACCAGTTCTGAGTCAGAAGCCACTTTGGTGGGCAGCTCACCTTCCACAAGCCCTCCAAGTGCTCCCCCCCACAGCATGGACCCTGGTGAGCCCAGGCATGCTTCACCTCCTCGGAAGGCCAGGGTTCGCATCGCCTCCAGCTACCACTCTGAAGGGGATGGAGACACCTCCTACCTGCCTGCCAAGAAGCCCTGTGATGAAGACCTCACCTCCCAGAAAGTAGATGAGCTGGGACAGAAGCGGCACCGGCCAAAGTCTGCCCCTAGTTTTCGGCCCAAGATCTCTCCAGTAGTGATTCCTGCTCAGTGCCTGGAGGTAGAGGCTGGGCTGGGGCTGGAGCATCTGGGATGGGAAGCCTTCAGAGTAGCCCCCCAGTTTCCCAGGCTCCTACGGAACCGGTGCCTTCTTTGTTTGTGTGTGCCTTCAAAAGTGGATAGGGTGGCAGGTGGCTGCTGGCGAGCAACAGTCCCCTCTAGGGGATAAGGAAGGGTCATGGGACATGTGTGGTAGTGGGAAATAGCACTAAGAGAACACTTGCCTGAACATATGATTGGTTTGCTTTCTAAAGAAGTTTTTGAGCTTGTTAAAAAAAAAAAAAGTGACAGATTATTTGGGGAAGATGAACGGTATGTATGGAGCTGGTAGTTGGGCAGACCTGCTGTCTGTGCTCGAGACTGCTTCGAGCTGAAACTCCTAGGGCACAGTGCTCACCGCACCTCCTGTCTCTGACATGCCTTTCCAACTACCATTCCCACAGTCTGTTTATTTGAAAGACAGATTCTTTCTCTGCATTTGTCTTCTGATGGGTCTGTAGAGGAAGCCCTTTGTCTGCGCCGGTGTTGGACCACATGGTTGGGCAGTGGCCCCTCCCACTAGTCAGTCCATAGCCCTGAGTGGAGGAGCTGGCGCATGAGCAGAAGTCAGTTCCCAAACACGCTGAGTGCTTACTTTCTCCAGCTGACACTCTTGCCTTTGATTCTGCAGGAACAGGAGTGTGTTCCAGCCAGCGGAGAGCTCTCCCCTGAGGTTCAGGAATGGTCCCCGTACTCACCGGGACATTCCAACCGGCATGGCAACCCCCTCCTCTACCCCAACAGGCCATCTGTGGGTAAGCTGCTGGGACAGGGATGTCCAGTCTTTGGGAAGAGGAGATATTGTCACAAGTATTCAGCCCGTGATTGTGGTCATTGGTCCCCTCTCTGTTTTTGGCTCATTGTGATGGGAAAGGCCAGTGGTCAAAGCCATAAGGCAAATTCAGTGACTACAATTCTCTACCTAGAACCCTTTTCCTTAAAGACTGAGATTGGTTGTTGTCTGTGGGAGGGTATATGCTTGTCCAGCGCTGTCTGGGTGTTCTGGAACCGCTGTTCTGACCCAGCCCATTTCTAGGCACTGTTCCTCGGAGTATGACTCCCAGCACCACTGTGAGCTCCATTCTGAGGAACCCCATCTATACTGTGCGCAGCCACAGAGTGGCTCCCTGCGGCTCTCCCCCCGTGCCCCGGGATGCTGGCTCCCACAGCCTGTCTCCCAGGTATGTCAAGGCCCCTATGCTGTCCTGAGTACCACTTGTCTAGTTTCCTGGTTGGAGAGCTATTCTTACAGAGGCCTGTGAACAGAGAAGCCTTACGGCTTGCTAGAAAAGGGCTGAGGAAGCAGAGCTGGGCTTAGCAGATGCTATGTGAGCTTACCCCAGTATTCAAAGAAACCTGAAATTAAAAGAAGTGGGAGAAAAAGCTCAGGATAACCCTATTCATTTGTTTGGCAAATTTTTTAATGAGCACCTACTATGCCCCAATGGTTGTTCTGGTTTCAAGGTCAAACAGTGGTAAACTTGAAAGGCAGCTTTTCACTAATGGGGTTTGTATTCAGTGTGGAAGGCACGAGACAGGTGTATATGTGGTTTGGTGATAAGTGACCCCAGTGAAACGGGGCGGCACCTGGGCTGTGATTGGACACTGAGTGGTTGCAGAGTGCACTGTGGCATGAGAGAAGCTGTTCTGACTAGAAGAATAGTAATGGCCTACCACAGGGGCTGGGCTCAGTGTAGAACAAGTGCCTACCTGCACAGGGTCCTGGGTTTAATGCCTCAATGTGGAAAGAAAACCAACAGTACCTATACCGAAGTTAGGGAGGAGCCTCTGAAAGGAGAGCTGCAGGGCTGAGGGCCAGGCGCCTGGGAACCTAGGCAGTGCTTGCCAGGGAGTCCAGAGGCCAAGACCAAGGTCTAAGTGCTGAAAGACCTACAGGGGAGACACAGGACAAAGAGTTTTTAAGTGAAGAGATATCATCACTACAGAACCTAAGCCACTTGGTTGGCACTGACTGCAGGCCAGTCAGTGTGGATAGTACCCGGCTGATCTCTGCTACCCCCTACTTCCTGGGCATGCTGTCCTGGGTGAGGTACAACACTGCTCTATCGATGACTCTCGGCGCACATCCAGCCTCCCGTAGACCATGCCCACTCGAGGCAGAGTCTTGTTCTTTCTGTCCATCCAACTTCCATCCTGGCCCTTGTGTGGTCCCTCCACTGCTGACAGGTCCTGAATAGATGCTGTCTGTGAGAAGCAACTAGTGTCAGTCTGCTCTCCCAGGCAAACAGCAAGAACACCGTACTCCTCTGTGTTAGGGAGGTTCAGGCCGCTTACGGGGTTTCTCCCTGGTGGTCATGTCTGGTCTTAGCCCTTCTCCAGGGCACCTCATCTTTCTGATTCACTCACAGTGTCCAGCATCAGGGACGCCTCAGCCTGGACCTGAGCCACAGGGCCTGCAGTGACTACTCCGAGATTCGAGCCTCGCAGGGTTCCAACTCTCTGCCCTCCAGTGCCCGCCTTGGTAACGACCACTTTGGGTGGGCCGCCCACATGACTCCTTTTCCTCTAGAGGTTGAGCTCTGCTCCCTCCTCTGGATGACTGATATCCTGGGACCTGTCTATCATAGCAATGTTTTCCAAGCTCCTGCTTCTGCCTGTAGGGTTTGTGATGGTTGCATGGTTGGTCCAAGTGACCTCTTGGTTGGAGTCCTGTTTCATGACCCTGAGTTAGTCATTCGGGGTGTGCTATATGGACACATATTTGGGGGATATGTAGCCCAGAGAAGGGGTGTCCTGTTGCCTGGTAGCAAGACCCTGGGCGAGGTCTTTAGGGCTTCAGAGAGAAGATGGAGCATCCGCTGCAGCAGCTAGGTGACTGTTGCGTTTTGGGGCATGTGCTCTTGTTCTGGAACGTTCCGGGTCTGCTTCTCTCTAGCTTTTCACGGATCATTTCCCTCAGGGGTACTCAGTGAGCTTTATGTGTTACCATGCTGACTGCTGAGTGAGGTGAGGACCTAGGGCTGCGGTTTAGTCACAAGGTCTGATACTTGTCTCCTGGAACAACAGGGTCTTCCAGCAACCTGCAGTTCAAGGCAGAGCGGATTAAGATTCCATTAACACCAAGATATCCCCGGTCTGTCATGGGCTCTGACCGAGGTAAGAATTGGGCATTCCCTCCTGTGCCTGCTGCCCCGGGTTCCCTTCTAGTCATCTCTGTGAAAGCTGACTGAGCCTAGCCCTCATTGTTGCTGTGGAGACTGTCATCAGGGCCCCAGGCGCAGGATGAGACCCACACAGCCTGCGATTAGATGGCAGAGCCAGTCACTTCTACCTCTTCTCTCTTGGCAGGCTCATTGTCACATTCTGAATGTAGCACTCCTCCCCGGTCCCCGCTGAATATCGATACCCTGTCCTCCTGTAGCCAGCCTCAGACCTCAGCTTCCACTTTGCCCAGAATTGCAGTAAACCCCTCTTCCCATGGGGAACGGAGGAAGGACAGGTGAGTGTCAGGGACACCTGTGGCTGGGGTAACCCAGGGCACATCATATGTGCCCCAGTGCTGGGGTAGTGCAGAGCGCCTGAGGCCTGCAGGTCAGGTGTGGATGGCGGGAGCAGAGCCGGGTGGGCTCTTCCCCCAAGCAGTGGCTAAGCACGATGCTAGAGATGGCCGGCCGGGGACAGGGCTATGGAAGTGCATTTCACAAGAGTGAGCTGTGTCCAAACCCTGTTTTGTGAGTGATTCCTGCCCGCCAGGGCTCACAGTTAGGCCAGAGATGGGTGATGGGAAGATGGATGAAGTAGACACCTGTTGCTCTCCCTTCAGATGCCACTGTTCACAGTCTTCCTAAGGTCCTTTGTCAAAAATCTGTGCATGTATAGGTATGGACTGGCTTTCTTAGGGTTTCATTGCTGTGACTTGACACCATGACCAAGGCAACTCTTATAAAGGCATTAAATTGGGGCTGGCTGACAGTTTCAGAGGTTCAGTCCATTATCATCATGGCAGGAAGCATGGCAAGGCAGGCATGGTGCTGAGAGTTCTGTATCCTGATCCAAAGGCAGCCAGGAGGAAACTCTTCCACACTGGGCAGAGCTTGAGCACAGGAGCCCTCAGAGCCTGCTTGTGCAGTGACACACACTTATACCAACAAGCCACACCTCCTAATAGAGCCATTTTTCATGTGCCAGGCATATTCAAACCATCACACTGACATAAATTTAATAAAATGAAACCCATGGATATAAACATGCATATAAATCACTAGGAGTTTCTCCCACCCAGAGCGTGTTCTCTGTCTTCATAGGGTCATTTGGAACAGTTTCTTGTGTGTGTGTCTGTGAATTGGTCTATGTATATGTTTGTGTGTCTGTGTGTCTGAGTGTTTGTGTTAAGGTATATATGCACATGAGTGCAGGTGTGCCCTTGGAGGTCAGAAGATATCAGATCCCGAGACGCTGGAGTTACAGGTGGCTGTGAGTGGCCTGGCGTGTCCTTAAAGAGCAATGCTCATTACTAAGATGCTCATCTCTCTAGCCTCAGCTTCTTATCCTTTATGTGACATTATTAAACTTGGTCACCTACTTTTTCTTTTTAAGATTTTTTTTTTCTATATAGCCCTGACTGTACTGGAACTCACTTTGTAGACCAGGTTGTCCTTAGTCTCAGAGATCTGCCTGCTTCTGCCTCCCAAGTGCTGGGGTTAAAGGTACCACAGCACCACACTTTTACAAGCTAAACACACTATGTTAATGTAGACAGGGGAAAACGTAGTCACTGGAGGAGGATGAACTTCGCTTGAGAACTAGTCCAGCTTCCTCCTTGGTGTGACTCCACTGCTCTACCTTCTTAGGCTGGGCTCTGGGGACAGTCTTTAGTCGGATGTCCTCTAAGGGTCCTTGTAAACTACCTGGGACTCTGATCCATGTGCAATGGCAGAACTGCCTGTAGAGCTAGAAGTTCCAGGGAAGACCTGTAGAAGGAAAACTACCTGAAGGGTGTCAGTGAAGCGTAAGAAGAATTTCCTGGGAGCAATGAGACGGCTCAGCAGATAAAAGCATTTGTTGCCAGGCCTGGTGGCCTGAGTTTGATCCCCCAGACCTTCGTGGTGGAAGGACAGAACTGGCCCCTACCACCCCAAAAGTTGTCTTCTTAATCCCATACATGCACATGGCAATGCACATGTGTGCACACGCATATGTACACACAAATACATAAATGTAAAGATAAAATGTTTTTCTAAATTAGGAAAAAAAACATTTTACTCTCTGCTATTCCAAGACACAGCTGTGGATGTTGTTTGGCTCACGGTAGTGACAGGCCTGTCTAAACCTGGAACTTTCTTGAGCTCTAGAGGGGACCTCCAGTGGAAGGGTAATAATCCCTCTTCCTCAGCCTTTTACAGAGACCAAGAGGCTCTGGTGGGTGGGTGAAGCTGTGGCTAGGGGAGAGCTTGGCAGAATCCTGGATCTTCAGTCTGTTCAAGTGTGTAGTCCTCCGAGTATCCCTTCTCTCCTAACCTTTACCCATCCATGTGTCTCTTCCACCACAGAATCCTTCTGAGGCTGCCCGTGGCCGTTAGGCCCAGGTCCTCCTCACTGAGGAGTCTGAGGTTGGCCTGACATGAGTTTCTCACACCCCTTCATGCCCTTGGATATGGGAGGCAGCTCCTTGGCTAGTAAATGCATGGGCACATCCTTGCTCCAGTGTCCCTCAGCCCTCTTCTCACGGCTTAAAGCTGCTTCATGTTCATCCCAGGGACCCACAAGCAGAAGAACTGCCTATTCATACATTTGGGAGGGAGGAGAGATTGTAATTACAGAGCCATCACGTTTTCTCAGAACTTCCTCCATGGGATATGCATATCCT
The DNA here is from genome assembly GCF_963924665.1 of Micromys minutus. Taxonomy (NCBI): domain Eukaryota; kingdom Metazoa; phylum Chordata; class Mammalia; order Rodentia; family Muridae; genus Micromys; species Micromys minutus. Next base: position 34,198,199 of record NC_137981.1, read on the forward strand.
GATAAGATCTTTTCATCAAATAAAAATGTGTGTGTGATTTATAGTCATGAACCATTCTCTGTCTTTTCTATGTTTGTATTGATGTGCTGTGTTTGTATTGCATGCACTTTCAGGAATGTGTACCTTTGCCCAAAGCTGTCATTTTCTATCATTATCACAACACCTGAGCTCCAAGCCATCCTGCTGACTGCATGCTGGATCTCTGCCTCCCCATTCTACTGCTTGGGGTCGGAGTCCCTGAAACCATTGGCACTTTTTTCCAGGCCTTTTGTGGAAGAGCCACGCCATGTGAAGGTGCAGAAGGGTTCAGAGCCTCTGGGCATATCTATCGTGAGTGGAGAGAAGGGTGGTATCTATGTCTCCAAGGTGACCATGGGGAGCATCGCCCACCAAGCTGGACTTGAGTATGGGGACCAGTTACTCGAGGTAAGAGGTCGAGTTCCTTCCTTTCTTCCTTCCCTCCTCTCTTTCTCCCTAAAGAGCCGCATTCCCAAGTCCATGTTCACTATCTCAGTCATTGCCCATCATTGACTCTGCCCTGGGCATCTTTCCAGTTCAATGGCATAAACCTGAGGAGTGCCACTGAGCAGCAGGCCCGGCTCATCATCGGACAGCAGTGTGACACCATCACCATCCTGGCCCAGTACAACCCCCACATTCATCAGCTCAACAGCCACTCCCGCTCCAGGTGAGCTTCCCAGGGGGCCGTTGTCCAGGCTGGGGGATGGAGAGATGGGTATGACTGGTGATTACTTACCTAACTCCAGTTCCAAGTTTTTGAGATTCTTCTAGTAAGGGAAGATGAATCACCTTGAAGTTGGAGCAAGGGGTATCCAGAGACAGGGTTCTGAAACATTCAGAGTGTGGACAGCTGGGGTTTGGGGACACGACGGGGGGGGGGGATGGTGGTGGTGGTTTGGAATTCATATTCAGTGGCTGACTATGTGTGAACCAACACTGGATGCCTGCCTATACCTGCCCCTAAAATGTGGGTCTCAGGCTGGGTGACAGGAGGGGCTACATGTCCTATGCAGAGCCACCACATATGGATTGGCAGAGAATAAAAGCAGCCGAGAAGGGGAAGTAGGTTTGTGTGTCCCCCAAGCTGGATACCTTTGCAGGGGGTCCCTCGATGGAGTCAGGCAGACCCTGTGGGGCAGGCAGAACACTGTCAGACTCCCGTGTCTGTCTTTCCAGGACTTAGTGTGTGAAGCCGGGTTCCCTATACACTGCCTGTTGCCAGTGCTGCCTGTGAGTCACATTCCTGTTTTTCACCCCCAGCTCCCACCTGGACCCTGCTGCCGCCACCCACACTACTCTCCAGAGCAGCAGTGCTGCCACCTCAGAACACCCGTCTGTCATTGACCCACTGATGGAACAGGATGAAGGCCCTGGCACTCCCCCGGCCAAGCAGAGCTCCGTCAGCTCCAGGTCAGTATAGGCATGCTGAGTGTCCATTGGACCTCCTTATTTACTGGGAGCCTTGTGTCAACCAGTATCCTGCAGATTGAGGCATCTCTGCCTGGGGACACTCCCATTGAAACTTAGGTGCAGGCAAATTGTCACCAGGGTTGGGCCCTACTTTTATATCCTGTTCAGGGTGTCCACAGATGTCTGGCTTCCTCACAATGTTCCCAGCGTCACCTGTGCCTCTTCAGGTCTTGATGGGGACAACCCTGTATGAGTTGGCATAGAAACTGCTCAGGTGTGTCCCCGAGTAAGCTATCTGTTAACAACTAGTCCAAGGCAGGCAAGCTCAGCCCAGGAAGACATGTGTCCTAAGGCACTGAAGGATGGCTGGGCCAGAAGCACGGGTGTTGCCTTTTGCTCTGTCCTCTACTGGCTTTCTCATTTTCTCTTTGAAATGTTTGTTGCCCTCTTTCTTCTGTCTCTCACATTGCTACCCTCAGCCTCTGATCCTGTACTGACTCAACAGAGGAGAGCTTGTGCCCAGCCTACCCTTTGGCTCTCAGGAATCCCAGATCTGCAAAGCAAGCAGGCAGGGCATTGGCAAAAACTTCCTTCACTCAGTCTGCCTCTCTCTGTACATGTTAAGGACTTTATTTTCCTTTCCAAAAGGATTGTGGGAGATACCAGCAAGAAGACCCCTGATCCCCGCATTGTTTTTATCAAGAAGTCCCAGCTGGATCTTGGGGTGCACTTGTGTGGTGGGAACCTGCACGGAGTGTTTGTAGCTGAGGTGGAAGATGACAGTCCTGCCAAGGGTCCCGATGGCCTTGTGCCAGGAGACCTCATTCTTGAGGTGAGTTCTTCCACTGTGTGTGCCAGGCCATGTTCATGTGATGTCAGCTTGTGTCCTTTCACATGGCACAGGATATGGAATTCCCCTAAGCCCAGCAACTTGTCAAGGGAGTTATTCGTGTTCTAAGCGATAGGTACTACCAAGGCCCTGGGCAGCGAGGTGGGCCACTGAGGCATCCCAAGGGCTCAGCCTTGGCTCTGGTCTGGGACAGCCAGAAGGAGGAGGTGCCAGTCTCATGAGCCACAGGTCTCTGAGATGATTGGTTTGTCTCTCTGTCTTCTCACTTTGAGTCTCCCATGCCCTGGGGGAGACAGCACACAGATGGCTTTCTCAGTCACTACGTATAGTCGCTGTAATGAAACACCATGGCCAAAGTACTGTGGGAGGAAAGGATTTAACTCAGCCTACACTTCCAGGTAACTGTCCATCACTGAGGGAAGTCAGGGCAGAACTCAGACAGGACAGGAACCTGGAGGTAGGAGCTGATGCAGAGACTATGGAGGGGTGCTGTTTACTGGCTTATTCTCTGTGGCCTACACAGCCTGCTTTCTTATAGAACCCAAGTCCAGCAGCCCAGGGGAGGTCCCACCCACAATGGGCTGCACCTTTCCACATCAAGCACTAATTAAGAAGTGCTCTACAGGTTTGCCTAAATCCCAGTCTTATGGAGGCATTTCTCTAGTTGATGCTCCTTCTCCTCAGATGACTCTAGCTTGTGTCAAGTTGACATAAAAATAGCCAGCACAATGCCAAGGATATAGATTCACAAGCAGAGAGTAGAGGTCATCACTGTTCTGTGGTTCCATTGGCTCTGGTAGCCATGTGGTCATAGGGCAGGGGCACTGGGGAGGCTGTCTTTCTGACCCTGGTACCCTGTCCCCGTTCAGTATGGCAACCTGGATATGCGCAGCAAGACGGTGGAGGATGTCTATGTGGAGATGCTGAAGCCTAAGGATAGTATCCGCCTGAAGGTGCAGTACCGCCACGAGGACTTCACCAGGGCCAAAGGCCTGCCCGGCGACAGCTTCTACATCAGGTGCTACATCGGCAGTAAGGGAGGGACTCTGGAAAGTTCATAGGGTCGCTGGATCCCCTAGACCACTTGCCCCCAGGGCTCATCATTCACACTGCCATTGTCTATATGCTATGCTTATTTTGGGGGAGTGGGGGTGGGAAGGGTCTACAGGAATTTTGAGACCTGACGCCTCTTACCTTGTATGTTATATTTCTCCTGTGATCTCCCCTTAAGTTTCTCAGTGCCCTCTGCAGTATGCATGGACCCCAGGTGCCTATGGCGCCTGTAAGTCACGTGCACATCCTGATGTGGGAGGGTATCAGGCATCTCCTCTGAATAGCTCAGGGCTCCCCCACAACCTCAGACCACAGAGTCAGTGAAAACGTGCATGAGTGATACTCTTCTCACCATGCAGGTGGCAAGTGACATGTTTTCCCATCAGGAAGCAGTGGCTTTAACTTCAGAGACAGGCAGATAGAAAATGCCTGTTTGAAAGGACAGGGTGCAGGAAGTCTTTCTCCAGTAGGGATGAGCTCAGTGATGGGGAAGAAAGGGGATAACCTCTTCTGTAATGTATTTGAGGGGGCCTCTTCGGGATACCCCCAAATCCTTTTCTTCCTGATGTCTGGAGACAGCAGACAGGTGCCTCAAGAGGCAGGTGTGTGGTATGGGCTTCTTCAACCTGTGTCCCCTATTCCATGGTCCAGGGCCCTGTACGACCGTCTGGCAGAAGTGGAGCCTGAACTGAGTTTTAAGAAAGATGACATCCTGTATGTGGATGACACATTGCCCCAGGGCATGTTTGGGTCCTGGATGGCCTGGCAGCTGGATGAGAATGCCCAGAAGATCCAGCGTGGGCAAATTCCCAGCAAATATGTGTAAGTCTTCTCCATGTCCAGGTGGGAACCTCGGGGCCTATCAGTGTGGAGTGAGCTGCTGGACAACTGACTCCTTCGGGAGCTGCCGCTCCAACACATGTGGCCTGGTCATGGTCCAGAAAGCTGTTCCTCATAGTTGTCAGTGTATAGAAGCGCCACAGTGAATCAGGATGCATACTTTTTTTCCCCAAACAGTCATGAAGCTGTAATTCTTATTTAGACAAGTCCATCCCAGTGATTGATTGATACAGGGTCCTGTATGCTCACAAGATATGTGTAATCATCTTCACCATTATTTTATTTACTTATAAACAGACAGACAGACAGACACACACACACACACAGATTGGATAGGGTCTCATGTAGCCTCAGGTTGACTTCAAATTTGCTATGTAGACAAGGTGACCTTGATCTGATTCTCCTGCCTCCATCTCTTGAGTGTTCAAATCATAGGCATGTACCACTACACTCAGTTTACATGGTGCCTTGAGCATGCTAGGCAAGCACTTTACCAACTAGATCACATTCCCAGCTACTCCAGAGTTAATTTTAAAGCATGCTCATCACCTCTGATAGAAGCCCAATTAACTATTACCCTGTGTTACCTTGTGTCTGCTTTTGGTTTGTGGCTGTAACAAAATATTTGAGGCTGAGAAATTCACAAGGAAGAAAGGTTTGTTTTTCTTTTGGTTTTGGAGATGAAAGTCAGGTGGCCTCATCTGTTCAGCATCTGATGAAGCCCTCATTGGCCACTTCACAATATGGTAGGGGAGCAGAAGGAAGAAAGAGATCCTATAGCAAAACAGGAAGCGTCTTAGTGTTCTGTTGCTGTGAAGAAACACCATGATCACATCTACTCTTATAAAAGCAAGCATTTAAATGGGGCTGGCTTTCAGTTTTAGAGGTCTATCCATTGTCATCATGACAAGACACCTGGTGGCATGCAGGCAGACATAGTAGCTGAGAGTTCTATATCTGTGGGCTCCAGAGGCAGCAGGGAGAGAGACTCTGGGACAGGCTTTGGCTTTTGAAACCCCTAGGCCCACCCTCAGTGACACACTCCTTTCAACAAAACCACACCTCCTAATCCCTCTCAAGTAGTGCCATTCCCAGATGACCAAGCATTCAAATCTATGACTCTCTGAGGGTCATTCTTATTCAAATCACTACAGCGGGCACTGCTGCAAAGTCAGGCTAGCTCTTTCTTTAACAGCCTACCATTGGAGAAAGTAATCCTTTCCAAGGGTAGAGACCTAACCAATCTCCACTACACACAGTCTCTTATAGACACCTCAGTACTCCATCTTAGCACTACTACTCTGGGGATCAAGTCTCCTACAACATCTGGACCCTTGAGGGTCACAGAAAAACTCATATACAGATCAAAGCACAGCTTACACCCCCACCCCACCCCCCAGCCCTATGCCATTCATTTCACTTCAAATCTGTAGTTTTCTCTTTAGGCATTTCATGCAAACGCAGTCACGTGCTACACGGTCAGACTGTAGTGTGTGCACCTTCCATGGCAGCATGGCAGGGCCACAGCTAACAGTGTCACTGGCACCAGCTGCTGGGAGCTGGCTGTCCGTGGGAATTTACCTGCTCTGAAGCTGGACCCCAACTTCTTGTTGCCATGGTGATGCCTGAGGGCCTTGAGGCATGGCCAATAGTTAGGGAGGCCTGGGGGGTAGCTGGGGGAACCTAGCTTCCTCCTTCCCCATGGTCTTCCTAGCATTGTCATTTTCTGTGACTGCAGGATGGACCAAGAGTTCTCAAGGAGGCTCAGCATGTCTGAGGTCAAAGACGACAACACAGCCAAGACGCTGTCGGCAGCTGCACGCCGTTCCTTCTTCAGAAGGAAACATAAACACAAACGCAATGGGTCCAAAGATGGCAAGGACCTGCTCGCCCTGGACACCTTTTCCAATGACTCCATTCCTCTCTTCGAAGGCAAGTGCTGGGCTCGTGCCAATGAGCTCCAGGGGTGGGGGTGGTGGGGTACCAAAGCTTCACCATGAGACTTCACACAGCTCACATGTCTTTGGGTACTTGTCTGTGAGTCTCTGTGCTCATTGGCCAGTTTGGTTCACCAGGGCAGAGGGAGCAGAGACATCAATGGTGGGTTTGGACGCCCTGTGAGTCCAAACACTGTGAGTGACCACACCAGGAGCAGCTATCAGGATGCAGATCAACTTTATTTAGGGTGATTCAAAGCTTATAAAGTTTTGGGGGACTGAGGGCAGAAACATCCAGGATGGTCAAAGGTCATTGGCTGTGAGTACCTAACATACCTCATTAGCATGGGGAAGCTTTCCAGGAATCCCAGGTGCTGGCTGACCAGGTTTTATTAGGAGAAAGGAAATTGGTCCTGTTAGCTTATTGAGGCTGCCTGACCTTCCTCAGGTAGAGGCATATGTGTGGGGGGCTTAGAATCCCCAGCAAGGTCCGTGAAGGAGAAGCCCTGCTAATGAAGGGAGTCTCCCACACTGCACCAAGCCCAGAGGCTTTCTCATCATGGTGGACTTCCGCCTCGGTGAGCAGTTTTCCCATACTTGTCTGCAGGTGGGCATTCGGGCTTGCAGGGTGGTCCTGAGAATCTGCCAGTGCAGCATGTGCCTTTAATCCTCAAGGTCTCTTCTCGGCCACCATATTTATTTGTACCTCCAGTCGTGTATCAGGAAGGAGAAAGGCAAGGCCAAAGTGGCAGGGGTTAGGCTGGGGAGATGGCTCACTGTGTCAAGTGCACGCTTAAGGACCCAAGCTCCAATCCACATAGCAAAAGCCGGGTGTGATGTGTCTGTAACCCCAGCACTGGGAATGAAGAAAGGTTGAGGGGCACATGGCCAACCAGCCTAGCTGAAATGTGAGACTCCAAGTTCAGTGAGAGTCCCTGGGTCTGGGGCTGTGGTTTCTGCACCGTGCACACTTTGTCTGGCTCGTGCTGAACGCTCTTCAGCCTTTCTTGCTTCATTCACACATCCATCGGAGATCTTTCACAGGACCCTTGTAGGTAGGATGCTGAGCCAGGCTGGAGCTATGTGGACTGGGAATGTGAGAGACTGTCCTGGATGATGACCCTTCCTTCTTTTGGCCTGTGCTAGCTGACACCCACTTCTTCATTCCATGGGCACCATTTCTCATGTGCTTAGTGAGGGGTGGTGGGTGTGTCAGCTCTATGGAAGTTCTGCCCTGCTTATTAAAAAATGTAAAATATTTATTTAGTGTGTGCTGAGTGTTTTACCCACATGCAGGCATGTGCACTGCATGTGTGACATACCTGCAGAGACCAGGAGAGGGTGGGAGCTCTCCCTGGGGCTGGCATTTCAGATGGTTTCGAGCCACCATGTGGGTGTAGGGAACCTGGAAGGACAGCCTGTGCTATTAACCACTCAGCCATCTCTCCAGCCTCACCACTCAGATTGAAGCTGTTTTAGCACTGGGTGCCTTCTAGATTGTTCTGTCTTCCTTCAATAACCCTTCTGTCACTGAAAAAAAAAAAAAAAAAAAAAAAAACCTCCATCTTATTTCCAACAGTGTCCCCTTTAGAAGATTTGTAATGTGGGTTGTTTCATTTCTAATCACATTTCCAATTAGTCTCCACCCACTTGACCTTTTTTCTGGCCACCACAGTTCATCCTTTGAACTTCCTTGTAGTTTTGTTTGCTGTTCCTGGGGTAGGGTAGGGTAGGGTGGGGTAGGGTAGGGTAGGGTAGGGTAGGTTGAGGTAGGGTGGGGTGGGGTAGGATAGGGTAGGGTGGGGTAGGATAGGATAGGGTAGGGTAGGGTAGGATGGGGTAGGATGAAATAGGGTGGTGTAGGGTAGGGTAGGGTAGGGTAGGGTAGGATAGGGTAGGGTAGGATAGGGTGGGGTAGGGTGGGGTGGGTAGGATGGGGTGGGGTAGGATAGGGTAGGGTGGGGTAGGGTGGGGTAGGGTAGGGTGGGGTAGGGTAGGGTAGGGTGGGGTTGGGTAGGGTAGGGTGGGGTGGGGTAGGGTAGGGTAGGGTAGGGTAGGGTAGGGTGGGGTTGGGTGGGGTAGGGTGGGGTGGGTAGGGTGGGTAGGGTAGGGTAGGGTAGGGTGGGGTAGGGTGGGGTAGGGTAGGGTGGGGTGGGTAGGGTGGGGTGGGGTAGGGTAGGGTAGATGGGGTGGGGCGGGGCAGCTTCATTTCAGTTGCTGTGGCAGGTGTGTTTTAACAATACTATCAAGAGTCTCACATGTGGATAGGTGGCAGGACAGGAATGTGAACAAAGCACACGTTTCCATCACTGTGTGATCAGGATGTTTAGTGTCCTGTGACCTGCCCCGTCTTTTCTTTGTGTCCACCCTTCCGCCTCAGTTGTCCTTTCTACTTTGGGAATAATCAGGTATTTTATTGCCTTGCCAGCTTTCAGTTTGTAGTCTTTTGGGATTTCAGTAGCCCTCACCCCTGCCTCTGACTGATGGCCCAGGAAGTCTGAAGTGCTGGCCCCACACCTCCACTCACCACCATTCCTGTGTCACCCCAGTTAGTGCACTGGCGGTGTTCACAGGTCCTCTTCACCTCTCCTGCTGCTGGTCACTCCTCCCGCTCGTTCTGTTTGTCTGTCTGACCTTGTCATCTTTCTGTTTTCCTTCAACATCTCCTGTGAGTGCTCAGTGTACTCAGGATGCATTGTCCCCACTTTACCACTTTGCAGAAATGCCCTTCTCCGTGGAGTCATATATTGGTGTTCACAGGCACTCTGTGGTGTGTCAGGAAGTTGGCACCAAGCCTCCTCTAGATCCTCACATCTATAGGTGTGAGATCACCCCGGGGGCTGGCATTGCCGATGGTTGCGGGCCACCACGTGGGTACCGGGAACCTGGAAGGATTCGTGAGTCCTGCTAACTCATGAATCACTGATATTGGGGTTTGCATATGGCTTCTAGTTCTCGTTCATCTCCCACATACTTAAGTGTCTCTAGATCACTTGTGACACCTGATTTCGACATTTCTATCTCCAGTTGATTGAATCCATGAACTCAAAACTATGAATACAGAGGGCTGATGGCATTTATTTAGGAGCTTTTAGTTACCATTCTTAGAGCTAAAAGAGATGGCTCAGTGGGGGAAAGGAGCTTGCTGAGCAAGCCCGGAGGCTTGAGTTTGGTTCCCTGATCTCACATAAAGGTGAAAGGATAGAATTGACTCTGTAAATGGACCTTCTGACCGCCACACACAGTATTCCTGCCCCCATACACAGATGGCATGCACAATTCAAAAAGCTGTTCAAAGCTGGGAAGATTGTTCCATGCTTAAAGCCAAGTGCTTTACCTGGTTAAGGGCGGAGGACCAGAGTTCAGATCCCCAGCGTTTATATAAATGCCATAGGAGAGCTACCAAGGAAGAGGCCAATACAAGGGGATGTGTTTATGGCTACTGTGACAAATCTTTACAACGAGTAGTTTAAAACAGTGTATATTCATTCTGAAAGCCAGATGTCCAAGACTAGTGCCACAGATCAAAGTCAGGTGCCAGCAGCCACCATTGCCCTGCAAAACTCTGAAGGAAGGTCTGTTCTTAACCTCTGTTGGTTCTGAGCAGTGGCTGCCAACATTCTTTTGCTTCTGGGCACATCCCTATTGTCTTGAAACCTCTCTTTGCTTCTTCACAACCCCTTTCCCACCTGTGTCTGCCTCAAAATCCCATGTCCCCATGGAGACATTTAAGCTCCTCCTAGGCAACTCAGGAGAATGTTACCTCTCTAGAAAAGGTACTAGTCATAGGCCGTTGGCACCAGGAAGTGAGCCAGCTCTCGGAGCACATTTGGCCCTACCTGATAATGTTTCTATGAGTGTTTCCACTAAGGCTTTTATGCTTAAGGTCACATCCCCTAGACCCAGTGGGGTTGGGCATTGTCTGTGTGCCTGGCTTCAGGCCGCCATCTGCTGCCCAGGCATGTTTACCTTCCGGTTCTGAAGTCTACAGCCTGATGTTAGAGAAAGTTCTAGGCCATCGTGTCCTAAGCCACCTCTGTGGCATCTTCGTCCTCTGACCGGATCTTGTCGCGTGTCTCCGGCATGCTTTCCCCCGTTCCTTCCAGCCCATTTCTCTTTGCTTCAGCCAGCCTGCTGCTTCCTGGTGACTTTGCCCCTGCACCCTGTCCAGTTCACCCGTGCCACAGATGTTGTTCTGTCATAATAAAACTCGGCACCTGTGAGGACTGTCTGGCAGCCGTCCGTCATCTTTGCTCTGCTCCAGCCCTGCTTCGGCCCTGCTTTCTAAACATGCCTGGAAATTGTTAGTTAAACTGTTGAGAACAGGGAGGCTGAGAGTAAAGCCTTCCAGCAGCACCTCCGGAGCCAGCACTGGTGACTGCCCGGGTCCACAGAGAGGCTGAGCTGACCTCGGGCGGGACTGTAACTTCTGTGCTGTGTACATTTCACCCTGACCCCCTGAGCTGGCCCCTGGGTCTCAGCTCCACTGCCCTGCAGTTTTGTGTTTTTCTTACACATTTAGCTTCTTGTTTCTTAGCGCTTAGGAATTTGGCAAATGCTTTTTAATGTTTTAGCTTTCTTTGTATTTATTTACTTGTGAGTGGGGAGATAGAGAGATAGGTATTATCTATATTTGTACACACACAGCATGCATGCCCCCCTACACACACACACACACACACACACACACGCTCGTCACACATGCCCTCTCCCCTACACATGGTGTACATTACACCCCCCACATATACACACATCATGCACATTTAGAAAAATGCTATACAGCAGCTGGGGAAATCGTTTCACGAGTAAAGCATATATGGTGTGTACACGTGTGTTTATGGTTGAACATGCACTCAAAGAGGACAGAAAGGCTTGATTTCTTTTAGACAAGGTTCCTGAACCTGGAGCTAGTGTGGCAGCCCTCATTCCTCTGTCCCATATGGCTGGGGCTAGTCAGGTGTCCATGGCTCTTTACACGGGTGCTGGGGATTTGGGCTCCAGGGCGCATGCTTGCATAGTCAGTTTCCCAGACTCAAGTTCTCACTCCACCCCAGCCCCTCCACTGCATGTTTGGCTCTTGGGTTGCGGCTGCTGTGAATACCCTAAACTCCAGTTTTGTCTCACTTGCTATGGATATTTCCTGCACTCTGCCTGAGTTCCAGGGTCTTGACGGCAGCTCTGCCCAGGCTTACATTTTATCTGTGCATGGAATATTGCAGAGTCCTCGAGAGAGGAACATGACCTCCTGTGATGCCTTCCAGAAACAGTCTGAGGGGGAGTGGGAGCTACAAGCCATTCATGGTATCATGTCACTATTGTTGGATGTTAGCAACACACACACACACACACACACACACACACACACACACAGAGAGAGAGAGAGAGAGAGAGAGAGAGAGAGAGAGACAGAGAGAGACAGAGAGAGACAGACAGACAGAGACAGAGAGACAGAGACAGACAGACAGAGACAGAGAGAGACAGACAAATAGAGACAGAGAGAATATTCACTAGAGTTTTTTTTTTTTTCAATCTATAAAAACCCGCCTATAGTAATAAGCGTCATTTAGAAAGACATACGTCCATCTTAACCTAGTGGCGACACCTGAGGAGGCTAGTGTGGTGTAGTAATGGCAGATACAACCATCAACAGTATCGGCTAGATCTGTGCTCTAATTGTTTAAAAGAGAAAGAGCGTTGGTGTTCCAAGGTTATGGATGTAGACTACACACTGAGTGGGCCCCAGGCCAGGATGAACTGTGTAGAAACCAATGTGATCCATCCTCTCGGGCAAGCACATAGACAGGCGTTTTGAGGCAAGACGACCCTCACTCTCTTTGCTCTGCCAGTGGGTGGGTCTCTGCACTCGGTGACTGTGTTTCCAGGTAGCTGTGCCACTGCCTTCTACCCGTAGTGCCCACACAGAGGTGTGCAGACCCCACAGAGCCCTGGCCTCTCTATATCTACCTGCCACAGTCACCTTGTGCCCTCTTCCAGCCTGCCCTTCTCTGCCCCCCACCTTAAGCCTGATCTCATCCAGTTTGAACCAGCTCATCCCAGCACTCCTTTAACTTTTCACTTGCATACCTGGAATCCTCACACAGCACTTGTCTGGGTATTTGGTGTTGCTGTCTTGGGTTCCCAGTTAGCATGAACTTCCAAAGGGCAGAGACTGGACAGATGGCTTTGTATCTCTTTGTGTTTCTGAGAAGCCAGTGTACACCATCTTGGAGTCTCTAGGAAGGCAGCTAATTGCTGTTAGCTTTCTGACCATCTCTTTCTGTAAGAACTTTGTGCATCTGGGGGTTGGGTTCACATTGTGTTAACTAACTAGGAAGATGGCTTGATCACTAAAGCTAACCCAGAGCAGTAGCTGAAGCCTTGCAGGAGCTGCAACATATAGTTTGAGTGGGTGGGCAGCTCAGCAGATGTAGTTCTGTGTTCAAGACCCAGGTCCCTTCTGTCTTCTGCCTTAGACATTTACCCTCTGTATGAGCAGAGCTGGCTCAGAGTACCACCTCTTCAGGTCCATGGGCAGGGGCCAAAGATGTCCCTTATTACCTCTATCCTTCTTGTCCATGTCCTGTGGCTTGCAAACCTTGGAGCTGTGTCTTGACGGAGCAGAGGAAGACATGAAGTGGGTGCGGGCCTGGGATAACCGAGGAAGACTGGGGTAGAGTGAGGGGTTAGATGACTGGACATCAGTTGTCCCAGTGTCCTCGGAGGCAGAGGAACTCCTGCGGTCTCTTGTGAGTGCGTGAGTGATGGTGCTTTGGTGTGCCTGGGATGTAGACTTACTTGATCCTGATAAAGCTAGGCAAGCTGGCCACTGTCGCTGGCCTAGTTTTGAGAGATGAAGACAGACATGTCCAGGTAAGTAAGGTTGGGTGGGCCTGTGTAGATGCGCAAGGTCAGGGCATGGCTGCCCAGCTCTGCTTTCTTCTGCCCAGGCTGGGCCCATGACCCTGCCCCCTCTGTCTCTTAGACTCAGTGAGCCTGGCCTATCAGCGGGTCCAGAAAGTGGACTGTACCTCTCTTCGGCCTGTCCTCATCCTGGGGCCTTTACTGGATGTGGTGAAGGAGATGCTGGTAAATGAGGCACCCGGCAAGTTCTGCAGATGCCCACTTGGTAAGGGATGCCCCTGTGCCCACTAGGTGTGTCTGTCCCTATTTATTTACCTTTCTGGTCCTACAGAGTCTAAGAGTTCTGCTGATGTGTACAGACCCTGCCTGTGGCCCTCTGTTCTCGACAAGAGAGCAGATAGTAGTTTGGGTGTCTGTGCTGATGATCAGTTGCTCTGCATTGGGGCCCCTCAGTGTACTCAGCACCTTGACTTCTGCATCTTACCATACAGAGGTGATGAAGGCCTCCCAGCAAGCCATTGAGCGGGGTGTCAAAGACTGCCTGTTTGTGGACTACAAGCGGAGGAGTGGCCATTTTGATGTTACCACCGTGGCTTCAATAAAGGAGATCACAGAAAAGGTACCTAGGGCTTTGGCCCAAGGGTTGAGCTCCTCTGGTATCTGAGACCTCCTGCTCTTGGTCTCATCCTCCAGGACACTGTGAGTCTCTGTCCTTCACCACTAACACACAGACCCCTGAGAAGGACCTAGGTGTCACTAGCATTGTGGGTATATGCCGCTCTGCTTTCTGGAGGGTGCTGAGGAAAGCTTTGAACTCTGGGAAGGCCTTCTCTTAGACCATTCTTGGATGGATCCCTGAACACATGGATACAGAGAGTTACCACCCAGTCCCTGACCCCGTAAAGGTCAGGAGTGTCTCTTAATGCTTTTGACATCCAGGGGCTGCGTTAGCTGCAAGGTGTACTAGCAGAGTGGACATTCTTTGCCGCTGCTCAGCCTCTGGCCTCTTGTCTTCTCCAGCCACTTCTCTGGTCTGACTTCCCTCTTCCACAGTGTGAGCTGCAGGAAGTTGGAAATGCCCACTACTTTTTTGATGTGGACAAGCTTCAGTTAGTAAATGCCCTTCAGTGGGGAGAGTTACACGCAGGGTGCCTGTAGTCTTTCTTAGGCTGACTCCCATCCTGGAGGCTGAGGGGCTCATGGGGTGTATTTCTCATAGCCATGCAAAGCTCTGTGCTCCCCTCCCCCACCACAGTTCTTCAGTGGAACAGATTTGTGAGGGTAGGGTAGGGCTCCAAGAAAGTGTCCACATTGAGGTGTGGCTTGCTGACCAGTTTCTACTCACACCTCAGCAGCCATCAGTGGGTGGGCTGAGATAAATCCCCCAGGGAATTCTCCCTCCCTGTCTTAAGTGGTCTTCTAGAAACCTTGCTTGTACTATCTGGTATTTTTTAGTGTAGAGGAAGGTAGAGTTGTGTGGGACAAGGGTGGGTCCTTAGGAGGGGGCAGAAGATATGTCCTCTTCCCTGCCATCTGTATTCACTCTCTGCCACTGTCCTTCAGAACCGGCACTGTCTTCTGGACATCGCTCCGCATGCCATCGAGAGGCTACATCACATGCACATCTACCCCATTGTCATCTTCATCCGATACAAGAGCGCCAAGCACATCAAGTGGGTGTCTGGGCCAGCTGGCTTCCTGCTGGGGGCGGGTCCAACGCTGGAGCAACAGCATTCCCCTCAGGCTTTGCACCTCCTCCTGTTTGGGTACAATCCCACTTCCAGAGTATGGCTGGCTCAGCCAGCAGGGCTCCCTTTCCTCTGCATTGCTGTGCAGCAGGCCAGAGCTAAGTCCAGCTCAGCCATACTCACTCAGGCCCCTTACTGTTTGGCTTTTCCGTGCTGGTGGGCTCCTGGTACCTGTGTTTGGAGCCGGCTGGTATGTCTGCCAACTTTGTTCATATCCTGGGATACCAAGATGCCCAGATTCCCTGTCAGCCTAGATGCTGTTGATTTAGGGGAATGCTCCCTAGATCCCCTGCCCTACCTAGCCAATATTTGTCTTCATGGAGGCCCCTGTCACCTGGACCAAGGAAGAAAGAGGAGACCCAGGGGTAAGTTCAGGACTCACCCCTAGTTTCCTGCCTGCCCCTGCAGGGAACAGAGAGACCCTGTCTACCTGAGGGACAAGGTGACACAGAGGCATTCAAAAGAGCAATTCGAGACAGCACAGAAGATCGATCAGGAGTACAGCAGGTACTTCACAGGTAAGTGGTTGTGGGCCCAGCCAGCTAGGAACTGGAGTTTTCCCCAAGTGACATTCCTAAGAATTACAGCAATGCAACTTTCGAAGACAGGCTGGGCAGCTGCCACACACCCTTCGGTACATAGACGTTTGGCCCAGAGCTGATCCAGGAGGCAGGGCTACACAAACCAGCCTTTGGGCATGGTTTGACCACAACATGCAGTAGGAGCCGACTCGGCACAAACACCCAGCAACATGACCACGGTGACCCCAGACAGGTTGGGAACCACAACAGTCCAGTGCAGGCAGCTGTCTATCCCGAGTGCTGTCCAGGGCATCTTGTGGGGGTGGGGAGGGGTGGAGGAATGAAGGTTGAAGCGGGCTGGTGAAGCAAGGCCAGTCTCTGGTTGCCAAATGAACCACCCTGTGGGTGAAGGTTTCCGGCTTCCCTGCCTCTACTGGGTAAAGTGAGGCATTTGTAGGAGCTAGTGAGGCCATTTTAGCAAATCACAGAAAGGGTTGGGGTTTGGTTGAGTACTTCCATGGACCCTAGCTTTGTCTCATTTTCATTTCCAGCTTATCACAGAACAGTAGACTGACCAATAGGAAAAGGGAAATGTTAAAACAAAAAACAAAACAAAAACCAAAAAAAACCCAAACTATACATATACTGATTTGTCTTTAAATTAGGTTAAACAGAAACAATACTTTCTGAAGGTACCTGGCCCTTTGAGGGTGTGTCCTCTCTGACTTGGAGTATCACTAGCCTGCTATTCCCTGCTTCCTGTGTCCTACCTCCTAATATGTCCCCAGGCTGCTTCTCCAGTTCCCAGTACAGGGCCAGCCCCTGCCTCCCCTATCCAGGCACTGTGGCAGGCAGAGTGTGAGCAGTCAGTGTAATCCAGGTGACTGGGGCTGCTCCTTTGTCCTCTTTCCTACTGAAAGCACAAGGTTCATGTGGGGGAGTCAAGAAGCCCATAGACAAACAGGAGAGCAGGTTGTGTTCATTTCCCTTAGTGGGCGGGAGGGTTTTACTTAGAGCTGACCTAACCTGCTTGTGTTTGTGGCCTTCTCTGCAGGGGTCGTCCAGGGTGGAGCCCTGTCCAGCATTTGCACTCAGATCCTGGCAATGGTCAGTCAAGAGCAAAGTAAAGTCCTGTGGATACCCGCTTGCCCACCCTAGCAGAAAGCTGTGCCAGAGGCACCTCCATGACTGGATGGTGGAGACAGCTGGCTGGCTCTTTTCTAGCCACTAGAGGTCTGTCTGTATGTCTATGGACAAGCTGGGAAGGACCTGGAACCAGGACTCCAGGAACACTTCCTTGTTAGATGGAGAGCCACAAAGAGTTGGGCTCAGCTGGTGGACAGCACCACTCACACACGCGCTTTAAAACACACAAAAAGCAGAAACACAAAAGACTTGATTTCCCATAGCCAGCCCAGCAGAGGTGCTGCTGTGCCCAGGACCTTCCTGATCACAAGTTTACAAGCCTTTTCTAAGTATTTGGTTGTCTATGTTTACTTGAATAGCTCCATGTTGTCAGTGCCCAGCCCCTGATCCTGACCCCTCTGTCACTCCCTGTTGGTTTGATGTTACTGTCTTGGGCAGGACAATTCTGGAACCTCATTGTGGGGTAGGGGGATGCTTTGCTACAGGAGGTTCCTGTCAGTGGGACCAGAGCTTTGACAGACTTCCTGCTCCTCGGTGGCCCCTCCTCTGGAAGACATCACAACTGCAGGTGCTCAGACCACTGTTGGTACCAGAACCAGTGCCTTGGTGGGGCCATCTTGCCACGGCAGCACTCCCACACTGGGAAAGCAGCTTTGGTGTTCTTACAGATTCACCTCTCGGCCTTTCTCCTGCCTCCCTGGCCTCTTGTTTCTTCTCCAGCTGCAGTTTCTATTTAAGCATTGCCGTCTAGTTAGCCCTAGACTTCCGCAGGGAGCATGGGCCTGCCGTTGGTTCCCCATAGGCTCTGAGATGCAGGGCAGGCAGCCTTTGTCAGTGCAAGGTTGCAAGGTCACCCTTACACTGGTTTGGCTTCTGGTGGGGACAGTGGTCAGACTCGTAAAAAGAAAACCTGGGAGCTTTTTCATATTGATTACAACATTCTCAGCCTGATTCCATGAGGACGTTCCCATTCTTTGTTGGGTTTTCTGTTTTGTTTTGTTTTTTTTCCAATCTATTTTTCTCATCCCCCACCCCACCCCCACCACACTTCTGATACCAGATCTATCTGCTAAAGAGCTGATTCAATCCCTTCTTCAACTGTGTGTCCTGTTAATAGGTACTGTACTGGGTTCTGTGTGTCATTGGGGTAGGACCTATATTTTAATACTGTTCCTAACATTTCATTTTACTAGCAAGAAATCGTTGATTTCATTTTATTCTTTGTAATTCTAGGCATTAGATTGTAGTGTGGCCGTTATTGACATTTTTTTAAAGGGATATATTTTCTTGCACAGCTGTTTAAAGAGAGAGAGACAGTTGCAGTCCTCACGGCTGCTCTGTGCCGTACAGGCACACATTTTCTATCTCAGATGACTGAGAAAAGCCGCAGGCTACTCTCAAGGTCTTACTCTGCACAGTTTCAGGACTGGGGGGGCTATTTCCCTGGTCATAGGCCCTGTTCAGTATTCAGCGAGCAGGCAGGTGTGGATCTGACAGGTGGGACATGCTGTACTAAAATGTTACTTTGTATCAAAAACAGACTTCAGTACAACAAATAAAGGTCAGTTTGTGTAACCTGTGAGTGCAGATCCTGGTGGATGCTCCGCTCAGCTCAACCTGTTGTAGCTTCTTCTCTCCTGTGTGGCTGCGCTCCACCTGGACCCCTGCAGTGCGGGAGCCTGAGCCCTCTGGGTGAAGAAAGAGGTTCACTGACAGTCTATCACCTGCTGTGCCCACCTCTGCCCGACTCCATCTGTCATCTGCCGAGCAGTGCATTGAGTGATGGTTGCAGCTTGACCAGCCCTCGGGTCCTCATGTTCAAGCCTCCAGGTGTCAAGCTGTGCTATGAGAAGCAAAAACAAAGGAGCATTTTTGGGGAGAACCCTAGAGCGTCCACATTTGGTGTGCTATCTATTTCCTCAGGTTGGAAATGCCCTACCTGGATTAGGATACCCCCCCCCCCGTCATAAAAAAAATACCCAAAAATAAACCAAAAAACCTCAGAGCATCACATTGTAACACCCAGAACCACAGGACCCCAGAAGCAACCTGCAAGGAGGCAAGACCCAGGTGCTGGAAGCACTGGGAAGTAGACAGAAAGGCGTGGCCTGTGGTTACAAGGATGGAGGGAGGCTCAGCCTAGAGTACAACCTGCCTCTACTGCTCGTGTTTATTATTTGTGTGTGTGTGTGTGTGTGTGTGTGTATGCACGCACATGTATTCATAAATACACTTGCCTGTGGGTGTGTATGTGAAGGTCAGAGGTCAACATCCAGATTCTTCTGTTTTTTTTTTTTTTTTTCCTCTGAGATAGAGCCTCTCATTGATCCTGGAGAGTACTGATTTCTGAAACTACCTGGATTCTCTTTTCTCCGCCTTCACAGTTCTGGGTTATACATTTACACTACCACTTCTGGCTCTTTTTTATCCTTAATTCTTTAACATGGTGTTAGGATCTGAACTCTGAGTCTTATGCTTGACCAGCCATCACTTTACCTACTGAGCCATCTCTCCAGCTCTTCTCTGCCCCTTCTCTTTGTGGGGGCTCAGAGAGAATGCTCTGCCCAAGCCCCAGTGTGGTGGTCCAATGGGGGCAGACTTGGTGTTGATGTCGCCCTTCTTCCTTCTTATTCCCACATGTTCCACCATGGCCTTATCCACAGCCTACAGAGTGGTAGGCTTGCAGTGACTCACATCCACATGGGCCTGTTTTTACCTCCTGGCAGCCCAGATCTCACAGAAATCAGTATAGTCGTCCATTGAATGATGTAGAGATAAAGAACATTTGAGGTACTCTTGTACATTTTTCTTTTAAATGTTTTTGTTTGGCCACAGCTACAAGGTTTTGTGCCCACTATTGCATTGCATGGAGTCCCTCAGATCATCCTGAAAAGGCCAAGTTGACGTGGTGGTAGCCCCAGCCTTGGTGTTTGTACCCAAAGGGATAGATAGATGCCCTCTCCATTGGTTACTTTGCTTCTGGTGAACAAAGACCTGGCAGAAAGTAGTGTCAAGAAGGATTTATTCTGGCTTACAGTTGGGGTCATTCCATCATGGTGGGAAAGGTATGGCCGCCGGAGCAGGGGGCGACTATGTGCATACCCTCTGTAGTATGGAGGGAAGAGGAAACAGTGGAGCAGAGCTATAAAACACCAAAGCTCACTTCCCAGTGACCTACTTCCCCTAGCCAGGCTCCATCTCTCAAAAGTTCTATAACTTCCCAAACAATGCTACCATCTGGAGACCAGGTGTTAAATGCATGAACTTCTTGGGGACATTTCATACCCAAACCACAATCCTTAGGGACACTTCCCATGACATCCTTCAGGATTCTGTGATGCAGGTAAGGGGATAGTTTGGGATGGATTAATGTTTAGGATTAGTGAAGGCTTGCAGGCAGAGCCACTGTGAGCACGGAGGACATCCTAGGCCTGGGGGCTGGGACCTAGCAGGTCTAGAACCTGGGCCTTTCTCCTTGGTTAGGAGCAAGTCTTAAAATGTAAATGAAGCTTGTGGGAGGGGATTTGTTCTGAGTGCTTAAGTGGCTACCCCCTTTGAAATCGGCAGAACCAGAGGTCCACCTGGGTCATATATGTCAAGGATAAAAGAACAGAAAAATGTACTGCACAAAGGGCACAGGGGCAGCGTTGGAGGAATGGTCCTCAGCGAAGGCAGACCTCCGGAGGCATGGGGCATGCATGGGTTAGCAAGGTCCTTCTTCACGGCATCCTGCGTCCTGCCATTAACTGTTGGGTGTCTTCCTCACCTTTTGTAGTCCTTTAATCTACCTGTTGTTTATATCTACCTATCCTTCATATCCATCCCTCCATTTTCCACATATCCATCCAGCCAGCCAGCCTTCCATTCACCCACCCGTCTTTCCATCCGTCTACCTATCCATTTATTCACCTCTTCATCCACCTCTCCATCTATCTCTCTCCATCCACCCATTTATCCACCCATCCAATCATCCATCCATCCATCCACTTACCTTTCATCTATCTAGGGCATCTTCCACTTTCATGATCCATCTATATATCATGTCATCAATGTGTGCGCGCGCACACACACACACACACACACAAATTTAGATTCCACATATGAGAAAAGATATTCCTGTTTTTCTCTCTCATTCCATTGACTTTCTTGCAAACATCATAGTTTTGTGCTTCCTTTTTTTTAAACACTCAAATGAAACTGTGTGTGCAGGAGGGGACACATTTTCTCGACTCATTCCTCTGTTGATGGACATCTAGGCTGGTTACAATTCCGGGTTATTGTGAATTGTGCAATATTTCTGTGACACACTAACTCACCAGTCTTTTGGATCTATGCCCAAGAGCACAGTATCTGGAGCATGTGGTAGTTCTGTTTCCCTTTTTGAGGAACCTTCAAACCGATTTCCATAGTGGCTGCACCAGAGCGGGTAAAACGTCTTTCCCAGCATCAATTGCTGTTTTCAGGGTAATCATCTGACTAGAGTGAGACAGATTGTCAAAACAGCTTTTATTTGCATTTTTTTTTTTTTTTGGTGCCTAAGCATGTTAAAGATGTAAATACTATTTTCAATCATTTATCGGGCATTTATATTTCTTCTTCTGAGAAGAATCTAGTTCATTAGCTCATCAGATAATTTATTTTACATCTGTCAGAACTAGAGTTGTCAACGACTTTCCCATTTCATAGTCCCTCTTCACTCACTTTAGGAACTGTTTCATAGGTGGAGCTTTTTAATTCCATGCAGCCTCACTTGTCAGTTCCTGGGATTATTTTGCCCATGAAGAAAACTTGAAGCGTTTTGCTTGTGTTCCTCCAGCAGGCTCAGATTTTTTTTTTTCAAGCCTTACATCAGGATTTTCAATCCAATTCGAACTGATTTTTTGTAGGGTGGGAGGTAAAGATCTAGCTTTAATTTTCCTTTTATAGCACCAGTTTTTTGTTTCTAAAATTTGTTATGTATACAGCATTCTGCCTGCATGTGTGCCTGTAGGCCGGAAAGAGCGTCAGATCTCATTAGAGATGGTTGTGAGCCAGCATGTGGTTGGTGGGAACTGATCTCAGGACCTCTGGAAGAGCAGTCAGTGCTCTTAGCTATGGACACATCTCTCCAGTTCCTGCACCATTTTTCAAATTTTTTTTCTAACGTGTGTATATATATTTGCAAATGGATTTTTATAAAAGCCATGCAAGTAGAAAAGATCACACACCAAAACTAACCAGACCTAGGGCCTATCCATTTCAATGAACTTTTTACCATTAGAACAGCTGTTCTAAAGCTGTGCAAATTCACACTGGGTTTTACATTTTCATTAACAAATATATTTTATGCAGTTATCCACCACCCAAACCAAAAGACTGATGAGTTAGAAATGCAAAGACACTTCACTATCCGTACTCACCGTTCCCTTCCTTTCTTGTTTCTATGTCTTATACTATATCCCTGAGTTTGTGGCCAGCCTGGTCTACAGAGTAGGTTCCGGGACACCCAGGACTGCACAGAGAAACACTGTCTCAAAAAACAAAACAAAAATGTTTAAAAGAAAAATGTACAAGAGTGCCTCAAATTTTCTTTATCCCTACATCTTTCAATGGACAACTACACCGATTTCTGTTCTGTACTGTAGTGAATAAAGCAGTAATAAGGTGTTAATTAAGCTCTATAGTAAGGTATGGGTTTCTTCCATACAGTCCCCAGGATGGAACTATCGGATCATATGGTAGTCCTATTTTTAATTTTTTAAAACAATTTCCACAATGGCTGCCAGCTGTGATGACAGCCATTCTGACTATAAGGTGCTATCTCAGAATAGTGTTTTTGGTTTCTGTTGTCTTATTTTTTCAAGGCAGGATTTCTCTATGTAGCAGCCCTGGTTGTCCTGGACCTCACTCTCTATATCAGGCTGGTCTCAAACTCAGAGATCCTCCTGCCTCTGACTACTATGTGTGCCACCACCATCGCCCGGCTTGTAGAAGACCTTTTATCCCGCTTCCCGCAACACCACTTACTTATTGAAGGGCCTTTTCCAATGTGTATTTCAGACCCCTTTGTTAAACTCTGCATGGCTTTGCTTTATTCACCGATCTGCTTTTCCACATAGCCGCACTTGATGGTAGTTTTGTGGTGTAACTCGAGAGTGGGCTCTGTGATACCAGCAGTATCCCTCCTTCAGCTTAGCATCTTTTACGTATGGGAACATGTTGTCTATAAATGGGAGACAATTGAATTCTTTCCTAAAAATATCCTCTACGTCACTTTCTTGCTTCCAGATAAGAGTCCAAGCGTTGTTAATAAGAGAGAGTGACACTCCCATCTCCTTTTCATTGTAGAAGAGATACTTTGGATTTCTCCCTTTAAGCATATAATGCTGGTTACAAGTTTGCTTTCAGACTTGACTTTCTTTTATTTTAGACCTTGAAATATAAACAATGTTATTTGAGATTGGTGGTGGTGGTGGTGATGATGATGATGATGATGATGATGGTGGTGGTGTGTGTGTGTGTGTGTGTGTGTGTGTGTGTGTGTAGTGTGTGTGTGTGTGTGGTGTGTGTGTGTAGTGTGTGGTTTGTGGTGTGGTGTGTGTGTGGTGTATATGTGATAGGTGTGTGTGGTGTGTGTGATAGGTGTGTGGTGTGTGTGTGTGTGTGTGGTGTGGTGTGTGTGTGTGGTGTGTATGTGATAGGTGTGTGTGGTGTGTGTGATAGGTGTGTGGTGTGTGTGTGTGTAATTGTGTGTGCGTGCATTTGCACTCTTCTTTGCCTGCCTGTGTGAAGGGCAGGTTGATACTGTGTCACCCTCCTTCACAGCCCCTCTCTAATTTTTTGAGAGAGTCCATCTCTCAACATGGAGCTCAGTATTTTGACTAGGCTGTTGGCTGGCGAGCTCCTGGGACCTCCCAGCTGGGCTCAGTCTCTCGACTCCCTTCCTGGATGTTACATGGGCGCTGACGATCGGACTCAAGCTTGTGTGGCCAACACGTCACCCACCGAGTCACCTCCCTAGTCTCCACTGTGCAGCCCCAGGTCACAAGAAGCTCACTATGCAGACAGAACTGGCCTCAAACTCACCTGTCTCTACCTTCTAAGTGTGGGAATTAATGGGGTACAGCTCCTGAGCTGGCCCTGAGATGTTTAATGTCAGAACACAGTTAGCTTTATTCTTAGAGTGCGCTCACTGTGTCACAAGACTTCTAGTAACTTGTGCTTTCATTGTTGCTCGACTCTAGGGATCTTTAAATTTTCTATTAGTTTCCTCAGTCACCCATCATTCATCCGAGAGTGTATCCGCGGGCTTCTGGGTATTTACACACTTACTCTGGTTTCCCTTGCAGTTCCCTTTGATTTTATTTCCCCATAGTCTTATAAAATACAAAACATTATTTTGATCATTTTGTATCTGTTAAAATTTGCTTTGAGGCCGAGAATGTGGTCTATTTTATGTATTTCTATGTTTTGCCTGTGTGCATGTCTGCGTACCACATGCATGCAATACCTGTGAAGGCCTGAAGAGGGCGCCATGTCCCCTCTTAAAAATGTTACAGTACCGATCAGAATTTCAGATGGTCTGAGCTGCCAGCCACATGTGGAAGCTGGAAATCCAACCCGAGTCCCCTAGAAGGGCAGAATGTATTTTTAACTGCTGAACCATCTTCCAGCCCCTTGTCAATTTTAGATAAGGTACAATGGTCTGCAGGAAAGTGTCTACATTCTGTATCTGTTGGGTGGAACATCCTACAGACATGTTAAGTCCATTCGATCGATCTATTATGTAGTTTAATTCTGACACTTCTTTAACTTTTAGTTTAGATGGCTATCTAGTAATGAGAATGGGGTGTCAGTATCTGTCGCCCAGTGCTCGTGTGTTGGTGCCTATCTGGCCTTTTCTGCCCATTGGTGTTTATGAAATCAGAAGCCCTGGCGTTTAAAAGCATCGGAGATACTTTTGTTTTAATGTATATGAGTGTTTTGCCTGCATCTATGTGTGTGCACTTCATATGTGCCTGGTCCCTGTAGAGGCCAGAAGAGGGTGCTGGGTCCCCTGGAATTGGAATTATGGATAGTTGTAAGCTATGCTGTGGATGCTGGAAACCAAGCTCAGGTCCTACGCAACAGCAGCAAGCTCTCTAGACTGCGGAAGCAGCTCTGCAGGCCGGAGCCGGTATAACCAGTCATGGCTCCTTTTGAAGTCTGTTCCTTCAGAGACTGTAATGGCTACATTAGCTTGTCTGCAGCTTTTATTTGCCTTGATTCCCAGTCTTTGGTTGTTGTTTCCAGTCAGATGTGGCCTTTGGAGGCAACAGATAGTTGGATTGTATTGTATAATCCAGTCAGCTGGTCTGCATCTGTTATTTTGCTGGTTGCTTTCCTTGTTGGAGTGTTTTTGTGCTTTGCCCATTAGTCCTGGGGTTTGGAAGGCTTACTGTGCGTGATGGAGTCCTTCCAAGATCCCTTTGGTTTACCTGTCTCTCACATGCCTTTGCTGAGCCATTTATTATATAGCCTTCCTTCCTTCTTCCTTCCTTCCTTCCTCCTTCCTTCTTTCCTTCCTTCCTTCCTTTCTTCCTTCCTTCTTCCTTCCTTCCTTCCTTCCTCCTTCCTTTTTTCCTTCCTTTCTTCTTTCCTTCCTTCGTGTACAGTGTCTCTTTAAGCCTCTTCTGTAGTACTGTAGGTCACTAGATGCTTTGGTCTGTGTTTGTCTTGAAACATCTCCATTTCTTTCTCAACTATAAAGACGGTGTTGCAAGACACAGCCATCTTGGTTGACATTTATTTGCTTGCAGGGCTTAAAATATACCATTTCATTCTCTATTGACTTTTAGAGTTTCTGATAGAAGTCTGATGCTATTCTGATGTTTGGCCTTTGTGGATGACATTTTGATCTTGCAGGTCCATTCTGCCCCTGCTCACTCTCTGCCTTGGGGGCTTGCACAAGACCAGACTGTGATAGAATGCTAAATCATCTAGTGCTGATGCCTTCCTGTAGTCATGGGTCTCTCTGTCCCTGTGCACTGATGTCATTCGGGAGGGTCAGAGTCATTTGTCATACGTTCTGAGAAGGTGAAGGGACCGTGGCATCTTCCCCTTATGCCCTAGCCTCATTTCTTGACTTTAGAACTTTCAACACTATGTTTTATCTACTTAAGGTCATGGGCCTCGGGGAAAAAACAACGACTATTGTTCTGCTAAAGAAACCTAGCAATAAAATGACTCCTGACAGCAGTCTTCTGTGCTCATAGATCTGGTGCCTCACTCAGCCATCACCTGAGAAGCTTCCTCTTGCTTTGGCTAGGAACAAACAGAAAACCTCAACTGGACAATGTGCAGAGAGTGACCGACTCTGGAACATTCTATTTTACATGGGATGCCTTCATCAAACCCCTCTCCACTCAGGGTGTAGCGAGCTCTGCAGAAGATGAGGCAGAAAAATTGTAAGAGCCATAGGGGATGATGACACTAAGAAAATAATGTTCAGGACCAACACTTGTGTGGACTCACTGAGACTATGACAGCATGCACAGGCCCTGCACAGGTTCAGGCCGGATGGGGTCCCAGTCCTGAGAGGGGGAAGTGGGCATGAGCTCTCACCCCTAATCATGAAGCTTTCTCCAACTGCCATCAACTTGCAAAGAAAAAATTCATTTTTTTCCCCAAGTAGAGTCTTACTGGATAGTAACCACACTTAAGGGTAGGCCCTATACCCTGGAATAGATGAGCAACACCCAATTAGCTTAGTGGTGCTTCCAAGACCTTTAGGTTCCATGTTGCTTTGTTTGAGCTTGCTCTCTCTCTCTCTCTCTCTCTCTCTCTCTCTCTCTCTCTCTCTCTGTGTGTGTGTGTGTGTGTGTGTGTGTGTGTTGTGTGTCCTTACTGGCTTTTTGTTTGTACATTATGTGTACAATATAAAAAATATAAAAATGTAAAAATTTGCATTTTTATGGGCTTTCATGGGTTTTTCTATCTTTTATCTTTTTTGTTTGCTTGTTTGCCTGTTTTTTTTTTAAATTTATTTATTTAACAGAGGACATGGAGTTAGTTGAGTGGGGAAGTGAGGGAAGATATGATCAGAATATATTGTATGAATAAAACGAGAGGCAGGTAGGTGGATGCCTGTGAGTTTGAGACCAGCCAGATTTACATGATGAGTTCTAGGCCAGCCAAGGCTACAGTATAGTAGTCCAAGTGCGTCATATTATTTGTTAGGTCTTGGTTGGCAAAAGAGACAGACTCAGGATGTTCTCATGGAGGGAACTCTTGTATTTGGAGTATTATCTCTTGAGGACTTCATATCTTACGAGGTCATGGGTATGATGACCCCATAATCGAGAAGGACCAAGCTTACTGGGATGTCTGTCTTTACAAACTGTGTCTACCCACCAGCTACACTGCTCGTTTGAAGACTGGTGACTGCAATCAATGTGTGCCTATAAGTGGAGACAGAAGACCTGCAAATTTGACTAATACCTTGCTTTTTATAAAGAGATCAAGTTCTAGAATGGATAGCATGGTTGATATCTTCTAAAGGTCACTTTCTCTCCCCCCCTCCTTCAAATTTAGATCAGGCTCAAGTGAAGAGGGACAAAAAATGTCAGGTCTTTTCTCTTAAGGTCCTGCCATGGATCAAACTTTTGTAGCTCAGGATAGACTAATTCTTAAGGATGTAAGCAAGAAGTGTGTTAGGCTCATTAGCATCCATCTGTGAGAGGAAATGAAGAGATGGCTCAGCAGGTAAAAGAGCATTGTCTAAGAGCAGAAGACAGTGGTTTGATTCCCAACACCACAACAATCTATCTATACGTCCAGTTCAAAAGATCTAGACCATCTCCTTTGTCCTCTTCCGTCACCAGGCACACATAGAGTGCAAAATGCTTGTACATACACAATTTTTAAAAACAAGAGAGATGGAACTATGAGCACTTTCTTCAGTTCAGAGTCTATTTTCTGGCCAGTTGGAGGAGACCGCTCTTGTTATGGCCTAATACATCTCCCTGGGGGACCCCTACTGAGTGTTGGGAATAGCCTTATCTCAGGAGTCAGGCTCCTACTAGTGGCATTTGTAGTTTAGGTTGGCTTTAATTGATTCTCTTTGCATTTTGCCTGGCTAGTTTTGATTTGCCTGTGCAGAACCCACCATCCATTAAGTCTCCAGAGTAAATATTAGGCCTCAAGGGTTGGTGTGTCAGTCAACTGTTAATGATTAGATGGGTGAATCTTAAGCTCCCTTGTGGGTTGAGCCCTCGATACCCCTCTCAAATGTTCCTTCCCTTGGTCCTGTCTCACAAACTCTTCATCCTTCAGACCTTATCATATTTCCAAGTCTAGCTAGGAAGCAATCACATCAGGGCTCAGGGTCAATGTCTCATTGGAGACACCGAAGAGGAGCCATCTGTTGGGCTGCCTGGCTTAAGAGAACCTCTTCGTAATTTACCATTTTTATCTTGGATTCAAAAGCCTGTAATCTAGCAAAGAAAACATAAGCACAGAAAACAACCTCCCCCCATGAGAACTCGGAAGGAGGTAGCATCAGAAGGTTCTCTTAGCTGGTCCATGCCGCAGCATTGCAAGTGGATTTATAAAGGCAAGGGCACTCAAGGCATCATGGAGTGGAGAGGAGTGGGTAGACCTCAGAGGGGACCAGGCCCATTCGATTTTGGTCAACGTGATACAAGCTAGAGTCATTTGGAAAGAGGGAACCTGAACTGAGACGATGCCCCAGTCATACGTCCTGTAGGCAAGTCTTGAGTAATGATGGGTATGTGAAGTCCCGCCCAGTGTCAGCCTTGGTATCCCTGGAAAGATGCTCTTGAGAGCTGTAAGAAAGCAGACTGAGGAAGCCGGAAGCCGTGAGGAGCAAGCCAATAAGCACCAATCTGGTATGGCCCTGCCTCGGTTTTTGCCTCCCTCCAGGCTCTGGCCTTGAATTCCTGCCCTGACTTCCTCCCTCAGCGATTCAACGGGACCTGAGAATTGTACAGTGGAATAACCCTTTTCTTCCCGAGTTTCTCCAGGTCATGATGTTTTATCACAGCAATAGAAAGCAGACTAGGTTAGGGATAGATGCGCTGTTTTAGTCAAAGTAGGACTGGAGCCATTGGGCAGAGAGAACAAGCAACAGATCACAGTGAAACTGGCGGCTTTAGTCTCTCTGTCTGAAAAGGCTGACCCTGTCGCTACAGCCCTCTCTCAAGGCTGTGCTTGTCTGACATTCAGCAAATTGTTTTTCGAGTCCCAGAAAGGATCCGTATCTTAACCTAGATACCCAACATGCTATGGAGTTGAAGCCTGATATTGGTCAACGAACCTGGATTTGTCCCCTTTTTATTTAGTGACAAAAAATAAAAAATAAAAAGTGGAGCAGAAAAGCCAGTTGAATCAACCTACATGTTCCCCTATTGGTTCCACTAGCTCATTTATCTTTGAAGCAAAGGTCATTGAAGGGAGGAAGTGGGACTCTGACTTCTAGTTAATGCCCCCTAAACTTCAAGAAAGGAATGACTAAAATGGAGATTTTCCTGGGAACAAGTAAGATACCAAGAGACAGGATGTTTCCAGGGTCCTTGAGTAATGGCCTTACATTTTAATCAGGGTCCAGGAGAGGACAGGAGAACCAAAAATCCAGGATTTGAAAGGGGTGTGTGCCATGGTGCTCTCCCAATGTTCAGATTGTAGCAGGTGGGAGAGCCTGAACCTGGGGTGAGGTTCCAGGACTCATTACTGCCCTTTAGAAACACTGTGGCGTCTAACAGCTCTTCTTGTGAGTCATCCAGGATCTAAAGCCAGGCCTTTCTCTACTTTGTGAGTTGTCTGTCAGCTGTCAGAAGTAAAGTAACCTTCCAACATGCAATAGAAGCACGTTCTTGGGTTGGGCTCAGTCCATTGGTTGGAAAGGACCTGATCTAAAAGGTTTCATCTATAATGTGGTCAAGAGTTCCCTATGCTGCTTACCCCACCTCACCCACATTTCCACCTTTTCTGGACTCAACTAGAGAAAACTTCATAGCAGCTTGGACTAAATCATCGAATGATTTCCCTGGTTTAACCATTGGTTTTTAGTGCTGGGCTTTCTGTGAATGCTGAGGCAGACTTGGTTAAAAATGTGTTATAGAATTTGTGACCGCTGGTAAATGATCAGAGACCCAATTCAATTCCAATAAAAAGAATTCGATTAGATGCTGGCTGGACCAACAATTGGAGCCAAATTTATGATTTTCGTGAAAGAGAGGTATGGTGGTTTGTATATGCTTGGTCTATGGAGTTGGCCCTATTAAGAGGTGTGTCCTTGTTGGAGGAAGTGAGTCACTATGTGGGTGGGCTTTGAGATCCTATGCTTAAACTCAACCCAGGGAAGAAGAGACTCTCCTAGCTGCCTGCAGAGAGACAGTCTCCCCTTGGCTGCCTTTGGATCAAGATACAGGATTCTTGGCTCCTCCAGCACCATGTATACCTGCAAGGTGCCATGCTTCCTGCTATGATGATAATGGACTGAACTTCCGAAACGGTTGAGCCAGTCCCAATTCAATGTTGTCATTTATTAGAGTTGCTTTGGTCATGGTATATCTTCACAGCAATAAAACCCTAAAACAAAGGGTATGAGTGAGGATTTTTAAAGGGGAAAACCACATGGAGACCTTCAATATCTGTGCAAGCAATGAAAAACAATTTTGTTCTGCCAAGTTTACTTATTAAAACTCAAAATAATCTTCGGGTATCCATGTAAGCATGTTATAGAGGCAAAAAAAAAATAGTCATATAACAAGTCCATAGTTACCGCTGTACATTTTTGAATAGGGGTCACTGAGTCAGGGTTACTGGGACTTACTACCCACTGACTTCCAAGGACTGGGATCAGAGACAAATGGCTGATAGGTATCAAGATGGATGCCTAGCATAAAAGGTTTCTTTAGCCATCACAAAAGTCTGAAGAACAGATTTCAGACCAGTGCTCCTGATTCTATCATGCGGTATCTAATGATATAGTTCTTTTGAAGCCTCTGGAGGAAAATCACCAATGGTTCCTTTTTCTCCACACACATTGTCACAAGTTAGGCGTGGTTAATGGTCTTGGTCTTCTGTTCTCTTATCCCTTCTATAATGCAATAGAAGAAATGACACCACACAGTGGTGGTGTAGCCTTAAATCCCAGCACTTGGGAAGCAGAGGCAGGAGGATATCTTGAGTTTGAGACTAGTATAGTCTACAGAGTGAGTTCTAGGACAGCCAGGGCTACACCAAGAGATGCTGTCTCAAAAAACAAACAATAAATAAAAGAAATGACTCATTTTTCAGTCTCTGTAATGGTTCATGGTGGTTCCCAACTGGTGTTGTCAAAGGCAACGTGACTGCTGGCCCATGGGAACATTGTCATACTTCTAGTTAGCCACTGGATAGTACTGATAGTTGTTTGGGCATATAGTCCAGGATTATCGATGAACTTTCTTAGGTCTTTGAGTTTAGATAGAGAAAAATGAGATATATTTTTGTTTGGGCCCCTTTGAGAGAGGTGAGGACCCAGAGGAAGAAGGAGAGTCACAGCTTGCTTCGGGGGCAGGGTCTCTGGATACAGAGCAGAGGATAAAAATTGTGGGCAAGTGAGTCAGCAGGTGCCCCCTAAGGGAACAGAAGTTATCCGCACTGGGATAGTCTTCTCTGGTACTGGTCACTGACTGTACATAAAGGCATAAAGGACAAGGAACCTGAGGAGGACAGACAGCCTCTCAAGGCTCCATGGCCGGCCTCCCAAGGGTACAGTCATTAGAAGAAACGTAATATTTTACATTCATAAGAAAGAAAAAAAATCTGCTTGGGAGTTTGGCTGTGATTCATTTAAGAAGTAGGGAGTGGTATCAAGGTTCTCAAGTTGGTAGGCCTTAAATTCTCTGTAGCTCATTATGGGAGAGAAAGAGAAAAAGAATCAGCCCGTGAGTCTTGCTCTGCTGATCACCAGTGTCCTCTTTGGATCTGGAACCCACAAAGAGAGTGCTGGACATTTCTGGTTCTCTCTCCTTATTCCATGTCAGGTAGGCTCAATTATTCCTGACCTTGGAAGTGAAGAGGGTTTGATGAATGTCCTAGGTTGTGTTCTTATGCCCCGCCAGTTAATCAATAAAACAGGAAAATAATTGAAGGCAAAGTCAAAGTAAAGTTATTGGCAAGTACTGCAGAGTCCTCCAGCTGAGGAAGGGCTCACGAGCTCGACCATGGCTTTAAAAGGGGGTGGGGCCTGCTTTTTTTATTAGATGTTCTTCCTTCCTCCTATTGGTCCTAAGATGCTCATGTTCCACTCCTTCCCCTATCCCCATACAGGGATTGGGGCTCCTACTTTTATCCAGGAACATGGAAAAGTTATAGGATCTCCTGTCTGGGAGCTGGTCTATATAAACAACTGCTGACTGCTTAGATTATAATACCGACCCTCTCACGTCCCCCATTCTCCCTCTCCTTTCTTGGCGTAATGGTGAGACAGTGACTTACTTGTTTTTTTGGAGAAATGACAGCTTAATCCAGGGAATAATGGCAATAACAAAAAGCAAAGAGAGAAGGAGAGGGTGAGCACGTTTCCTTTCTCTTTTCCTAGGGCTCTATGACCTACCTCATCATGACACTCACCTTGACTGCCCTGTGCGTGAAAACTTTTACTGCTCAAAGGTTCTTGTTAGTGGCTAGGCTTAGTCTGCTAACCCGAATCAGGAAGGCCCAGTGTTTCTCTCCAGTGGCCCCTGCTGAGCCCCCACCTCTCTATTTCGTTTGCATCATTCAGCACCAAAGATCGCTGCAGCCTGGACCTGAGCCACAGGCCTGCAGGAACGATTATGACATGGGAGCTTCTCCTCCACTCCGCCTGACACGCTCCAGCACCCACCTCGGTAACCACCACAGGTGCCCATATCCTGATGCCTTTGTGGTGGCTCTCTTCTTCCATGGGATGAACTTAGCCCCTACCTACCCACTCAGAAGTCAGATGCCTCTTAGTCTATCAGTCATATTTGAACTGTGCTCAAAGCTACTGCCTTTATTTATTTATTTTACTGGAAGCCTCTCTGGTAGCTACGTAATTGTTCTAAATGACCCTTTGGACATACTCTTTCTCCCCATACCTAAGATTTTGAATTATCCTGGGTGGTCACTGGCCACTTACTCCAAGAAAGTAAATCCACGAAAACACTCATGTTGCCCTACTAGGGAGAACTTGGAGAAAACTCTTTATAAGCCAAGGAAAGAAGAGAGAGCAGTTGCCTGCATCACTGGCTTTATTGTAAAGTTTTGGTCTGGAAGTGAGGCATGTGTTCTTGTTCTGGCATGGCCTTATAAAATCCTGTTAATGCCAAGATAACCCATGACTACCTTGGGCTCCAACAATGGTAACAACAAAGGCACACCCCCCAGCCCCCAGAGCCTAGCCTCCCTCCAGTCCCCTGGGCATGGCTAGTCATCTCAGTCAATGGGTGAATGTTTGTTAAACCCAGCCCTCACCTGTGGCTGTGAGAACAGGAGACAATATGGATTCCAGTGTCAAAGAGTATATAAGCCATGTGATGAGGTCCTTTCAGAGCCCATCTGTAGATGGCAAATTAAATAGTGCCTCCCCAACCCCCACCCCGTAATATCCCAAGTGCGTAACTTCTATCACCCTTGAGCATCACCCTTGTTCTTGTGTCACCAGCCTCAGCTCTCAAACTCAACACTGTTCAGAATTGGTGTAACCTTGCATCTACCCCCTGGGGGAGCAGAGAAAATGACAAACCAAGTGATCGTGAGTGCCTGTGGCTGGAGAAACTGACGGAGTAGCACAGTAGATTGGTGGTAGGGGCTTGGAAGCCAAAACATCCGTATCTGGAAAGCACTATTTGTTGGAAACGGGTCCCTGGTTGGTGTCCATAGTTTGGGTCCTCCCAGAATCCCCTGGGGGTCATGCTTAGCATATCATTTTTACATCCCATGCGACTTTTTTTTTTTTTTTCCAGGAGCTATATAGTCTGCCTGGCTTAGTGGGGAGGTAAACCACGTTTAGAAGTAGGAATAGGTACCTGTTAACTAGCAGGGTCAGAAGTTCCAGACTACAGGAAGAAAACAGGTATTTAGCAGTAGCTACATTGTGTAGTTTAGACCTGTCTTATCATTCAGGTGAGGATTTTTATCTGCAGAGAGAACTGTTGGCCCCTAAGTTTCTAGACTCTGCAACCATGCAAGTTTCCAGACAGCCATGGCTTTTCTCTGTACAGCACATTCTTGCAGGGCTCACAGAATGTCTATAGAATTCACAGCAAATATCTGAGAAGGAATTCCCATCAACAAGCCAGCTGGGCCTATAAATCAACCCTCTATCTGCTCTGAGGTCCCCTCCACCATATCATTCGTCCTATCTCTAGATGTAGAAGTGAGGCGAAGGAGGTTTGCTCTGTTGCCTTGCTTCTTGGTAAGCAGGATTCTTTCCTGTTCCCAGATGCTAAGGCATATGGGCCACCAGACAACCTCAGCAAGGGTACGACACAGCCATGGGCAAGCTGGGGGTAGCCAAGGAGGACTCCATTGCTTGGTGGAAAGGGCACATCAGGAGGGTCACCATGTACTTGGAGCAACTGCTAGAGAGCCAGAGCCTGCTGAAGCAGTCAGACTCAGCAGAGAGACATGGCGCACTGCTGTGAACTCTTTCAGAGGAGGTAGGCGCCTAGGTGAGAAGGAGGAGGAGGAAGGAAGCCTAATAGGTCTTCGTTGCCTAGGACCTTTATCCTTCATGTCTTCTGGTCCTCTTCAATGCTCTCAACCAGAACCAGGGAAGAAAACGACACCTCACAATATCAAGTTGGTTCAGTCACCAAGAACTACTGTCCAGGAAACATTTTGTTTGGTCCTTAATCCATCTTGTATTTATGTTTCTCTAAGCCGGGCTGTCCCGTGTGTTCTGAGCATTCTCTCACTCATATATCGTCCCATCAACCTTCCTTTCTGTGGTGGTTGTCCTCCTAGTAGGTGAGAAAGGGAAGGTTAATTTGTCAGGGTAGTGTGCTCCCTAGAATTTCATTGCCTTTAGGAATGTGGTGCTCAGCCTTGGGCAGTCCTACCTACCCTGGATTCCTGGATATTTCTGACTCTTCCTCCAAAAGCTTATTAGTTTCCCCCGAGATACATTCTCTGGGTAGTAGTCGGTTTGGGGACTTGAATTCTTCTAGTCCTTTTGCTCTAGTGTTGTGCAGCTGATTCCCAACGAAGGCCAGAATGCAGTTTCCCAAATTCAAGTCCTCAGGAAATACTACTGGTTTTGTTTGGTGCTAGACCTCATGCAGGATCAGTGTTCTCAAGCGCATGTTTTGGGAAATGCTGTTTTAAAGTGTGGAAGTCTAATCTTCCATATTGCCTTGGTGCCTGGAGCCCCATAGTTAGAAATAACCAAAGACCCATGCCTTTGACCAATTTCCCATATGAGTGAAACCTATGAGGGGCACTGGGACAAAGATGAAGGTAATTGGTGACAGGGGGGAAACAGGGCTAGGACCCTAAAGAAGGCTGGGTTTGGATGTGCCAGGCCCTCAGTGTGAGAAGGGGTCTCTCAGGAAAAGATGCCATTTGAGCTAGAAGTTGAAGCAGGCTTGGGGGTTCTGTGGAGGATCAAATCAGTAAAAACTACTTGGGAGTCAGAAAAGTACAAAGGGGAGCCAGGTAAACATGAGAAAAGTAAGCACAGCTTGTAAAAAAAAAAAAAAAGCAAAACAAAACAACAACAAAGGCAAACAAAAAACCAGTGTGACTGGTCACGCCCAAACTGGATAGAGAGGCTTCAACTGGCAGTGGGGATCAAAGACAGTGGGGCCTACGAAGGAGGAACAAGAAGGCTTTGGAAACCCGTTGAAAACATTATAAGACATATGTTAGGAGCTGAAGGAAGCCCCGTAGGAGGTAGATCTGGCCATCTATGAGCATAACCTGGTATCTCTCTCTCTCTCTCTCTCTCTCTCTCTCTCTCTCTGTGTGTGTGTGTGTGTGTGTGTGTGCGCTGCAGGTTGACATAGTATCAGGTACAGCTGCCCTTTAGGTAGGTGCCTGTCCTTCCCATGTCTCAGCCAACCTTCCTCTGATTGGAAATAATCCATCAAGAGGGTGAGGAGGCCGTGCTGGAGAGATGTCTCAGTCATTAAACACTATGCTCACAACCAAAAATATAAGAGAGCGATTAAGTCCACAACCAAACAACGTTCTGAAGTTGGAGGTGGCACTCCCGTGGTTGGAGAGAGCTGAACTGATGACCAGGCTGGAGAAAAACTGGCAGAGCAATGCAGAGCGTAGCTGCACAGTGTGTACTTCCAACGCCAACACATGAGCGATGAGCCAGGCCAAGTCCTCTCAGAGCTGGACGAACTGCAGACAACAGCGGAGCTAACCAAGATCCATCTCGACAACAGACATCTAAAAAAGCCAGTCACCGAGGAGATGGAGATGTTGGGTTCTAGGTAGTCCTTCAATGGCAGGACTGTGTGAGAGGGCCCCGAGTTAGGGCAGGAACTCCTGGCTGTGAGGCCTTACCTACTTCTCTTCTGAACTTGTTTTTCATGCCTGGCTTTAGTATGGGTTCCATTGGGGAAGTGGCTGAGCATCCAGCCATGGTCCTAGACTTCCAGGAAGATCATCAGAGGACATACATAACTGCTTAGTCCATTAAAACCTATGCTCCAGCAATCATAGGTCATCTTGTACTGAGTGAGAACCAGTGAATATCTCAGACTCACTCTGTGGCTGAGATCCCAAGGCTCAGTTCTTGGCTTTACAGACTTGGTGGCCCAATGGGTTCAAAAGTGCTCTCAGAGGGGCACCGTGGACCAGCCTCTTGTGCTCTTGGTAGGTCTCCTCTTCTTTGGCAGAGATGTTCCAGGCTTTTGCTGGCACCATGACTTGAGAGCCAGCCTCTGGAGGCCAGCACACAGTGCCTGCACCTCTTTTCAATTTTTACATAAGAAAAAGTTTAAGAAAGGAGAGGTCCTAGGTAAGGAGAGCGCCACCCCCTCAAACCCCGTCCTCTAGGGGGATGAATCCAAACTTGAAGGGATGTTACACAGCACAGGTGAGGAAGACTGCAGGAGACTCAGAGCTCCACACGATGCCCTGAGGAATCAGGAATCTTGACAGTAGCCATGTGGCTTTTATTATGTGATGTGCTGTCATGGTGGCGTCAATCTTCATCCCAGCTCTGTAGGATTTGTGGGAGGTACTGAGGCACAAAGAGGTTGAGGAACTTGCCTTAGGTCATATAGACAGTAGCAGGGCCAGGGTCTTCACTGCTTTCCTAGGATGCCCGTCTGGGGTGCGAAGAAGGTGGCTATCCCTGGATAGCAGTGCTGAGCCTAGAAGGGTAGCAACATCTTCAGAACAGGTCAGGTGTGCTGATCCTCAGTGGCCACTGCAAGAGGAAATCCCAGGAGAAGGAGATATCCATTAGGACCAGGGAACCTGTCCTTGAACCAGGGACCTCAGCTAGATCAATGAGGGACACAGATTCTGAAGCATACTTAGGACTGGTCCTTAGGATGCTGCTAGTTGCCTTTGCAGCTAGGAAGCACAGTCCCAGTCTGTCAAGGTAGTTTCTGCGCTGGCTGGCTAATGTTAAGGTCAGAGGTCAGGGATTAGCAGCTCTAGTAATGCTGTCTGCAACAAGGAGAAGGGTGGGAGTTGCCATTAGGGAGTTGGCATAGCAATACACTGTGACCCAGTGTACTGGTAATGTTGGTGCAGTCAGCATCCTGCAGAGTGAGAGGGGATCTCAGTTAAGACAACGAGGAGGTTAGGAAATCAAATGAGAGTTCAAATGTCTCACTGCAGGCCCGGAGCTTGGGGCAGCTGGCTGGGGCTGGCACCCGCTCCTTCCACTCCAGTATCATCCCCCAATGGTTATGTGTTTCTACAGTGGCTACCTCAGACTGTTAGTCTTTCCATGGGCTTAATTCTAGAAGACTATGTTAGGATTTACTGTGCTAGCGACACAGACCAGCAGCCAGCTCTCTGGCTGTACAAATGCTCTTTGCAAGTGTTTTATCAGCAAAGTTATAGTATTTCAGCACCATGCTACTTCTGGGTATAGGTTGGAACCTGAATCAAGATCTTTGACTACAGGAGAATGGAGGCAAAAAAAAAAAAAAAAATCCTCTCTTAGATATTTCCATGTGAAAGGAGAGAGCAACCTCAGCTTGCATGTCAATCAAAAGACTTGGACAAAGCTCTGAGCTCTAGGAGACAGGGCACTATAATACTTCCTGGGAGGCAAGGTCCCTTGGATTGAGTCCTACACATTTCAGATGAGTAGCACAGCAAAAAAAAAATGTTACCCAGGGAGGTGATGCTTTAAGAGGGCTTTGGTACCATAGAAGAGCTGAGAAGACAAGCTGGGGTGACTCAGTATAAAAGGGATTTTGAGTGAGCTTTGTAATCTTGTTAGGGGATCGGAACCATCAAGAACACCATCCTATTTGCTAGGAAGTGTCAGCAGCTTGCTGTTTGTGGTTGATGATGGGCCAGAAACATGGCTCTGAAGCATCTCTAGGTCATGTTAGTGGCCTAAGGCACGGCAGCTGAAATCTCTTCACTGCTTAACTTTCTTGCCAGAGAATGCTAAGAAGCTCAAATACTTCCTCATGAAAAACAAGGCTGAGGTATCTTTGGACTGAAGAGGGACTCTCCAGGACACCCCCACCCCAGATCTGTGTGCTAATTTTGGACCCATAAGAAGGCCCTATGGGTTTAAATCAAACACAAAGTGCACTGTGAGCCTACACTCAAAGCACAACTGACCCCCAAGTAATGCAACACCCCAAAGCATTTTAGGAAGACAAGGTATACACTACAAATACCCAAGGCCTGTCAGAGACCATCCCCAATTCAGTCCAGTTCCTATCTGGAGTTTTGGGTTTCACTTCCACATGGGACTACTCTAAGAAAATCACAAAGACCTAGGGGTAGCCTGCCCCAATGCCCCTCGTTGGCTATTTTCAAGTAGTCAACTCTTTGTTAGGGATGCATGGGACTGTTCTTTTTCCTTGTGGCTCACAGCTCTACTGTCACGCCATCCTGGCCATCCAGGGAAGAAGCACAGGGCATTTCCAGTCTTCCAGCCTTGGCTCCTAGGAATATGGGTTTGAGTGGGCAGAGATCAGCCCTGCTGGGAAGAAATCAAGACCATGTCCTAAGATGGTCACTGAACATCATACACATTACAACTAAAACATCATCTTATGTTCTAACTCAAGTTTTGATTCTCAGTGAAGCTATCGAAAAGTAGG
The DNA here is from genome assembly GCF_963924665.1 of Micromys minutus. Taxonomy (NCBI): domain Eukaryota; kingdom Metazoa; phylum Chordata; class Mammalia; order Rodentia; family Muridae; genus Micromys; species Micromys minutus. Next base: position 34,236,839 of record NC_137981.1, read on the forward strand.
AGAAATGCTAGCAGAAAGTGCTCTTGGTGAGTTTCCTCCCAAGGCTGCCTGCCTGTGGTTTCCTCAGTAACTCTTCCCAGCCTGGGAAGTTCAAGGGGTTCTGGCTGTTCCCAGGGGATGTCTCATAGGAACCAACTGCATTTGCTACTTTGGGTGCAGCAAATGTTATTACTCCTATGGTACTAAGTTCCCTCCCTAGGGTACTAGATTTTTTTCTCACTAGAGAGTCAGTAATGAGGGGTCCCTCCTGTTACCTAGAAGAAATCATCTAGCTCCATTGTCTGGGGATCCCATCCATAAAGACAAAGCAAAGAACACTTTTATTTAGGGCATGGGGAAAACCCCAGAAATGGTCCAGAGGTGGAGCATCTACCTTGTATGGCATTGAAGGCTTCATGGAGTTCACTGAGGAATATGTGGGAGGTATCATCAGACTGCTTCCAGCTCAGGCTGCTTGACCTGTCCTGAGTCACTGACATTCAATGGGACGGAAGTGATGCTTAGATTCAGACTCAGGTCTGGGCCTGGTGGAGGTAGATTTCTGGGAATAGTTGGTCAGGGGTGAGCCAGTTGCATCCTCAGTGTGCAGTCAGTCAGGAAGCTCAGTGTCTGCCTCAGCACCCCAACTAGGTCCACTGTCTCATACTCTGCCCCAGTGCACTGAAGATGACACCATTAGCCACCCTGTACCCCAACTGCTTCTGCAAGAGACTCTTTCCATAACCTTGGCGCACCATGACGGGACTTCTGCACCCTGGGTGTGCCCATTAGGCTGAGTAGAAGCATGACACTTGACTTTTCTTAATGACTAAGACAAGAATGATCCGAGTTTATATTAAACTTTCTCTGCCCAGACTCTTCTGTCCAGCCTGGCGAAGAATAACCTTTGACTGGGGGGGGGGGCAGTTTTTGTCAAATGTTTCTCTCTAGACTCATGACAGCATAGCTTTGAGCCATAGGCTTTTTTGTTTTTGTTTTTTTGTTTGTTTAATTTTTGTTTCTTTGGGTTTTTTATTTTATTTTATTTTTTGAAGCTGGGATTTTTAGACTATAGAGGTAATAGATAACCTGTTGTGGGGCACCCAGATAATATAAAAGAATAAAAAGAGTCAAAGGGAAGAAGTTAAGTTCCAGAACCTTTCCAAAAAAAGGGGAGGGGGGCACTGTAGGGACCGGCCCAGGTCTTTCTCAGTGTAGGCAGACATATCATTTTACACAAACACTGGATTCCAGTGTGGGGACTGTACTCGTCTCTTTCTCTTCTTTAAAGGCAAAACTTGGTTTATGTGAATTTACTGCAGTAAGAGCATCACCGTGGTAATGTTTTGCTGTCTCAGAAGGAGAGAGACAAAGAGGCTGGACCTTTGGGGGTCTGGGTTCAAGTGTTTGCCTGGCAAAGGTCTAAAGAGGGTGGCTTAGAAATGGTCATCAGAGGCAGTGCTGTCGTGGGTCTAGGTAAGCAAATGGCTTGCTCAGGCATGTGAGCCAACGGCCTGAAGAAATGGAGTCACTGTTCCTCTCCGGTTCACTCCTGACAGCATTCGTTCTTGCGTGCAGATCTGTTTCCTTGTGATGTGATGTTCTTTCTGCTGAGACAGTTTCCTGCAGTGTTTCCTACAGTGTGGGTCTTGGACAATGACTTTACTCAGCCTTTAGTAATTGGAAAGCTTCTCTCTTCACTCTTCTAAGAAATCATCTGAGGGCCGGGAGAGACAGCTTAGCAGTTTAGAGAACACACTGCTCTCACCGGAGACACCAATCTGGCTCTCAGAATCCATGTTGAGTGACTCATGGCTGCCTGTAACTTCAGCTCCAGCTCCATCTGAGACTTTTCAGGCATCCGTGGTCACCTGCGCTCACATGTATATACCCACATAAAGGCACACGTATACACATGACGGAAAATTTTAAAATCTTCCTAAAAATCAACTAAGTGAATTTTGCTGTAAGATTTTCTTTGTAGGCATTTTAAAACCAACCACTATTTCTTAAATCACCTCTGATGACAGCTCATGGCTGTATATTCCCACAGAATTTCAATGTTTAGCTTTAGAGTCTGTACCTAGTGACTCTTTAAACATTTATTTATTTATTTATTTATTTATTTATTTATTATATATGAGTACACTGTAGCTATCTTCAGACATACCAGAATAGGGCATCTGATCTCATTATAGATGGTTGTGAGCCACCATGTGATTGCTGGGATTTAAACTCAGGACCTCTGAAAGAGCAGTCAGTGCCCTTAACCACTGAGCCATCTCTCCAGCCTGCCTGGTGACTCTTAAAGTAGGAAGTTACTAGAAGTTTCTGCTCATGACTTTCTACACACTTGTCCCCCCATCCCTGTTGAGGTAAAGCTCACAACATGAAAATAGGTTCCTCCAAGTCACGGCTCAGGCACATGGATAAATTCATAGCCTATAGCCCATCACCTCTACCTAGTCCCAAAACATCTCCACCTTCCATGCCCAGCCCCTGCCCCAACCCCAGGCCTTAGCAACCATAAATTTTCAGGCTCTGTGGGGTTTACCAATTTTGAATTTTGGGTTGTTCAAATAATGGAACTGTAAGCACTTTGTTGTCTGGCCTCTTTCACATTTTAGAAGTCCATATGCATTTGTACCTCATTTTTAAGGTCCATTGTGTGGGTATAACACACCATCTACCAATATTTGATGAGGTATCACCTTTTTGCTTCTGAGAACAGTGCTACAATCAAGGAGCATGCCTCTCCCCATACAGATTTCATTCCAAATCAGAGACAGTGGAATGCCATGGTTTCTAGTTGATGTAACCTTCCTGTGAGAGGTCCAGAGCATATATCTATTGAGAAAGTAAGCTCTGAATGTCTGAGCTGACCATCTCCTCTCCCCTACACCTACCAGGACAGAGGAGAAAAGACAGATTGATGGGCTGAAGGAGAAACGGTACAGTCAAAGTCCGAGTGATGGTGGTGATGGCCGGGAGGCCTTTTGTTTTTTGTTTTTGTAGGCTGCAGTTTTTAAGGTTGCTGCAATGACAGAATGAGAAACGTTCCAGGCCATTCTATATCTTGTGCTCACAAAAGAGCACCCTGTGGTATACATCCACAAGAACTGAATTTTATTCAGCCACAAGGGAGAATGCAATTATGTCATTTTCAGGACAATGCATGGAACTGGACACCATCATGTTAAGTGAAATAAGCCAGACACAGAAAGACAAATGTCTTCTCTTACATGCAGAATTTGTGTGTGCATGTGTATGCACATAAAGGTATGTATGCACATATTATATTAACACATATAAATATATATGTGAGAGAGAGAGAGAGAGAGAGAGAGAGAGACAGACAGAGAGAGAGAGAGAGAGAGAGAGAGAGAGAGAGAGAGAGAGAGAGAGAGACATGAAAGCAGATGGGGCACTATTTGAGAGGAATAAAGAGACCAGGGAAACAAAAGGAGAAGGGTAATGGGGAGTAGGTGTGTGTTTAAGAATCAATCCCCCCCCTCTCTCTATATATATGTCATAATGAAATATGTTATGTTTTTGTGTGCTAACTAAAAAATAGCCCCAAATTCCTAAAGTAATGTTTTAGGGCCTCGTGCTGACCCACTTTGTATCAGGGAGAGAGGCTCTTTTGCCTTAGCTTGGGAACCAGAGCTAAGATTCTAGATCAAGAAAAGAATTCAACTAGTATTGGGGGATGTTTGCCCCCTGTGCTCATTAGGGTAGCCTGACCAGAGCGTCCGTTTACTACACTTTCAGGTCGCAGTGGCCTATGTGACATTTGCTCAGAGCGACTGGCTCCCAGTCCCTAGCCCCCCATCCCACCCCATAAGTGAAAATGATAAGTTCAGACTGAAGCATTCCTGAGAAACAGGGCATTCCTCTGTTCCTGGTGGGGAGGACTGAAGTTGTCTGACAGGCCGTGGTTGTGCTGGGGAGATCCATCTCTTTTATTGCTTCAGAATACTGCCGAAGAGATGTCCAGAGAGTAAGCTATGTTTGAGGCTGGGGGCTGGAGGTAGTGGAAACTTTAAAATAACTCAATGGGCAGTGGGAAATGTTTCATTATTTATTTTGTTTGTGTAGTCTGGGGAGTAAACTTGAGTCTTCAAAGCATTGTTAGGTTAGCACTACTCTATTGTTAAGGCACAGCCTTGATTGAGTTCTTGTCTTTATGGGTTCTAGTTCCTTCTATCACTAAGGCTGGAACTGCTGGTTCTAGGTGAATTCTCCAAGGTTTGACTTTAGGAGGAATTTCATCTTTCTTTTCTGAAGATGTCTTCCTTGTTAAGTCTCCTCAGGCTGTTGGGTGAGTTTTCTTTTGTAACCACAAAGACAGCACTTGGTCATCTTCTGAGTTGCATGAGGTCTTTGGGGCATGTGGTTTGCATGTATTTGAAAAAAAACAAAAGGCCACTTTGAATATTTCTGTTTAAACTTTTCTTTTGAAGCTCCAAATGCAGTGATGAGTGCCTTTAATCTAGCAGTACACAGGCAGAGATGGGTAGATTTCTGGAGTTCCAGGTCAACCTTTTTACATGGAGAAGTCCAGGTCATCTAGGGAGGCATTATGAGACCCTGTCATTATAGGTACTCTGCCAACCCTTCGGTATTCTTTTGTGAGTTACTGTTTTTCTCTTTGTATATCAATTTAGATGTTCTTTTTTCGTGTGTGTGTGTGTGTGTGTGTGTGTGTGTGTGTGTGTGTGTGTGTGTGTGCATTATAGACATCAGAGTGTTTTGACTGTTAAGCTCTTTCACTAAACTATGCGATCATTCCTACTGATAGAATCTTTGAGCTCACTGACTGTCTCCCTACTTTCTGGCCCTCTGCTGTGATGAGTCCCTCAAATCCACTCATCTCAAACATTACATTTATTTATAGCATCTAGTATTTTTTTTTTTTTTTTTTGACTTAGCTCTCTTTCCCTGCTTGAGCTGCCAAAGAAGCTCTCTTTTAATCTTTTGCAAGTGGATTTTTTTTTTTGTTGTTGTTGTTTTGGGGCACAGTTTCTCTGTGTAGCCCTGGCGGTCCTGAAACTCCAGGGATTAAAGGTATGTGCTACTAACGCTAAGGCTCAGGTGGGTCACGTCACATGTCCACCCCCAGCATTCGTATATGTCTCTTGTCTGCTAGTTACAAAATCTGTGTCACCTCTAAGTTCAATTTTATTTTCTTTTAAGAATAAAAAAAAGGAATTATATTGTAAATAATTTGTAAATAAAAAGCATTGAGTATCAAGGTTAGGCAGTCCCACTGTCTACCCATATATCTAAATAAATTTCTATATGGTTAGAGTAAACATTTGAATTTTAAAAAATTTGATCATGACTGCAAATGTATGCATATAGGGGCTGTATAGGTGTGAGTGCAGGTTCCTCACAGAGGTCAGAGGTATCTGGTCCCCTTGGAGCTAGTTATGGGTAGTTGTCATCCAGATATGGGTGCAAGGAACCCACCTCCTGTTCTCTGCAAAGGCAGTGAGTGCCTGCTCTTAGCTGCTGAGCATTCCCTGAATTAACTTTTGACAGTCAATTAATTACCTTATAATTGTTTTCATTTAGCATTAGTCATCCATTTAGACTGGGAAGTTGAAGAAACTGTGTCCAGAGATGGGCACACCTTTTCTGTCAACTGTTAGTGTCTCCATTAACAGGTCTGGGACAGCATCCCGCAGTGCATTTCCCTCAATAGACTGCAGGCTTAAAAGTCTGCAGGAGCCGACTGCTGTTAGCTTTGAGGGACACTGGGGACCAAGAGCATCACGGTGCTCCTGCGTCACCAGCAGCAGCCTTGCTCTGCCTGCACCACAGCTAGGCTCTCTGTTCACGTTTCCACTTCTCCCTCAGTGGTGGAAGGCTATTGCTTCTTCTATTCAGTGTTGCCAGTGGGAGTGGGCTCCATTATTGTCCCATCCTCTTAGTCTTAAGTGGGCCTTGTGTGTGTATGCCTTTGGAGTGGTCTCCCTCCTGCCCCTGTATTTCTGCTCTTCTTGACCATGGTAACCAACTTCTGCTTCCTGTTTGTGATTGGCCATGGTGGGGGGTGGGAGGTGCATTTCCTGCTGTTCTTCCCAGGGTGGCAGACACAAGTTTGGTATAGGCATAGAAGCTGGAGCTCAATGGTTTTTCTCTTTGCTGACTAGTATGCCAGTAGTTTTGTGTGTAGGAGTTTACCTAGTGGGCTCCCCTGCTTCTGGATGTTCCTGGCACAAGATGCAATAATACTGACATTCAACATTTCACTTATGTGTGACTATTTCTATAACCTGTCCTGAAGGAGAATTTTAGGATCAATATCCACAGTTTAAATAAAAACTAAATTTTAATCCAACAAGGTTTGCTTAAAAAAAAAAAAAACCTCTTTTAAAATGTATTTGTCTTAATTTTTTAAGTTTTAGTATTTTCATTTTAATATGTCAAATAACAAAGATCTCTGATTAAAATGTACACAAAAGAGGAAATGTGTGTGGATCCCCCTACTTCCGTTATTTTCATTTCATGTCTTCAGCCTGCCTGATGCTCTTATTGCCTCTTTTGATGCTTTGAAGTCTCTTGTCAACCGTACTGGTGTAGACAGAAGTTCCTGGTCACCATGATCCCTAGTCATCAGCCACAGACAAGAGCCAGTCCCAGTGTCCTGACCTCCACATGTCCAGCCCCCTTGGCCTCTTGGCACCATGCTCTAAGTTCCTCATGCTGTATTTCTGTGACAGTGATGGACAAGGGCAGATCTGATCAAGCTCTTCCACATTAGTATTTGTTATTTTTGCAGTATGGTGGGTTGAACCTAGGACAACACATGCCATATTGCCACTGAGCTACACTCCCCAATATTGCTACTCTCATTTTAAGTGTGTGTATTTAAAATTTTTTACTTTGTGTGTGTGTGTGTGTAAGCACAGGTGGCATTGGATTCCCCAGAGTCAGAGTTACATATGGTTGTGGTCCACCTGGGTCCTCTGTAAGAGCAGCCAATGCACTGAATTGCTAACTCATCTCCCTAGCTCGTTATTCAAATGTTTAAAAGAAATCATAGAATGTCTTCTTTATATAGCTTCTGAGAATATGTAGTGACACCTCATCTGTTTAGAGTATCTTATCAGTCTCAATTATCCGGAGTAATCAAAAGGAGTTGGAAAAGGATGCTTTTTAAGGCTTGAAGATGAACACCCTGAAGAACCCTCTCCTTAGACAGGACCTTGCACGAAGAAGCCCTCTCAGGCCCTCGGATGGCCTTTGACTCTTGTGTTACTTACTGTCCGTGTGTCTCATTTCCCAGAAAGCTGGGTGAGAGGTTGGCAAGGACTGTCTCAGGTTCCCATTCTTAGCTCTACAGCAGCACTGTAGAAAGAATGCAGACTAGAGACAAAATTTGCCTCTCTGGCCTGTGTGTGTGGTGGGGAGGGGGTCCCCTGCCTGTTCACATCTTGCTTACCTGGGGCAGGAATGGTATAGTTTCGGAAGTCAGTGTGGGCAGTGGCGTTGAGCACCTATGGTTGTCTCTAGTCTAATGACACGCTAGTTAGTGCCTGCTGCGTTTTGTCTATTCCCATCAATGTGCTAGGCATTGTATATATATTACTGTAGTCCCACAATGGCTTTGAAAAATAACTGCTCATTGTCACTTGATAAATCAAACCTAAGGGCATAAAGCTAACTTGATCCTGGATCATTCCTTAGGAACGTAGGAGAGAAACATAAAACTCCAATGCTAGTATAGGTGTCTCCTGTTTTATCACTATGGTTTGGAAAAGAAACCTGAAGGATGCCAGTTTCTAAAATGACTGAAGCCTCCACATAGACCCATATGCTATAAATAAAAGTTTTGGGTTCTCTGTTCGTTAGGGAGACAGCGGTAGACTTGCCTGTGCTCTGTCCTGTGCCATAGGCTGGAAGGCAGTGGTGTGTTGAAAACCACAGTTTTCTTAATCTCTAAAACCCTCAAATCAGCTGTCAAGACAATACATACCCACAGAAAACACGGGGTCACTTAATACTTGTTGTCAATCAGATTACGGTGCCTTTGTCTCCCAGTGAAAGGTTTCCTGTCCTTACTGGAGATGTGGGCAGCGATGTAGGGTCTCTAGATGGCACCAAGCAAGCAGAAATGATTAAGCAGTAGAAGCCAATTGTCTTCTGCTTGGACTCCTAGATACCCTGACTTCATACTGAGCCAAATTCCCACCCCAGGATTCTGGAATCTGTGGCGTTGGCCTGGTCAGGCTGCCTTGGGAGGCATCTATCCTGGGATTTTCAGGTTGGAATCCATAACCCCTGGGGCACTATGCCTCTTCCAGTTCCAGAGAAACTGAAGCATTCCCCCAGGAAGTGATGTATTCAAGGCCTCTCTGCATTCCCTACAAGCCATGGAAGTCAGCATATTAGTTTGGAGGGCAAATTTGTCCTAGAAATCATTGTAGCCTGGCCACTACAAGTGTATTCTGTTTCTGATAAGGGTATTTTAAAAGTATGCTTGCAATAAACCTCTTCATAGCCTCAGTCTTTCTGGGAAACCCTCCAACACCGGCCTGGCTTTCATGCCCTCCAAACATAGTCAGGAGACCCTGGCTATTAAGGTAAGTAAGTGCAGGCTGACACTTACACCAGGAGATAAGGGCGATCCAGGCTATATCCATTTATACTGGCCACTCCTAAATCTTGGGCACTGATTGTTGATTTTCCTCATTAAACACCTGCTGTGTGCCAGGCACAGAGGGACAAAAGTGAATAAGATGTCGTCCCCATCCTAAGAGGTTTGTGACTTGGATGTGGTGCAATACACACCAGCAGTTGGCTGTCTTTCAAGGCCCAGCATCTGACCAAGGCTCCCAAGCCCCATCTCTTCAATTTCACAGAGCTCTTTAGCCTGGCATTTGCTGTCTGGGTTTAGAAGCTTCTTCCTCTTTCCCAGATGAGATAGAAGGCGCGTTTCTATTCTAGGATTTTCTCTCTGCTGTTGTGCTTATTCTAGACATGAGCTAAGAAGTCCAAGTCCAGCGTGGTTACCCTTGGGGCTGGTGGGAGTGGGGTCCCCCCAGTTACTATGAACAACAGCCCGTATTAGCATAGGATTCAGTCATAGAACCAGACAAAAGGTAAGTAAAACACCTTAGAAACACAAAGGGCCAATGGAGTGGTTGGGGAATGATTGGTTCCCTCCATAGAGTCCCCCATTTGTTGTCATCCCCTGTTGGGTTCCACAGCAGGTGTGGAAGGGCTGATTTTGAGAGTGGTGGGTGGGTTGCTTGGCTGGGAAAGGGCAGAGGGTCTTACTGTTACTTGAGTCTTGGTTAGGGGCAGCTTTTGGAGCATTCTGACACCCTTAGAAGGCCATTGTTCAGGGCACCGTTGACTTGTGTTTGTATTTAAAGTTGCATCTGGATCCTCCAGTTACTAAGTTTTGTATGCATGGGATACCTGACTATTATGACCAAAAAGAACAAAGGGAGTCTAAGTCATTAGTCTCCTGAGGTAGGGATGGGTGTGAGGAAGCAGGGAAACCATGGTTCTCTTACTCCTTTTTCTTTTCCTGAAAGTGGGCATGGAATTTGACAGCCATGACTATACAAGGAGTGCCCAGCAGCAGGGGACTAATGCTCATGTGTATTGAAATTTCACAACTCCTAAATGCACCCTTTTTTCCCTCCCTGCCAGGATGCCCCCTTCTTTTTCAGGGCCCAGTATTAAATTTGCTTTTTAAAGGTCTGTGTACAGTTTGGGTTGCAGGGCAACTATTGCCACAGAGCTAGGCAGAAGTAGTTGAGGGCATCTGAGGTTCTGTGAGAATTGGATGCATACATCAACAGGAGACGGGTGGTCCAGTCCCACTCTTGGCCCTGGTACACTTCAGCTTAGGCAGTCTTCACTGTGTTTCTCTAAACACTTGGCATCAACCCAGCAATCAAGTCTATGACTGGAAATGCATGTGTAGGCAATTCAGTGGATCAGGCATGGGAATGGGTGCGCTCAGGAATCAGGCATCAGCTCTGCTGCTGCTGCTGATTGTTATCTAGTGATACAAATGTCCTCTAGGAGGGCAATCATTTCACACCCAGAGCAAGGGGCAAGGAGCAACATTCAGCCTCATTCTAGAGTGTCAAAAATGTACTTCATTTAACAAGAGGCTGCCAGAAAAATAAGAATGGGAGAAAGGAGGGAAAAAGGGAGATGGAGGGAGGGAGAAAGGGAGAGAGAAAGAGAGAGAGCCTTTATGCTATTGTTTTTTCCTGTACCCTTTATGTTCACCGTTCTTGGGCTTTTCAGATTCTGGGTGATGTAAGAGTTCTCACTGACCCCCTTTTTGAACCCACATTTTGAACCCCAGGATTTGGTCCCTACCCCCTATTGTCCAGGTTCTCTAACTGAACCATAGATCTAATGAGCCGTCAAGTGATAACCATCCATCGAGGAGTCTTGGGCATCAATCATAGCTTTAAACAGATCGACTACTCCCCAGATGCTTTCTCTTAGACATGGTTGGTGTCCTGTCAGAGAAGCAGATGGCTAAATGCATCGCCAGTGTTGGCTGAAAGAAAGTAAGGAGCAAAAATAAGTCATCAGAGCAGGATCCAGGAGGCATGTGCCTCAGTCTTGACTCTGCTGTGAACTGGCTCATAGGCTCTTCGAGAAGCATGAGCCTGCAAATGAGCGTCTCTTGTTTATGTAATGACCCTATGTGGTACCCAAATGCAAAACATGTGTGGGAACAGCAAAGAATACAGCGGCCCCTCCCAGGAAAGACGGGAACACAATTCTTACAAGTGGAATTCTGCGTTGTGACATGAGTGTTCAGTATTGAGCCACAGGATCTATATAGGAAAAAATATCAATCAAGGGTAGCATGTATAATATGCTTTTCCTTCCTTCGGCTTTATCTGTGGGACTCCTGTGAGACCAGGTATATAGGTGAGTCCTAGTGAGGTTTCTGTTCACTTATATCTGGATCTCTAGGAATATTATAACCTCAGAGATACACCAATAAATAAGGCTAAGTGGTATTAAACTTCCAAACTTTCATAGACACTCTCTAGGAGAGGCTTCTCTACTAAGAACCCAGACTAAGAAAGACAAATTCTTGTTCCTCCATGTGAACTTTTAAAAGCTCATTCTGTATCAATGTATTATTCTGACTGACCTCCAATTTCTTTTCTTTGTGTGAGAAACATCTTAGTTCCAACAAGCCTCAGTCATGCAGGAGGCTTTAGTGTTCTCCCTGGGTCTATTCAAAGTCAAGTCTTCCATAATGACTCTCCATTCCTGTACACTCCATGGCCCCACCCCCTTTTAGCAGCTGTCAATAGCTGCTTACAATGAACTGTTCATAGTCCTCATTCCTTCTCCTGTTTGGCTCCTAAGTAGGTTAGTGGAGGGATGGTAGTGGTAGTGGTGATGGTGGTGTAGTGGTGATAGTGGAATCCCTTAGCCTCCTACAGGCTTAGCTATGCATTAAGGTTGTTTAAATACTATCCCAAAATTTTACAGTGTTTTGTTATAAAGACAGTATCAGGCTATGATGCCTGCCCTGGTGTCAGAACAGCATCCCACTGATTACAAGAGCACCAAGGCTGTTGAAAAATAATCCAAAACTGAAGAAAAAAAAAAAAAAAAACTAGTGAGCTTTTCTTGAGCTACTTGGGGTGTGTGTGTCCATAGACACTAGGTCTTCACAATCTTCATTTTCAATAAATAGAACATTGCTGTCCCTTTTCTGATTCCAGTTAAGAACAGCTACAGGTATTTGCATACATTTCCATATGTGAATGGAAAAGGTAAGCTTCTTTTGTGCTCTAACTTCACTGAGGCTGGGCAATAAAGTCACCCATCAAATTTACAGGGAGCTGCAGCCTCTTCTTTAGGCTAGAAGTCTTTTAGCTCATCCAACACTAGGCATAGGAAATGCCTTTTCTCAAGAATCCCGAGGGCACAGGGTGACTTCTTCCTTGCCACAACCTGCCCAACCTCTAGATAAAGAAGTGAGAGGAAAATGTTTCCCTGCCCATCTGATCCACTGATAAGTGTGACCTTCTCTGTTTCTAGGTGATAAGGTTCAAGGAGTCATCAGAGAGCTGTATGGCAGAGCCACGAACAAGCTGGATGTCGTCAAGGTAGACTATGATGCTCTGCTGAAGAAGGTTGTCATGTACAGTTCACAAACCTGAGCTACCTAGGCCAGGCAGAGATGCTGACCTGGCAGAGGGACAAGCCACCCAGCTAAACTCCAGTGTGTCCTGTCCCTGAGGATGTGAAAGGCCTAGAAAAGGAAGAGGGCATCAAATGGAACTTTTCTACCTGAAGCCCCTGTCTTTTGTGGGCTACAGGTCATTTCTATAAGGTCCTCAGTCACAGCCAGGAAAAGAACACCTCAGAGTATTGCACTGGTTCAGTCAACAAGAGCTTCTGTATAGAGAACACTGGTATGTTGTTAGTCTGGGAAATTGAGTCCCCTTTCTCCCTTCTGAGCTCTTTGATGTATTCTGAATATCCTATCTCTCACGTCTTCTTTGTTGCGGCTGCCCTCCTAGCAGGTGGGCGGGGAAATGTTCCCCTGAAATTTCATCTTGATTCTGGAACATCATCTTTAGAGGCAATCTCCACCCTCACACAGTATTGCAGCAATAATTTGGAGAGCACAGGCTTCCACAGTACTTTTCAGTTTCTAGTGAGAAGCATTCTTTGTATAAGTAGGTTTGGGAATCACCAGGTTGAGCCCAGGCACATGTCCCTGCTGCAGGGCTCATCAGAGCCTTCACCATGTGGCAGTATTCTGAGGGGACCAGGATGTAGTGTCCCAAACTTGAAGGACCAGTATTCTCATGCACACATCTCATGAAATGTGTGTGAGAGTCACAGGCTCTAAGCTTACATGTTTCCTGGGTGCCAGGGGCACTCCAGGCAGGAGGACAAAGCTAGTTTCATAACATGGCCTCTTGCCTTTGTTACAAAGCTGTACTATGGCTGTCTGCAAAAGAGCTTTTCAAACAGGCTGGAGAATGGCATGGATGCTGCCATTATAGTGACCAAAATTTTGCTACCAAAACTTCTTTATTATGGGAGACAATACGGTTGTGATGAATCTTCCAGGGCAGGACAAGCTGTCTGCCACGTGTAGACAGGGAACCTTGTAGACAAGCAAGCGGTTATGGATATAATTTTCATGAGCCCCTCTGTTCATGGGCATTGTACTAACATAAACATTTAATTTTCCTTTCTTAAAACAAGTGTCTCTGATGATTAAATACAATAGTGGTTAACGCTATAGGAAGGAAAATCTATGAAAGAAGCGAGAACAGTTTCTATTACAGGCACACACAGATTGACAATGAACATCTCTTACGTGTTCCCTAGTTTATGAATACCTCTGATAGTTCTCTTAAAATTTAGCAACTGAGATTTGTTTTTGAGAGGGAGAGAGAGAGAGAGAGAGAGTGGTATTTGAGACAAGCTTAGAAAAGAACCTTTTGGACTCATACTCAAGTAACTAAGATTCCAAGTGTGTGTTATCGCACTTGGCTTAAAATTGGAGAGACAGCAGCCCCAGAGCTCATGTGGGAAGCCTTGGCCCTTCCCATGCCCTGGCTGCTTCCTGGACTACGTTTGATTTTTTATACCACCTGAGCAAGGCCATGGCCCCTAACAAGAACCAGCTGCAGTCAGAGCTCACGGAAGCTAAGACCAAGCCAGTAAAAAAAAAAAAAAAAAAAAAAAAAAAAAGAATTTCCTAGGCAGGACTCATAGACCACAAGGAGAAGCAGCCTGCTGCATGTAGCAAGTGGAAGATCACTGTGACTGAACCAGTGTGACCAGGGTATCTCAAAGCTGGATAAGTTGATAAGTCGTAGAGAGGGGAAGGAGGATCAAAGACAGTATTAATGTGCACTTTGGGCAAGTCTAAAGGAAGTGAAAGCCCTAACAAAAATAATGTAAGGCACTGTGCTCAGAGCTGAAGAGCACCCCCCCCCCAAAAGTGGCTATGTTCAAGTGCTGGTGCAACTGACTCTTTTGGGAGGGTGACAAAATTGTGGCAGAGCATGACAGCATCTAAAAGTAGCCATAGGCTTGCAATTTTCCCAAGTTTTCTGAGGACTATCGTGGGGGTCACATAGTTACCTACATATAAAGGGAGTCTGTGTGCCTGTCTACAATGTTATTGGGGGTCTGAACTATCAAGAAAACCATCCTAGTTGTAGGAAAGAGTGGGGACTCGCTGTTCATTGCTGACAGTGACATGACTGCTGTAGGTCACAGGAACGACCATGGCTGATGACATCTCTGGACGGCTCAACTCTCACACTGTGGGAAGGACAAATTCTCCCCACCCCGTTCCAGGGAAAACAACACTTGAGGGACCCTTGGCAATTGAAGTGTACCATGGGGTATCTGCAGGAATGATTTTGGACCTTTGTACTAACTGAGGATGCAGAAGACCCAGTGGGTTTAAATCCAACATAATATACCACTCAACATAGAGTAAGGCTCATGCAGGCATTAGCAGTAAAATTCCAGGGGGTCTTGAGGTCACTCCTCCCCTCAGAGGCTTTGAGACACCTACACCCTGTGGCAGACCTCGTGTGTGGGAATGAGACAACTGCTACAAATATCTCCTCCAGTTCTGCTTAGGACTTTCAAGTCTAGGAGAGTCGCAGGGGGCTCTGGCTCCGTGCTCTTCACTGGCTATTATGAAGAAGACAATTCTTTGCCAGGGCTTCACGGTGCTTGTGCCTATTCTCCGGGCCTCACAGCCTGGCTGTCTCACCCTGGCCATTCAGGACAGAAACTCAGGGCTTTCCAGTTCTCCCAGCCTTGGAACCTGGGAAAAAGGATTTGAATGGGTGAAGATCATCCCTGCTGGGAAGAGATCAAAACTATGTCCAAGGTGGATGTGAGGTTTCCTCCATTTGAGGGTACTGTTTGAGCTAGAACTTGAAGCATGAGAGGGATTTCCTCAAATGATCAAAGGAATAAGAAAGACAGACACATATCTAGCTCCCAAGAACTAGTGCTGAAGGGTCTCCAAGCCGGATGAGCTGCAGACACAGGTGGAGATCGAAGGCAGTGTGGCAATAGGCCCCCAGGAGAACCAGCAGACAGTTTCTGGAAATCTCGGGGGAGCAGTGCGGGGTGTTATATGCCCAGGGCTGCAGGAAAACTTCCGCGTGGCAGGTGTACCAAAGGGCCCAAATAACTGGGCCTTTTCGGGATGTGACAGACGGGACGGTGGCTGAAAGCCACAGGATGCGGTTAACTACTTTGATTTGTAGTTATCGTTTTTCAAAATAATAAAGCAGGACTCTGGGGAAAAAATGTGCTTTTCTAGCAGAATAGAGGGCATGTAGTCCTCAGTTCAACTTTTGGCATGTATTAACATGCTGAGAAATATTCCAGTCCCAGGACACTGCGACCAATCTCTGTTCAGGCTACAGACTCCAGCTAAAAGAACACTCTTGGCTATCTGGCACTGTGGAGCTTACTGGGGGTCAAAGCTGACAAGGCCGGCCCTGCCTCTCCCGCACCCCAGCCACCTTTCTCCGTTGGGTTTAGAACGACATTGTCAGAAATTAAGGCCTCAGTCCACATCAAGAGCCTGTGGTTATCCAGATGCTGTTGCTGTCTGAACTGACTAGAACTGAGAACTGATTAGTCAGGAAACAAAACAAAACAAACAGACAGAAGCAGGTAAGAGGAATAAAAGGCCTAGCCAGAGAATGTAGGCAGCAAGCACCAACGAAACTAGGGGCTGGCAGGACCGTGTTCTCCCAGGTTCCCACTCAGAAGATGGAGATAGAGCTGGCTAATTCAAAACAGAAGAGCAGCATGTCTCAGAGGAAGATGGTCACTGGGGAGATGAGTGCCCCCTGGCAAAGGAAACAATGTCTTAGCAGGGGAAGCAGTCCCAGAGGGCACAAGAAGTTGCACCAAGAAGACTCAGTATAGAACAAATGTTCAGTGGTTTGTGAGGCACTCCCTGGGCTTGGCATCTTTCTCCAGAGGGAGAAAGGGGAGAGTGTGTTGTTCACAGTCATCCTAAGAAGGCCCACAGAAGACATACACATATACCCAAGAAATCAGACTATTTTGAAGACACTAATGTCTCAGACTGATTCTCTGTGAACCAGATCCCAAGGCTAGGTTCTTGGCTCCGTAGATCTAATGACCTTGTGGGTTCTGAAGAGCACCCCCAGAGGCCTTGTCTACCAGCCTAGGCCACACGGGGTTTGCTGAGAAGTGATAACAAGATGGCAGCAGGGTGCCCTCCAACTCCAGGCTGTTTGGCCTGTGTAGGGGTTGCTGACACTCATCGGGGAAGTAGTGATGCTTTATAGCCTCACCTGGGCCTACTTATAGGGTCCTGGGGACAGAGCTCAGAGGATGTACTGGTGGCATCCTTAGTGTGCAACCAGGCCAGGAGACTCAGCATCTGCCCACAGTCTCTTCAAGCCAGCTGGAGCCAGAATACTAATAATTCTGATCTAAAGCAGGAGGAAACCTACCTTTGAGCCTCTTACCACTCTGCCCCATCCCCCATTAGTATCACTGCATGAGTGGTTGGACTTTCTCACAAATGTCTGGGTACACCGGACATTTTTTTTTTTTTTTTTTTTTTAAAGAAAGGATTCCAAACTAGAAAGGGAAACTAGTGACTTGTGCATCAGCTACATTGTGGGTGCTGGGCACTTACTTCCCCAAAACTTTCACTTATAGGAAACTAAAGGGCATGTTTTCAACTGAGGTCCTTCTGTGTTGTCCATTGAGAAGGGCCCTAAGTGTTGAGGCCAATGTCTGTTTTCACCAGAGGAAGTTGATTCTTTGGTGTTTGGATGAAGAGCCTTGCAGCACGGATGCTGGGCAAGTTTCATCACTGAATGCTGGGGAACTTCCCACCTCTACTTGGGGCTGGATGCACGTGAGTTTATTCAGCACTGGAAATAGGGAACCGCAGTCCCCAAGACACCCCTGAGGACCCAAGATGACTTCCGCCTTGCCGTTAGTCCTCTGGCGGGGAAGAGGAGGCCTGCCACATCTTCCCTACCCAGAAGCAAGCAGGATCCCTCTGGTCCCTAGGCACAGAAGCAAAATGATGATCAATAAGATCTTCAACCTATCTGACAAGGTCCAATCACCTGATACATCCGAAGAAGCACATTGACATGGTTGCCATGTACAACTTAGACTTCAGCCACCAGGAGCGATTTGGGGACGAGAGCCAGTGCCTGCCAAAGTGGACAGGATGCTGAGACAGCAGAAGGACAAGGCCATCTAGGAGGCAGACACCAATTATCCCTCTTTCTGGGGTAGGTCTGTTCCTCTCATCTTGCCCCTTGGTAAACCAGTGGCCCTTGCCAGAGCTACATAGAGGGTCCAATGGCAGTTCACCCAGTTGGCTTAAATATTTCAGTTGAAAGTTTTAGTCACTTTTACTTCTTTAGAGACCTAACTACATGACCAAGATCCTCTTCTGCTTCTGGTTGAGGATAGTCTTAAGTGTTTGGCTATATTTATATCTAAGGGGGGAAAGGTGGGAGTTCTTTGGGGTGAGACCTTTTCAGTGATCAAGACATAAGAGTTCAGATTCATTGAAAACAAACGGTAAGTCACTTTTCGACAGAACTTTGGGGGAACTATAGTCCCTTATTTGGAGACCGGAGGCCTATAAACATATCCAGCAGTTGATGTAGGGAGTCCCAGAGACCCAAAAGCAAAGCAGTTCTTCTTCCCAGATGGGCCATCTTACCCATCAGTCCAACAGAGTTGGGGGAAGGAGAGTGTGACCATTCACACAGATGACCTCGGATCTCATCCGTGGCCTCCACGTCCTACTGTGTGTTGGTGGCCAAGTGGGACTAAGTAGCCAAGTTAGTTTGGTGTCTCTTCAATTTATGAAGTCAAAGAAAATTCCTACAGCATCAGAGACAATTAAGAAGAGAGTGAAAGTGACAGCAGCACAGATTCAGTCTCTGTAGGGCAATGACCATCTCTAAGCTAAGTGTTGGGGAAGATTAGAGTTGTTTTTACTTACTTATTGTTTTTAAAGAAGTGTGTGACCTACTGCTTGCTGTCAGTTTAAAAAGTTATCAAGCCTTGTGGGATTCCAGAGTTACCCTTGACGTTTACAAGCTTTTCTCTGACATACCCACAATGAACACTACACAGTACAAACTGTATTCTGTGTATTCAAGCAAGTTCAAAGAGGATATTTGGAAGCACACAACCCCCACCACCTCAATAAACTTCAGCGGTAGAAATTACAACACACATGCACACACATGTGTGAGTTGAGGTTTGACAAAAAGTGTTCTCCTTAGCTGGTTGCTTGGAAAGCATTTGCAAGTGGGAATGTGGGGTTTTGTTTCACTCGAGTGTCATGGACTTGTCTGTCCCTCTCTTGGTCCAGTCCCTCACCATTCTTTCATCCATCTCTACTTCTGGCCTCATCCTCACCTTCCTCTTCAGCTTCCGATGCTCAGTATAAAAAAAAATCATCTCGGACAGAGTATGAAGCACAAAGATCTTAGGACCCCTACTCTGGGTGGTCTAGATCTACTCACTAGGACCAGACCTACTCTACACCCATCCCCATTAACACCACCAATGAAAACATGGTTTAGGGTTCCAACCTACTTCACCTCCTCTGGGAAGGATTTGAGAGTTTTCCCCATTGCCACTTCATTCTATAAACTGCCCCAGAGCTGTTATCTGGACCACTCGTTTTCCTCAAGGCTGTCTGACCAGAGGATGCTTGTGACCTCTAAGGACGCTATTCTCTTCAGATGAGTCTGCTGTTTGCAGAGGGATACAGTGGAATAGGAGAGAAGAGGATTGACAGGTGGTAAACCAGGCCAGCCATATAGACATTGGAAAGATGGTGAGTCACAGAGTCCACAGCCCCTATCCTGGATCCATAGTCCATTTGTCCAGGGGCAAGCCACAGGCCAGTTCCACAACATTTGCTTCTGTCTTTTCTCATTTGAAAGCCTACATTTAATTCTTCAAAGGGGTAACACCCATCTTTTAGATCCTTTTTGATACCCAACATAGAGCTGGATATGCCAGAGGTTACCAACAAGTGTGTGTTGAATGTATAAATGAATTATCAAATGTTTCTCCTCACGCCCTGCCTTCTCAGGCACCAGATGGCCATGTCAAATGCCCAAATGTCTTAAGTCATCTTAACCCTCCATGCTATTGGGAGTCCTTTCCCCACCTCAGTCCCCAAATCTCCCAGTCTCATACAATGGGTTATTTCCGTTTTTTTTCCCATGGCCACAGCCTGGCTTTCCACTGCTACCTGTGCCCAGGTCCTCTCCTGGTCTTTGAAAATACATCTTGCTTCAATGCCTTCAGTCATAAAGTTAGCCTAGGCTAATGACGTTTAAAACTAAAAATTCAAATCACCGGACTACACTTAAGAAACAAGGCCTATACTTAAAAACAAGGTTTCTCATCACCAAAATGTTCAGTGGGTGTCTGGATCACCTAGCCTTCCTTGTTATATCCGTTCCTTGTGACATTTCCACCTGACCTGCTTTGCTCACCGTCTTCCCCTGTAAGTCTCCGTTGCTCTTTAAGCCCTGTACTTTTTTTCTTTGCCTTTTTATTTGGTCTTTCCAAATCCTCTGAGTCTTCTAGCATTGGTCTAGACTGAGTCTTCTTTGACACCCTAACAGGTCACCTTCTAAGACCAGTTTATTTACACTGAACATTAGTCTATCAACTGCCAGGGAGGGCCCTACTCTCCCCAAGCCCCAGCTGGGCCTTATTTTTATTTATATATGTATGCCATTTCAGGCTTCTAATCCACTCCATATTCTTCAGAAGATTTTCTAGTATATGAGCAATTCCACAAAACCTGTGTCCACCTCCAGACATCATAGATGCTCCTGAACATAGCTTATAGCAAGCAGGACTATCACTTCTAACGTCACTTGGATCAAATTCCCCATGGTTCATTGGGCATGTATCTTGTGTAAGACATAAAGAACTTCTGGATGCAAAAACAGGAAAGGCTTGGTCCTTAGGGTATTGAGACACATTCTTTGGGAGTCTTAGGTACCAATAATTGTGAAAGGACACTAGCAACTTAAAGGGGGTCAAAATAACCTCCCAACCTAACGTTTCACATGTAATGTGTTGGGCAGAGCATTCTTGATTTAAAATCCCCAACCCTATGGGCGAACTTGTTTGAGTTGGCAAATTCAACCAAAAGAAAAAAATATACTTTAAATATACAGAATTTGTCCCGGGGGGGGGGGCAGAAAGAGGGGGGTGACTTTTAGTGGGGGAGTGTTTCCAAGTCTAGAGGTTTGGTATTAGAAATGGGGCCTTGACTTTTGGTCAGTCTTACTGTTTTGAATTCTCTGTTGGTACCCAGTCCCACTGTCACTGTGCAGCCAATGTTTCCTTTGCTATGGATGCCGACTGCTGCTATGTCAGGTGGGAAAAAGAAAAGGGAGAAGCTGCGGTTCATGTTTTGTTCAGAACTCAGGAGGGTGGTCTCTTTTCCTTTCCTTAAAAAACATAAACGGTACAGAGGCTCTATCCCACTAATCAAATTGTCCAGTGTTATTCATCTGACACGTTCTCTGGCTGCCAGGAGACCTGAGCTGCACTGTGTACAGTAACTCCCACCTCTCGAAGCTAGTGCTTAAACTGTCTTTCCCTTCCCCCTTTCCACTCCCGGGCTTTGTTCCCCCGTCCTGATTTTCTGTAACAAACTGGTTCCGCTGTATCTTAAACACTGTATCTTTAAGCACTGCTGAATCTCCATGTCAAGAACAATGTCGTGGACCAGCGTTTCCTCCAAGGCTGTCCTCAAATGTGCCTGTGAGCCACAATTTTTCTTTTCAGGCTTAGCAGCCTTAACACAGAGGCCTCCTGCGGACCCGGAAAGATGCCCCAGAAAGCTCCTGTGTTTACTGCATAGCTGTTGAGGTCAGATGCCCTAAGCCCTTGAAGAAGAGACATTCTACTCCTAGTTAAGCATCTTGCTTGACTCAAGGAAGGGGAAGAGCAACCCCAGACTCCCTTTGGTAACTTTCTTGTTCTCTGCTCCTTTCCACACCCAAGAGGCTTTGCTTATGAACCCAGGAGGTGGGGCCAGCGCCTGCTAAACCAGGTTGCCCAGCAACAAGGGTGGGGCTAAGCCTACTAACTGCCAATGAATGAGTAACAGTCATTCAAGAACTTTCAGTTGCTGGTCACCTGCCTTTCCAGAGGGAGGAGAGTGGGCAGTGCCTGTTTAACTGCAACCTTTAGTTGAGGAGTGTGCCTTGGCAGCACCTTTTAAAGTGGCACCCGACATCCTTTCCCTGAACTTATTTGCGGTCTTCGCCCTATTCATCGCCAGACCCAGCTCCATACGGTTCTCACCCCTAAACTGGAAATGGTGGGTTTGAGAAAATTTCAGAGCTCAGACTAGATGCACAAATATGACTTGCTTCCAGCCCTGGAGGGAGATCTAATAATGGTAGGGCATGGGGCACGTGCGCTCAGAGGACCTGAGCCAGACTCTTCCAAGAGACTCATGAAATGCCAAGTCCTAGGCCCTTTTACCTACCAATTTTGTGAAGGAAAGGTGTTGAGTCTAAGGTGAGCTTTGAAACAGGTCTCTTGGAGTGAAGATATAAAGAGAAACTCATATATAGTTGGTTTTTGTTTTACCTATGTGTTGAAGTGTTGGGGACTAAGCTTTATTGAGCTATATCCCAAGCCCTCATTCATCATTAGAGTGTTTCTATGTTACCCAGGCTAGCCTCCAATTTAGGATCTTCCTGCCCTAGCCTACTGAGTATCAGTAAGGCATGTGCTAACCTGGACCACAGTTAAATTTTAAACACCAAATTTCTTTATCTAGGTATAATTTACATACAGAAATGTACCATTTTGAGGGGCTGAAGAGATGGCTTAAGGTCAAGCAAGACCACTGGCTGCTCTTCTAGAGGACCCAGGTTTGTTTACCAGCACCTACATGGTGACCTGTAAACCACCTATAATTTTAATTCCAGGGAATTAAACGTTTTTCTTTTAGGTTCTGTAGGCATGAGGCATGAAAGTGGTACCCAAACACACATCCATAATGAAACACCCATATACATACATTAAAATTCTAATGAACCATTTGAAAACTCTTGATAATCCACCTTATAGCCATCACCATGGTTGAGATAATCCCTTTGCAGCAATGTCCTCTAGCCACCAATAAGGGCATTGCCTTCCCTAGAGCTTAACAACAGAATTATACAGTGCTTTTATTATTACTTTTTACTTAACCTCTAAATACTGCATTTCGCTGGCCAGAGCTTTAAGAAAATGTGTGTGCATCTTACATTCTCAATTAAACCTATCATAGTTGTGACTGGGCATTTTGCCTGCATATGTGTCTATATACCATGCAGAAGGTCCTCTGTGAGAACAGCAAGTGTTCCTAACTGCTGATCCACCACTCAGGTTCAGAAGCCTGACTTTGATATTATTCATGTTGTACCTGTTAAGAGTCCACCCCTTTGTTTGCTAAGTGACATTCTGTTGCCCCTACCCATGGCAATTTGTGTTCACTTATTGTAGCTTGGGTTGTCACTCCTGTGGTTGATTATGAATACTGTTAGGGACATCCTACAAGCCTTCTCAAGTTAATGCTCATGTGAAGTAAATAAAGGTTGAGATCTTTTTCCCCATTTGATGTCCCAGCACCAGTCACTGAAATATCTTAGCATCTTTGTTTCAAGTAATGGATCATACAAGTTTGGGGGCGATTTGGGGACTGTGAATTCCACTCACTGCATGGCTACCCTCTGCCAACTCTCCACTCTAGCTTTACAGAAAATCTGAACATCAGCCTGTATAGAAACAGAGCATGGGACCTCACATGCACTTGGAAGACTGGGACAGCAAAGTCTTAAGTTTGAAACTAGCTCAGGGCACACAGAGTCTAGGCTAGCCTTGTTCACACAGTCAGACCTTATCTCAAAAAAAAAAAAAAAAAAAAAAAAGAAAAAAAAAAAAAAAAAAGAAAATCAGGTAGTGTATGTCTTCCCAATGATAGTCTAGGTTCTTTACACTTTCACTTGATTTTTAGAGTCAGGTTGTTTTATCCCTGCTTTAAAAAAAAAAAAAAAAAAAAAAAAAGCCAACAACCCGCTGATGTTTTGATAGGTATTTCGTTGAATCTGTAGGTCAAATTGGAGGAGATTGACAGCAAAATTTGTTCCTTTGGTCCATAAACATATACCTAAATGTATCCAAAATTAAAAAAAAAATTAATGGAGGTCTTTCTTGGGGAGTCATGTGTGCAGATCTTACCTATATTTTAAATCATCTAGGAATAGTTCCCACTTGGCTGCTGCTCTGCCATTGGACACAGCTGCTTGTTATTAAATTTGTGTAACCCGTGGAAGGGCAGTTGCTTTTTGTATGTTGGCCTTGTGTCCTATATCTCTGCTAGCTGTGAGCGTCCCTTGGGACATCAAGTCAATGATGAGCACTGACAGTTGCATCTCTTTCTAATCTGGTGCCCTTTCCTATTGTAGTGGCCGGGCCCTTCAGTAGGATGCTGACGGAGCTGAGGACCTCCTCCCAGCCTCAGGGAAGGCAGCCTTCTTCCATCAATGTGTGGCGTTGGATCTAGGCTTTCCATAATGTCTCGCAGCCACAGTACAGTGGGATTAACCTGACACTTTTCAGACTCGGTCCTGGTCCACGATCCCACATCCAGTCAGCGTGTTTCTTCAGCATCCTTTTACTTTGACTTGGGTGGCACATTCTTGTGTTTCTTGAATGTGGGCTCGTCTGGAATTTTTGTGATTAGACTGAGATTATGTAGTTTGGGCAAGAGCACCACAAAAAAAGCCAGCCCGTGCCCCTCTCAGTACATCCTATCAAGGGTACAGGTGTCAATATGTCAACACCATGTCACTGTGGAACCATTGTGTATCCTATAAACCACACCCACTGGTGAGATAAGTAAATCAAATTATACTGCTGTATAACACACCAAAAAAAAAAAAAAAAAAAAAAAAAAATCTGCAAGGAGAAGAGTAGGTCACAGTAAAAAAAAAAAAAAAAAAAAAAAAAAAAAAAAAAAAAAAAAAGGGATCTTATGCCCCCGACCAGGTGCCTTATGATAGTGAACGTTCTGTACCATAACACCAACTGATGATGGGAGTCGGCACCACCACCCTCTGAGAGTCAGTCAGCAGGCTTCTGAGCTATAGGTTATAGGTTCAACACTTTGTGGAATGTGTAGCTGTGGTTGCCCTACCTTGGAGATTTTGGGGTAGTTTGCCCTGGGAACCCTTTAGATCATAGAGCCTGGCAGCTTAGGATCCCTTCTCACCCTCTGGCTGAGCTACCAAAACATCTTCCTTCTTGAGTGGAATTGAAGGTAAGGGGAATACTGGGGCGGGGGTGAAGGGGTATCACTGGAGAGGACCCTGGCAGGGAAGAAAGCTCATCTATGGCTCCAGAAGCGCATTCTTCCCATTGGTCTGCACATAATCTGCCTGGGTTTAGTGCCATGTCTGGGCACAGCTACACTGAGCTCTGGAACAGGACTGTATTTGCAGCTGCTCCCCTATTTGAAGGGGGGCTAGCCATGTCCTCTGGAGCTCTGTTGCTGTTGTCTGCATACATGTCCCTCACCCCAGTGTGGAGCTGTTGCCCACAGTGGTCACCTCTGAGCCACACCCCTTATTCTTGCCTTTCTTACTGCTATCCTTGTAGGGCAGGGCACTAGCATGGCAGTGTGTATGTGGAGTCAGAAGACAACTTTTCTGTACTGGTTCTTTCCCCTCACCCGGCGTAGGACCCACCAACTTTCATCACCAGGCTTGTCCCCACCAGGCACTTGAACCTCTGAGGCATCTCCTCCCCTCCCCCACCAGCTGTGGCTTTCTCCCTGGGATCCACTTGTGCCATCAAAGGTCACCCACCTGTTTATGCACTCTCTCCTTAGCTGCCGGGACTCTTTCTTACAGCAGTCTTCTTTGGCCAGGCTCCTGGTGTGTGTGGGAATTTCCCTGCCAGCACGGTTTTGGCGAGGGAAGTAGTGCTGCGGGTGGCATCCGATGATCCTACTTGGGCTTTGTGGGAGCGACGTGTGTTCACACCCGCACTCACGGAACTTGTAATGATAACTTTTAAAAAAATGTATCTATTTCACTTAAGGCTGTATTTCTGTGCATGTGTGTGTGTGCGTGTGTACACATGTGCACACGCACATGTATGTGTACAGAGTTGCCTATGGAGGCCCGAAGAGGGTACAGGGTCCCCTGGAGATGGATTTTACAGGTAATTGTAAGTGGTATAATATGGAAG
Organism: Micromys minutus; assembly: GCF_963924665.1. NCBI lineage: Eukaryota > Metazoa > Chordata > Mammalia > Rodentia > Muridae > Micromys > Micromys minutus. The sequence continues at coordinate 34,262,138 of NC_137981.1, forward strand.
CTTGGAACCGAACTCAAGTTCTCTACCAGAGCAACAAGTCCACTAAGCCGTCTCTCCAGCCCCGCCCACCCCCCACCCCCCCCCGTCCCCATGCAAAGTAACCTTTCTTAAATGGTGCAGAATTTATCTTATCCAGCTGAATGAGACCACTCCTCATCGTTAGAGCCAAAAGAACATGAACATCCACCCATTTTAATACTGTGCCAGTTCAAGTAGAAATCACACTGCATACCTAATCTTTGATTTTAGTAACCAACACAGATTCCTAAAATCAAAGTCTGGGATTTAGTCACATTTCAATCTTTGTGCTCAGTGAAACACACATTCATTAAAACCAGCTAAATAAACTCTCCAAGATACTTTCAAAAGTCAGGGATCCGTTTCAAAATAACGAAGTGGAACAAAGCCAAGACTCCGCTGTAAAACCCAGGTCTTTATCAGTTCACATCTGCCCCATTTTATTGTGTCTTAAACAGACCTGATGACCATTTCATTCACTTAAGAACCCAAGGTTTCAGATGAGCTCACAACAATCCAGGCTCTCTGAGGAATTTGTCAGCTATCTCTCTACGGGGTGGCCCTGACCGGCAGGTAGAGGCGGCTGACCAAGCAGGTGGACAATTTCCAACTTGAAGCACAGGAGATGAGGAGAGACAGGCAGCAGCACATGACCACAGTTTGCCAAGGCAGCAGACAAGCTGTCCAGCCTCGGTCATCAGCTGCCAGTAAAATCCTGTGTGCAATCTCCTGTTTTACTCTAACACGCCTGCTTGTAAACTGAGGCAGAGCAGATGGAATGGCTCTCGCAATTCTAGGTAACCCATTTTTTAGATTTTTTTATACTAAGAGCCGGTAATACGAATAGGCATTCTGAAACCATTTATCCCATGTTATTGCAAAATGAAAGTCATGTTCCACTGAGTTATTTCTTATAACAGGAGTTGACATAAGTTCAATTGTAAGCCAATGCTTATAACAAGGTGCAGTGGTTGGTTTCAGTTGTTGACTTGGCAGTGTAGAATCCGCCTGGGAAAGGAGTCTCCAGGATGACTGCCTGGCTCAGGTTGGCCTGTGGACAGCTGTCAGAGAGGTTTGTCTTCGTTGGGGTAATTGAGATGGAAAGGCCCACCCTGAATGTGGAGTGCATGTTTTCATCCATGGGACCCTGATGTGCATGGATTACAGTGGCAAGAGCAACCTAAGCAAAAGGCACACATTTCTCGCTGCTCTTGACTGTGGGCATGATGTAATTAGCTGACTCAAGCTCCAGCAGATATGACTACCCCACAGTGATGGACCTGGAATTGCAAGCTAAAAGCGCATTCTTCCCTAAGTTGCCTTTTGCTGGGATATTTTATCACAGTAACAGAAATGACAATAGTGCACCGATCTTTTCAGTATTCCAAAACCAGAGCCAGGTGTACATTACACAGGCTTTTTTAACAAGAAGCCTGCCAAAAGGAGCAGCATAAAAAACGAATGCCTCCAGCGTAGCCCCCCTATATCTGCTGTTACAGCTCATTTAAACAGCAGCCGTAGGTTTGGAACGTAAGGTCGGAGACAGACTACAAGTCAGGCACCAGGAATTGATGTGAAAAGAAGTCACATCGCTGACCACCAGCAAGGCTAGGAGGGAGTGGAGTCTGAGGATGCTGAATTCACAGTGCTACTCCAAGGTCTGAGAGGATGGTGCCCTGTCCTCCAGGCTGGGCAGGTGGGGTTCAAGCCGCCGGGACAGACAGCCAACTATTGGTTCCGTTGTTTCTTCCTCTGTCCAGCCTGCTTTCCAGCATTTTCCTGCTGAGAACATTCTGGGCAGACTCGGAGCCAGAGTAAGATAGAAAATGGCGGAGGTCTGGGGAGGAGGAAGGGAAGAGGGGAAGAGGGTGGGAAGGGAGTTAGGGGAAGAGAAGGGGAGGAGGGGAGGAGGAGAGGTTGGCAGGGCAGTGTACTTAGCACTATTTTGGCTTCCCTCTCCCTTCGTATAGGGGAAAGTTCAAGGCTGAGGGAAAAAGCCTGCCTGGCACACTGGAATCCTGAGCTTATGCAGGCCACCCCTGTCCTGTTGCATGTGTTTTCCGTGTTGTACTTTGTCCCAGCAGGCAGGGAAGAGTCTTATGGTCCACAAGAGGGCGTGGGCTGAGCTGGAGCTCCAGCAAGTGCTCTTACCCTCTAAGCCATCTTTCCAGGCCCCTCCCCCGAATTCTACTTTTGATCGATTTAAAACCCTTTACTCCACTTTCACTTATAAGGATTTTCTTCAACGTTTCTCCCACAAGTTTTTTTGTTGCCTTTTTTTTTTTTTTTTTTTTTTTTTTTTTTTTTTTGAGTTTTAAATTTATGACCTGCTTTACGTTTGGGCAAATATGCTGGCTATAGGCTATTTGTAGATAGCCTTCACTGAGAAAGTTCCCTTCAAGTACTTGAGAGTGTATACTAATGGGGAACTTTAAATTTTGTAAGTGCTTTTCCCACTCCAACGGATGTAACATGGGCTTCTGTAGCTGGTCTCAAAACAGCAGGTCATACGGGCTCACCTTCCCTTATAGATCTCATATGGGCTGACCTTCACTTATAGATCAGTGTTTGCTTTGGCAGAAGCACTCCTACCTGATGATGCTGTGCACTTGTCTGAACATTATTTAATTTGCTTTGTTATGGGTTTTTCTTTCCCATCCTATGCAATAACATGACCAAAAGGTAAGGTGTCCGGGCTGCTTTGAAATCTACGTCTCAGCCTGTGGGATATGGTGCCATCCATGCAGACCTTGCTGCAGCACTGAGGTAAGCATCCTAGTCAACCTGATCCCCCCCCATTCCTCCTCCTTCTTGTAATAGCAAGGCAGCCCAGGTTTTACTGTTTTCTGGAATAGAATACTTGTGTTAAACTGCTATAAATTCTCCATGAAACCCTTGGCAGAATTCAGTGGTGAAAACATCTGGGCATGGAGATTTATTTTGAGGGGGAGTTTAAAGTTTTATATATATATATATATATATTTTTTTTTGTTTTTTTACTAATTATAGGGCATTGAAATTACATGAGCAGAGTTGGGGTAACATGTGTTTCACGAGGTTGTTAGTCACACCTCCATCACTGTGACACTGTGCGGAGAGCTTTAGGGAGAATTTATTGGGATTCACGTTTTTAGATGTTTCCATTACTTGTAGTGGGCTGATTGGGAAGTGAGTCCCAGAACCAAAGACAAAAATATGTCAGTACCTATTTCTACCAGATGGTGGCACCAGCCTATAGGTCTGGTGGGCAGCTGTAGGCAGGTTGGCCAGTTTCTGCTGCAACCGATGTATTCATGAACTTTGCTTAGAAATGCACCAAGAAGGAAAAGGACTTGCTTTCTTGGGATAGCCAGGGTGACTGGGAAGGCCCAAATCAGGGCTGGGCTACCCTATACTGGTCACCTTTCTGAAACTCTAACACAGTCAGTACTATATATGAGGATAGTTTAAAAGCAAAAGCCAACAACCCAGCAGCTGTGTCTTCTCATAGCCTGGGGAGGTAAGGAAAGCTCTTCAGACAGGACCCCAACTACCACAGGATTCAGACTTTAAACATTGTGTATCGTTTCCACATCACAGGAACAGTGCATCCTGGGATGGGAATATGAGATGCCCAGGCTAACACAATTTCACCTGTCAAAACACAGGCATTTCAGATACGGCATGGGTACCAGGGTGTGGCCAGTGCTAGAGCGTATGTGTAGGATGTGCAAAGCCCTGGGTTGTAGACCCTGACTCCCCCTCCCTTCCTTTCTCCCCTCCATACAGAAATATAAAAGGCATGCAATACTTTAGGTAGCCAACTGTCAGAGTTAGCTTCAGCTGGCAACTGGACATAAACCTTGAGCCTCAGTTGAGGAATTACCTCCATCACATTGGTTTATGAGCATGTCCCTGGTATGTTTTCTTTATTGCTAATTAACGTAGGTGGGCCCCACCCACTGTGGGCAGCCCCATCCCTAGGCAAGTGGGCCTGGTTTGGATAAGAAAAGAAACCAAACAAGGCAGAAAGAAGTGTTCCTCTGTGATTACAAGCATGTGCCTTGGGTTCCTGCCTTGGCTCCCTCGATGATGTAAGCCAGATCAACTTTTTACATTCTGCAGTTGCTTTGGGTCATGCTATCACAGCAACAGAAGCCTACCTATAACACTAGTTAAGACTTGTTTCTTTGCTTCTGTATTAGCAGGCTGCCTTGGAAGACAAGAGGCCTGAGCCTCCAGTTGCTTCTCGGAGCCTTGTGGTGCTAGCCCCCTCTGCTGCCTGACTCTTGTTCTGCAGAAGAAAAATCAAGGCTCCGGTGTTGGCCAGCCTTCTTTATCTTCCCTGGGGAAGACAGAGTGGCATCTAAATTCCTCTCCCTGTTGTCTTAAGAACGAAATGCCAGACAGCAACAGCAGCAAAGAGAGAAAGGCAGCCCTCTCCTCAGTGACGCTGGTAATCTAGGAGTGGCCTATGAATCTCTCCATTTTTTCTTTCGTGATAGTGGCATCTTTTAGTGTCTAAAGACAAAGCCAAGGACCCAACAGATACTCTGTGTCTATCCTGTGAATCCAAGAGGGTGCACTAATAATAAAGAACTTCACAAACTATACCAAATAAGCAACAGAGTAAAGCTATTGCTGCCTATAGACACAGGTTAGTCAGGCACATGGGGAGGCTGCGTGAGAAGCCGTAGGTCAGAGGCAGGTGGTGTACTGTCTCTAGGCAGGAATCACCTCTGCTGAGCCACCAAGCCCCTAGATGACCAGTCTTTCCACTGACCCGTGTGTCTGAATTGACTTGTAGCTGCCCAGGAGGGTGGGCTGTGCCCTTGGTCCTCTCTTTGCTCCCTGTAAGTTGGTCTTCTTTCCTGCTGGTCTCTTCCTTTCTGAAAGCTACACGTCTGTCATTAAGACATGTAGCTCCCATTGTCACTCTGCTTGTCACCCACTGTTTCCAGGATGCTCTGGTGAATGACAATGGCTGAGATGACCCGTGCCTGCTGGTGTTATGTGGGGGACTGTAATGACTTCTCTGGATGAAGTGGCTTAACAGACTCCCAGAAGTCACACATAGTCCTTGTCCAGATGACCCTGTTGTGCTTGTCCTGGTGTTTGGTCTTAGATTATCACCCCAAGCATCTTCTCTAGTCCTCAGTATTATATCGATGGGGAGGATCAGCTTATATGACCTATATGATGGCTAATTTCATTTCTTGCCTGGATAGGATTTTAAAAAGGAGCACCTCAAGGGCGGGAGAGCGTATGTGTAGGATGTGCAAAACCCTGGGTTCTAGACCCTGACTCCCCCTCCCTTAAGCTCAGTGGTTAAGGGTACTTGCTGTACAACACAAGATCCATGTGCATATTCCTAGCACCCAAGCCAAACGCCAAGCACAGTAACATAACAGTAACATGCACCTTTAATGCCAAAGCTTCAGTGCGGGGAGTGATGGGTGGATGGGAGGGGTTGGACTTGCTGCCTGCCAGCCTATCTGAAAATCATCGGTGAACTCCAGATTCCCTGAGAGACCCCGTTTCAAGAAAAGAAGGCAGGGACACTTAAGAGGGCACTGCCAGGCTCTTTTGGCCTCTGTGCACACCTGTACACATATGCACCCACCACACACACATAGATTCACACGGACACACACAAATGAACATAGGCAAGCACAGTCATAGACACGCAGATGCACACAGACACATACATACAAGCATTCACACAGACATACAGAGATGTGCACAAAGATGTGCACAGTCACATACGAACATGTAGCTACGTGTCCACACAAACATACACAGACACACAGAGATAGAGACAGACAGACGGCACACAAACACACACACACACACACACACGAAATGATTTAAGGTAACTTCATGCAGTTCTGACTCTATTTTGTGTTTGGTTAGACACTTCTCAGCCCCTCTTTTACCCTCCCAACGGCCACATCTGCCTTGGCAACAGATTTGACATTTCCATGGCCTTGACCATGGTCCAGATGTATTAACCAAAATACTTGGCAAGTTGTGTCTAAAATAACTGCTCTGCTCTTCTAGGGGTGACAGTTTCAATGTTACTCTTACCCTGATCTAACTCTGATGTAACTCTGTGTTTTTTGCCTTTAAAAATTCTGTATACCTGTATTTGGGCACCAAAAGCCATTTTGGAGGCTCAAAACTGCTCTTGGTCTGACCATCAATATAAAAGACATAAAACTTTTTCTTAAATGAATAAGGCAATTTATTAATCCAGCATCCTTTGTTCTAATGCTTCTTGTTGGCAGCTGCCACCTGTCCAGCGATCCTGTCCAGATCTCTCTGTCCCTGAGGTGTTAGGTTGCGGCCCCCATCTTGGTCCTTTCCCACCATTTTCAGACACCGCCCCCCAGGACTTGGATGACTTGGCAGGCCACACTCTTAGAGCCTCTGCTGAAGTGGCTGGGCCTGACACCGTTTCTCTGCCGTCCTTCGTAGATCCTAGTCATGGAACCAACCCCTGCACCACCCCTGCTTCTGCAGCCCAGCACTGGTACCGGAAGTGTGTAGAACCATTTCTCATCATTTGGGGCAAGCTCTTTATGCTTGGCCAGCTTGACCGTGTCCACCCATTTGGGGACTTTCAGCTTTCGGGACGTTTTGAGGAAGGCTACCAGAGCTCCTGCTGGTTACAGTCTTTTATAGTAACTCCGGGCATCCTGCGGCCTCCAAGCTGCCAGCCAGGGGAAAGGCAACATAAAACTTCTAATTGGTGTAATTAGTGTGGTTGTCAAGAACTATCTTGTGTGGATCACTAGTGATGCTTGCCTTTGTTAGGGTGACCGCAGAGATGACTAACTGAGAAAGACTAGCTTTCATTGAGTCTGAGGTCCAGGACTGAAGAGAAAGGAAAAGAAGAGAAACCCAGGTAAGTGTGGCCAATTCTCGTTTCTCTGCTTCCCAATCCGAGGCTGCAGAGTTCCACTTGCACGCCCCCACTGCTGTGCGGCCACCCGCCATGCCTTCCCAAGCCTGATGAATTTAAATCCCATCAAACCACACACCCCACCAAACCCCTCGCCCCTGACTTTGCTATTTGTCACACATGCTGTCGATCCAGTGAGAAAAGGAACCACACCGACCCACTGGAGGCCTGGGAAGATGAATCAGAGCTCTGCTAAGGAAGGAAAGAGGGGCGGGCCAAGGGGCAGGTGGGGGTGATAGGAAGAGGGCAGCTGTTCCCAACAGCCCTCACATGTGCCTCAGAATTATCCCAGACACTGCTGCAAAAAGCTTCTTCCTCATTCCAGGGGAACCAACTCATGGTGGAGAGTCACCCCTCAGTGGCAGGTGGCAGTGTCTTCCCCGAAACAGGAATTGAAATTCAAGTCTGCTCTTTGGCTTCTGCTCACCTTTCCCCAGTGTGCCTCCTTTTTTAACGTAGTCAAGCACAGTGCCTAGCACTTGAGAGGCTGAGGCAGGTGGATGGTAAGCTTGAGGTCAGCCTTTTGAGACTCCATTTCAAAGCAACCAAGCAAACAACAGGGGGGAAAACATAACTATATTTATGGTCAAATCAATGTCGAAATAAAATCCTGAGATTCTCCACCCAATGAAAAATCACTGGCAAGTGTCTTTCCAGGGTAACAATGCCCAAAGGTGTCTGTTGGCTGTTTAAGGACATGTCACAGTCTCTGTGGCATCTGCTACCTGTCAATCTTGTATTCTCATTCTTCTCGGTAACAGGACTCATGGTAATGTGCCTAAGAGGACAAAATGGGTGTCAAGGATCCTTAGCTGGTAAGAATGACTGATAGCAAGAATGGTAGATGCTCCTGCAGTAACTCCTGGGATGTTTCCTGGGTCTCCCTGTGCCGACGAGGGCCAAAGAGGTTGTACTGAGCCTGTTCCTGGTGCTGGGACCCCCTCTTCCCTTGTCATCCCTCGGCATTCTGGTGACCTGCACCTTTGCCCTGATTTTTCCCATCTGTGACAGGCTTCTGACTGTAGCCTTCCCAGAGCCAGGCTCGATTTCCGATATTCATAACTGGGCCTTGTAGGTGGTGGGGCTGAGGAACAGAATCTTTGGTGAGTTCAAGGAGCTGATATAAGCTTGGGTCTATTTTATGCAAAAGAGTGAACAGTCAGTCAATTTAAAAATTTGTATATTTTTCATTAACACCTGAAAACGTTTTTGTTTGAGGTTGGGCCTCACTGTGTAGTCCAGGCTGGCTTTGGATTTATAATCTTTCTGCCTTAGCCTCCAAGAACTAGGGTTACAGACAAATGCTACCACATGCAGCGGTATCTTAAAAAAAAAAAAAAAAAAAAAAAAAAAAAAAAAAAAAAAAACAAGAGTTGAAATAGCTGAAGAATGTAACTCTGACTTCTTGAGACTATTAACGTCTCAAAGTGATCACACCGATCTTTAAAATATACCCAGGGGCCCAGGGAGATGTTCTTTCTGGGGAGGGGTGAAGGACACAAGTTCAGTTTACGAGAACATACATTTTTAAGAGGCCAAGCAAAGTAGCATGTATCTGTCATCCTGCTGGGGGCAGAGGCAGGAAGATCCCCAGTACCCTCGGGCCAGGTAGCCTATCCTGATTGGCAAGTGGGTAAACGCATACTTGTTACCAAACTGGAGCACATGAGTCTGATCCCTGGAATTCACACGGTGGAAAGAGAAAACTGTCCTGTGACCTTCCTCTGTGCACCACTGCCTGTATGTACACCACACACACACACACACACACACACACACACACACACAGTTCAATTGAAAAATATAAAAGAATGTATCTTAGATTGAGATATATCACAACATGGATATACATAATCAAAACAACATAAGTATATATTAAAACTTTATAAAAAACCCAAAATGTGGTCAAGTTAGGAAATGCTTTAGCTAATCAGAAGAATTGGGGACCTTTCTTAAGTGATTAGTTTATTTACCCGCAGTGGAATACAACCTGTTGCCAGACTAAGGCAGGGTTCGACCTTTTCTCTTTCTATTGTTTTTATAGACAAAAGCATAAAGCATCCTGCCTGTAGAAAGATTAGGATATGTTTTGTCATGACTATTCGGGTTTTTTAATAATCTATATACTAAATCTCATGACGTATCAGTAAAACCTTTTTAGGATAATTTAATTTTATGTGCACTGGTATGAGGGGGCTGGAGTTACAGGCAGTTGGGAGCTTCCATGTATGTGCTCCGGATTGAGCCTAGGTCTTCTGGAAGAACAAACCATGCCCTACTGAATCATCTCTCCAGCCCTACTAAAACAATTTTTAATGCTGCACCAGCCAATAATTTGATTAGGCTCTTCAATTTTGTCTTAGCAAGGAAATCAGTGACTTAAAAAAGCATATAGAAGCTAGTCATTAGAGTAACTCAAGCTTTGAATTTCTGGGTAGGATATTGGAAAGACTGAACACTGGACAGCGTGTTCTGTCAGATGGCAATCTGTTGCTCCTGTTTTCCTTCTCAGAAGACTCTAAGTCTGGCTTACACTGTTATTCACACACATGAAAATAGTAGTTGGGAAACCTCGAAACATAAATTTCTATTTGTTCTATCAGCATATTTTTTTAAATGCCATGCTAGATTGTGAGTGGAAGCCCTTTTTCTGTTTCATATATGCCTTGGAAAACGTCCACCCAATACTGTACTGGCAAAGCTAGCTCCGTGGACAAGCCAGTTAGCCCTGCCGAGTTTGCTTATTTTGACAACTGGCACACATTCACAAAAGTGCCCCAAGAAAACTCACACAGCTCAGTGAAGTGTGGAAAAGCAGCCACGGGCCATCTTCATGGTTCACCAGCACCACAGAAATGGCCTTTCACGTTCCTCGGAAAAATAGATATAGTCTGCCTAATTGTGAACTTTTTAAGATTAATTTTTAATTTTATATTGATGTGTGTGCATGTGTATGAGCAATGCACCACATACATGCAAGTGCCCAGGTACACCAGCAGATGGCAGCAGGTCCCCTGGAACTGGAGTTACAGCTGATGGTAAGCCACACCCATTCTGCTGCCGCTAGTTGGCCTAACACCTTGGCTATTTGTTTATGGATTCTGAAATACACAATAAGTTCTTGAGTCGTTGTCGACTCACAACATAATCTTTATAAACAAAACTTTAACAGGAAATTAAACTCAAGACATAGTGTAATTTATATCTATTGCTAAACAGAAAGTAGCTACACTATGATTGGCTGTGACAAACTCCTGGGACAGCTGTGCTGGACAGTGAGTCATTTGATAAGATATAATGTTTATACTAGTATAAATGCAGTAGCATTTTAGTAACAAGTCTTTATCTCATTGTGGCTAACTTAATAAGCAAGTGGACCTATGTAAGGGGGGTGGGGATACCATGTGAATAAACATAGAAATATGATTACAGAGTATTGTGAAACTAAGAGTTTTCAGATAAAACAGAAAAGAAAGAGGGGCGACAGGAGGAAGAAATGGTGTATTTGCCGGGGTGGGGGGTATCTTAACATTTTTTTTTTTTTAGATGCATCATAGAATTGTGATGGTTTTTACTCACTCTTCCTGAAGGTTAATATGAGAATTTGAATGTTTTGGGGAATTATCTAGGAGGTATGCCTCTGGCACACCTGTGAAGGATCATGAAGGTTAGGCTAGCCTCCAGGCATAGCTGGGAAGGATTATCTAGATTGGGTTAACTGAGCTGAGAGGCCCTGCCATAATGGTGGGCTGCGTCATAATATGAGCTGAAGTCCTGGGCTGAATGAAAAGTGGAAAAGCAGCAGAAGTATTTACTGCGTCCCTTTGTTCTGACTGCAGACACAGTGTGACATCAGCAGCTGGGGTTGCAGACTGTGTGCCCCAAAGAAAAGACACTGAGTCCCCGGGATCACCAGTCTGCCTGGGATTACAGGTGGGCACCACTGTGCCTTTTCTGTGGATCCTGAGGCTCTAAACATAAAAATGCTTGTTCTGCAAAAGCTTTATCCATTGAGCTATCTCAGGCCTGGGCTGTGTGTGTGTGTGTGTGTGTGTGTTTGTGTGTGTGTGTGTGTGTGTGTGTGTGTGCGTGCACGAGTGTGCGTGTGTAACACACAAAACACACAGACATGGATGTTTTATTTTTGTTTCTGCTTTTACAAAAAGCAGATACATTCACCTTAACATTCTGTCAGGGCGACAAGGGTACAGAGCTGAACACAGTGGTTTAGGAGGTGACACAAATTAAAGTGGTCATGTGTTTAAGTCCGTTAGAATTTCCAGGTCGAGCGGTACAACTTGATGTGGCTATTTCTCAAGCCCCGGCAAGGTGTTCTCAGAAAATTGTTTCTTCTGGTAGATTTGGATCTGACATATTTGTAGGGTAACCCACCCCTGTCGATCGATCTAAGGCTCAGAAAAGATTTTTTTCCCTCCCTTGAGCACTCTGCAGACATTCTGAATTTTCTTTGGTCACCTACATGTTAACAGATATGTTTGAAATGGTGGAATGTAGCAAATTATTGTCTGGGAACCAGAGCTTTGATTTATGGCACTTTGATTAAAAGAGACTCCACTGGGGATGGGGAGATGCTCAGGGGGTGTGTTTGCATGCAAGCGTGAAGATCTGAGTTCAAATCCCTGGTCTCCTGTTAAAGCTGTGCATGGCTGCAAGTAACTCCAGTGACAGGGATGGAAAGGCAGGCACCTAAAGTTTATTGGTTAACCATCATAGCCAAGAAGGTGAGCTTACAGCCTAGAAGCCCTGCTTCAGTTTCTGCTTTGGCTTCCCTTGATGGCAGACAGTAAGTTGAAAACATTCCTACCCAGAGTTGTTTTTGGTCAGTGTTTTTGTCACAGCAACAGAAAGCAAGATAGGGCACAAAATAGCTTCTGTTTTGTAAGATTATCTTTATAGGTTTGCAAATCTGTTAGCAACTATTGCTTGGCATGTCATCAGAATGCAACAACTCGGTCACAGATAGATGAATATTCATTTAGTGACTCCTTCTGAGTTTATGGCATACTCTGCTACAATGATTAAGAGGGAAGTACTGGCAGAGGAAAAAATCACAAGCTGGGGAGGCTGTGTTCTACCTCGACCCAGTCCTTGGTAGCTATGAAATGTTGAGCCTCATCATTGGCTTCAAACTTCCTCTGGATTGGTTGAGAACTTGAGTGAATGCAACATCAGCAGGAAATGCTCCACAGTGTACAAAGAACCCTAATGTCTTTCCAGTCCTAGCATTAAGATTCCTCTTAACACATGTGTTTCTATCTTTAACTGACCTCTGCCTCTACTTGGTCAACTTGCTCAAGTCATAGCTCCTCACAGACAGTGTAGTATTCTCCACTGTGGGGGAGGGGGCAAGGAAGAAGCTGGGAAGACAAGATTGGAAAAGCTCCTTGGAGCATCGATAGTCCTCTCCTTGGAAGGGGAGCCCTTTCCCTGTTTCCCAGGACTCTGCTGCTTGACCAGTGGTTCCCAGATGGTTTAAAAGGTGGTTGTGGTAGCAGGCGGGACGAACACAAGAGAATATAAGAAGATGAGACAGAGGGCCACCTTTAGTTGATCTACATTAAAAAGAAAGTCTCGGTGTGGACTGGCTGATTTTGTGTGTCAACTTGACACATGCGAGAGTCATCAGAGAGGAAGGAGCCTCCGTTGAGGAAATGCCTCCATGAGATCCAGCTGTGAGGCATTTTCTCAGTGATCAATGAGGGAGGGCCCAGCCCATGGTGGATGGACTTATCCCTGGTCTGGGGGTCTTGGGTTCTATAAGAAAGAAGCCCTAACAAGTCATGAGAAGCAAACCAATGAGCAGTATTCTTCATGGCCTCTGCAGCAGCTCCTGCCTCCAGTTGCTGTCCTGACATTTTTGGTGATGAACAGCAACGTTGCAATGTAAGCAGAATAAACCCTTTCCTCTCCAACTTGCTTTTTGGTCATGGTGTTTTATTGCGGCAATAGGAACATTAACTAAGACACGCTGTTTGTGGGTTGTTGATCCTTTCGCCTCTCTGTTCATCTGTTTTCCACACAGAGGAAGCTGGCATCCAACCTTTCAACGTTAATGAAGTGGTTGGATTTCATTGTTTGTGTCTTCAGTTACCACCTACCTCTTGTGAGTCATCACTCTTAAGTCATGGCTAACCTTCCCAAATCTATGCAGTTTTGTTTGCGGATGCTTTCTGACTAGTCACATGTCGTCATCTTTAAAGCCACCCTATGGAAGAGATGTGACTACTGAATGAAATGAAGAGATGTCTTTTTCAAGGTCTGGTCAATGTGGTTTTTTTTTTTTTTTTTTTTTTTTTATAATAGTAAATATGGGATAGAGCACAGCCAAAAACATCTGGAAGAGTTCAGAGCAGGGAGAGAAAGTAGTAGCCTAAACATGGCCAGTATATTGAATTTGGGTCCTGACAGTGTGGAGAAGGGGGCAAGAGAGGAAGAGGATAGAGAGAGACAAGGGAGACAGAGAAGACGGGGGGAGGAAGGGGGCAGGAGAGAGGGAGAGCACCAAGAACCAAGAGAACACAAGGCCAAATGGCAGAGTTATATGGGAATGAGAAGCTAGGGTAAGGGAAGCCCATAGCCTGGCGAAGGTTAGGGTAGGGGGTGGGGTAAGAAGAGCTGAAAGAAGCTAGGACTCGAGCACAGGACTCTGTAACAGGTACTTGCTTAGAGAGTCTAGAGGCCAACATTCACTTTGACATGCTAGGTACCACATTTGTCCTGAGTTTCTTCTGGACATGACAGCTACTTCATTTTACAATATGGAAACTGAGGCTTGGAGAATTATAGCAAATGGCTTTTTGTGGAAGGACAAGAACTCTGAACAGAGTTATGAGCTTAACAAGCTGCCCTATGCTAGCTTCCCAGGGTCTCTGTTCCAACAGGACTTGTTTTACACAGGTGGTTAAAGGGAATCTGCCTGGGCCAGCTGGGGTGTGGGTGCACAGTGTGGGTTGGAGAAGCAGCATCCAGTTGACTACCAGGCATCACCAGCAGGTTCTAACAGATACAGTGGCTTCCTGTAGAAACACTCATGGCCCACTTGCCCTGTGTTGAGGGATGCTGCGAAGAACCTCTGGAGTCTGTACTTCCAGAGATGGGCTCTGAACACCAGAGTATGCTTTATGCTTACAGGGGACAGGTCCCTCTAGAATCCTGACATCTTGGGCAGTCAGCCTGAGACCTACAGAAAAGGTCTAAGCATGAGCGTGGCTTCTCGGTAATCTCACGTGCTTGGAACTTGGGAGTGGGAAATATGTTTAGAGTCGTCTCTTGCTAGGTTTCCTACAGGGTTCTGGTTTACATGGTACCTACAGGCATGTCTGCAGCTCGGGCTAGAGCTTTGTAGTAAAGGAACAGGTGCACTTAGACACTAGTTTGTCGAGTTCTAGGCAAGTTACTTGTCCCTGTAGTCTTTACTTCCTCAGAGACGGTAAAGAGAACCTACCTAAAGGCAACGTGGTACAGACTACACGGGGGAGCAGGCAGGTTCCTGCCGGGTTCATCAGTGGCGTCATGGGTGACGGTACCACTGAGTTTCTAGAACACAGACAGATGAGGAGCACAGGCTTCAAGGAGATGACGCGGCTAGCCGAAGACACGTGGATGCTCGAGACAAGACCCCTTTCAAGCCTGGTGGCCTTCATCTACCTTGGACCAGGGGTCAGTGGTGTGATATCTGCCAGCTGCAATTGCAGTGACAATGTTACTGTTCAGAGATCAGCCTGACATTTTTATAGCTCAGAGGCAAGGGCATTTTACATGATCAACATCGCAGCAAGAACCAAAAACTAAAATATAAAATATAAACAGAGCCAGCGCCTTCTGTTAGGGGAAATTAAACAAAGAGAAACTTTATTTTCACTTTTTAATCAAAGAAGTTTTGAAGATTTGTGTGTGTGTGTGTGTGTGTGTGTGTGTGTGTGTGTGTGTGGTGTGTGTGTATGTGTGTGATATGTGTGTGGTGTGTGTGTGTGTGTGTGTGTGTAATATGTGTGTGTGTGGTGTGTGGTGTGTGTGTGTGTGTGTGTGTGTGTGTGTGTGTGTGTGGTGTGTGTGTGTATCCCACTCTCCTTTCTGTTTTGGGGGTTTCCATCTTCTCCACCTAACAAGCTCCTGGTGAGATGGGGGTGGGGCATAAGCTCTCTCCCCTGCACTGTTTTACCCCTGGCCCTTCCTTTGACCTCATCCCAGGGAAGAAAGATTGACAACCCACTTGTAACACGGAGGAGCACCGTGAAAGATGAAGGGGTGAGCCATCTCCACAGTTAGGAAGGAAACAGTTTTCAAATGAGAGATTCCAGAGTGAAGGTCATTCCACTTTGAGAGCAAACTTCTTGGAGCTGGGAGCAGAAGAAAGATGAATCATCTCTTCTCACCCAGACTCATTAGTATCTGTCCTCTTGGTATCAAATCCATTGCTCTGGTTGCCATCCATTTAAAACGGGCATCATCATCATCATCATCACCATCATCATCATCATCGCCATCATCATCATCATCACCATCACCATCATCACCACCACCACCATCATCATCACCATCACCACCATCATCATCATCATCACCATTACCACCATCATCATCATCATCACCATCACCACCATCATCATCATCACCATTACCACCATCATCATCATCATCACCATCATCATCACCATCACCACCATCATCATCATCATCACCATCATCATCACCATCATCATCATCATCACCATCATCATCATCACCATCATCATCATCATCACCATTGCCATCATCACCATCATCACCACCACCATCATCATCATCACCATCACTACCACCATTATCATCATCATCATCACTACCACCACCACCATCATCATCATCATCACCATCATCATCATCATCATCACCATCATCACCATTACCATCACCATTACCGTCATCACCATCATCATCACCATCACCATCACCAACATCATCATCATCACCATTACCATCATCATCATCACCACCACCATCATCATCATCACCATCATCATCATCACCATCACCATCATCACCATTACCATCACCATCATCATCACCATCATCATCATGACCATCACCATCACCATCACCATCATCACCATCACCATCATCACCATCACCATCATCACCATCATCACCATCACCATCATCACCATCACCATCATCATCATCACCATCTGTCATGGTTGCAATGCCTTTATATGGATTGCTTTACTTAGTTCTTATAACATCCCAACATGGCAAGTGCTGGTTTACAGATAGGTAAACTGAGTCAAAGAAAAAATTCACCATGTTGTCAAGTTACATACCTGGTGAGTGAGAATTAGTTCATGGAAGTCTGACTCATGGCTTCCTTGTTGCCTCCCATTCTGACGGAAGGGAAGTGGAGGAGCGAGAGTCAGAAAGGGGAAGGAAGCATGGAGAAGGATTGGCCCTCTTCCATGTTGCGAGGACAAAACAGGAGATTGGATGTGGGGTTAGGGTTTTACACAGTGGAGAAGATGTAAATATGAAAGACAGTATTATGCTAGACAGAGGGTGTCTCCACAGAGCCTGTCCCTCTGGATCGCCTGTGAGTACCTGGCGTGTGGCAGAGACTTTGGGCTATTTTGTCCTTCAAGGACCCTCCCCACAACCCTGCCCCCCCAAGCCAAGAGGGTAGGATCTGTGAAGGTCTGCGTACAGTAAGACCAAATCCAGGGCCATCTTACCTTACGGCTTA
The DNA here is from genome assembly GCF_963924665.1 of Micromys minutus. NCBI lineage: Eukaryota > Metazoa > Chordata > Mammalia > Rodentia > Muridae > Micromys > Micromys minutus. Next base: position 34,278,832 of record NC_137981.1, read on the forward strand.
GCACGTGGTTATTGAGCAATATAGACACAGAACACGTCCTTTTCTGTAGAATGTTCTACTACACAGCATGACCCAGAATTCAACATTAACTTTTTAATCTTTGGGGGTAAAGTTTGTACACAATGTAATGTATGAATTCTGGTGAAAAAAAATCTTCCCGTCATTCTAGAAAGTTCCCTCAAGCCAGCCCGGTGTCAGTATGCAGACACCTGTCCAGAGGCATCTGCTACTTTGATTATTAGTGTGTATATAGTACAGGTATGTATTTGTGTGCATGTGTGTATACCAGCGCGCGTGCGTGTGTGTGTATGTGTGTGTGTGTGCGCGTGCGTGCGTGCGTGTGTGTGTGTGTGTGTGTGTGTGTGTGTGTGTGTGCGTGCGTTTCTGTGCACGCATGCGCGTGGTCAGAGGTCAGTGTGCTGGGCCTTCCTAAGTAGTATTCCTCCTTAGGTTTGGAGACAGGATCTTTGAGTTGCCCTGGATCTCACTGATACAGCTAGGTTGACTGGCGCTCCTCACTGATTGGCTGGATTGGCCAGAGCTCCTCACTGATTGGCTGGATTGGCCAGAGCTCCTCACTGATTGGCTGGGTTGGCTGGCGCTTCTCACTGATTGGCTGGGTTGGTCAGCGCGCCAGGGATCCACCTGTGTGCTGTTTGTCTGCTCTGTTGTTCCCTGCTCCCTCCCCGCCACTCTCCCCTTCTCCCCACCCCCACTTCCCTGGAGTTACGGCCTCAGCGTGTTATCACACCCCGATTTGATTCTGAACTCAGGTTCTCACAGAGCAGAGAGACGGTAGGTGCTTTATTGGTGACACTATCTCTTCAACGCCCTGGATTAGTTTTGCCTGTTTATAAAGAATGTTGAGTGGCATCACGGGGTCTCCTGAAAGCAGGCGCCCTTTTCTCTTCTGTGAGGAGTACGAGGAAGTCTTACTCAGCTCAAGGACGGAGACATGTCTAGCGAGTGACACTCCCAGCCCCGGACAACCAAGGGAGAAGGTCTTTGGGTCCCAGCCACATCTGCCTTTCTTTGCTTAGGTTTGAGTCTTGGGGATCCGGCTGGATGTATTTCCAGCCACGCGTCTTTCTCGGGTTGTCTGCTTTGTATTCTCAAGGCAGGCTTTCTTCTGCCCATTGCAGCAGGGCCAGGTGAGGGACACGAGGCAGGGATGGCAGAGGCTGCCTGCTCTAAGGTCTGTTCCTGAGACACAGCCTAAAGCCCCGAGGTTTCAGCTTTGCCAAATCCTTGAGGTCATTAACGTAGAATGGCTTGTTTTGGGTCACAGTCTTCGGGATTCTAGTCCACGGTGTGTTGGCTCTGTTGCTGTGGACTTGTGGTAAGGCAGCTAGCTCATCATGGTGGGAACAGGGGAAGGAGAACTGATCAATTCATTAGTCATGAAGCAATAGGGAGGAAAAGGAGGGAGCTTGGCCCTGCTTCCAATGACCTGAAAACCTCTATACCACTTCTCAACAGTACCATACTGGAAACTTTTTTTTTCTTTTTGTAACTACATTGGCCTTTAAAGACATGCGGCATTTAACATCCAATCAATAGCACAGACCTACCCTGATGGTTTGCTGGTAGCCTTGATCTTACAGTGTACATTACAGAAGATTTGGATCAAGCTTGAACAGCAAAAAAATTGGTAAACTGTGGGCTTCTTTTTTTCTTAAATTTCTGAAAAGGGTAGGACTAGAGAGGTGACTCAAGCAGCAAAGTGCTTTTCTAAAGAAGCAGGAGGAGTTTGGAGCCCTAACACCACATTAAACCAGGATGTGGCTATGAACAAATGTAACTGAGCACAAAGGAGGGCCAAGGCAGGTGGATTCCCGAGCTCCCTGGTCAGTCTAGTGAATCAGTGAGCTCTGGGTTCAGGGAGAAACTCTCAAAGGATAAGTGAGTGATTGCACTCCTGATGCCAAGATCTGGTCTCCACCTACACATACAATAATGCATGCACTCAGGAACATGCACATGCGGGTACACGCACATACACACATTCATATACACACACTCACATACTTACACACTCACACATAAACATGCTTACACAATACACTCACACACATGCATGCACATATGCATCCACTCACTCATATACACACATACATACACACTCACAAACATTCATATACACATGCACACACACGCATGTGCACATATACATACACATTCATATACTTACACAAAAATGCTTGCACACACAGAGAGAAAGAGAGAGAGAGAGAGAGAGAGAGAGAGAGAGAGAGAGAGAGAACATTATGGAAAGGAATGCACAGATACTTTTATTTTTTAATTTGCTTCAGTGAAGGAGAAGTAAAAGTTCAAACAGCAAAAAACGAAGCACAACTCTCCGGTAACTAGGGTCCCCACAATACCCCATGTTGAGAGCCTAGATGACAGGGATTGTGACTTCAGGGCCTCTCTGTCCTGGTCGATGATGGCCTTATGCAGGGGGTCTCAGTTTCCTTCAGAACGACTTAGCAGCAGGTGTTGGTTCAAACGTTGACAGTGTGACCTGAGTAGTTTATTTTAGGCATATTTAAGCAGGGCATAATTTGGCAAAATTTTTTTTCCGGAGAAAATTAACGCAATCCTATGTGTACAATAAAGCTTAAGACTACATCACAACTTTGTAAAGTACAGTGAAGGGTTCTTTTGATGGACTACCTGTGGCACTTCCCATAAGATAGTTCTATAGATTGATCAGGTACTGCTAAGGGGCTGGGGGAGGATCTGGTATGGTCTCTGGTCTCAAGGTCACCAGGCAATTAATCCAGCCTTCTGGGCAGATAACAGGGTATGTATCCCTCTCTTTGAAGGCACAGCCCTGTGTGTTTAACATTCTGGGTTCTGCTGGTGCTTATCTGTGAGCAAAAGAACCTTTGTGCTTCCTATAGCCTTCACTACCTTCCAGTGGGTGAGGGAAGGCACACTGCTGGGATAGAGGTGGGGACAAGGGGACAGGGATAAAGGTCATAGCTCAAGGCTAGAGACACCCCGAGCTATTAAAAAGGACAGAGGATGGCTTCAGTACCCAGCTGGATAGAACTCATCTGCAAATCCGGAGTCTATTGTGTCCCCTGCCTTTAGTCTGCTCGCTTTGATGTGCTCCGATTGGCAGCTGAACAGGATGAAAGCAAAAGACACAGGGCAGCTGAGGACACTGCGGCCAGGAAGAAGTCCTGTAGGGGCACAGCTGGGGGAGAGACTCCCATGATGCTAGCAATAGTAGGTAGAACTCCTGTGGGTGACGGGAAGGAGATGGTGGGATGAGACAGGGTCTAAAATGTCACCTTGTACCAGAGGACTACAGATGCCCTGGAAATTGTGTTAGTTGTTAGCAAGGCAGGTGTCCTTCTGGACCCATCCGACAGGGCCATGTGCATAGCATACAATAGAGGAGAAACAGTAGCTGGCCCCAGAGCTGTAACAAACTCTATACTGGAGCCTGTGGTTGTTATTTTGTATGTCAACTTGGTACAGGCTAGAGTCATTTGGAAAGAAGAAACTCCAGTTAAGACCCTTACCCCCATCAGATTGGCCTGTGGAGAATTTTTCTTGATGGTGTGGGAGGTCAATGGGCAGTTGCCACCCTTTGGCTGGTGGCCCTAGGGGCCATAAGAAAGCAGGCTGAGCAAGCCATGAGGAGCAAGCCAGGAAGCAGCACCCCTCCATGGCTTCTGCCTTCAGCTTTAGCTTCCAGGTTCCTGTCCTGAGCTTCTTTCCCAATTTTCCCAGATGATAGACTACAGTGTGTTAAGATGAAGTGCGCCTTCCCCCCACCCCTCTCTCGTGTGATTTTGATTAGGGCATTAGAAACCTAAACCGTGACAAAGGTTCACACAGAAAATTGGGATGCCTGGGGACAGTGTTCAGGAGTTTCAGGCTCTCCTTGCCCATTCTGGGCTTTTCTCCTGGGCTAGCAGCACTAACTTCTCTGTGACAGTGTGTGAAAGTCACCTCTGAGAAATTCTCCAGGAAGTGAGGGTTCCTCAGTGGAGCTGGGAGGGATGTGAGAGATGCTAAGCGTCCTGAGAGTCCTTTAACCAGAGGCCATGCTGTGCAGCTGGAGGAAGTATATGCGGAAGACTGACGAGAATCTACAGAACATACAGACTAGCATGGCAGTGTCTAGTTTTTGTCATCTTGACACATCCTGGAAGAAGAAACTCACCCCAAGAATTGCCTGCTCAGACTGGCCTGTGGCCACGTCTGTGAGGTGTTTTCTTAACTGCTAACTGTGGACTGTGCCACCTTTCTGCAGACCGGCTTGGGCTGTATGAGAAAGGTAGCAGAGCAAGTCAGAGAGGGCAAGCTAGTAAGCAGTGCTCTTCCACAGCTTCAGTTCCTACTACGGCTTCTCTTGATGGCAGATTGTAACCTGTAAGATGATGTGAACCTTCCCCACACGCTGCTCTGGCCATGACATTTATCACAGAAACAGGGAGCCACACCAGAACACGTGACGGTCACACACAGGATCACCCATTCACCTCTCAGCTCATTCTAGACCGTCCTGATAGTAAGTCTTATTAGGAAAAACTAAAACCCTTCATGTGGACAGACTGTTCTTAGCACTTACTATCAAGTATCTCTAGGTTGCACTGCAGAGAAAGGAAGAGTAGCACCCACCAATGCTGGTAATGCTGTTCCAGTCTGTAGTGGAGTGGTGACGTGATTATGTACCACTAATAATAAAAATAATGGTATAACAATACAATATATGCTTCATATGTCTAATATATAATATCGCATATTATAACATATAATATCACATATTATAACATCATAATATAACGTATCACATATCTTTTACACATATAATGATAATAGTTAATCTTTATGAATACACTCTTTTGGACAAACTAAACATATGTTTCAGAAACATTGAAACATATATCATGAAGGAAAGCCAGACTAATCGTAGGCTGAAATTCACAGCACAAAGGCAGGCGACCACACAGCACGGTCTACCTCATCCTCCCTTGCTTCACTCTGACTCAGCCTACAGGGTCAGAAATAGATGAAGCCGGTTCCTTGTAGCCGGAAACTTTAGGCTATCACAAAACTTGTCCAACTAGGATTTGAAATCCTTTTGAAAAAGCTTATTAAAATACATGTTTTTCATATGTTATATCCTGGTTTATTTTATACTTGTTTCTTTCCCTTCTCTATTCTTCTCAGTCCCCCCACTCCCCTTTGTCCCATCCAAATCCACCCTCCTACTGTTTCTCATTAGGAAATGAATAGGCTTCTAGGGGATAATAAAATCAAATAGAACAAAAACTAACATCATGATTGGGTAAAACTGTAAGAAGGAACCAAACCGAAGCCATTTTGAGTAAAACTTTTACTTTGAATAGTGATCAAATACAGTTTCAGTTCCCAAGACCTCCCTAGTAACTGACATCCTGGCTGGCATGTTGAGACAGGAATGCTGGTTAAGTCATCCTGCCACAGGTGAATAAACCAACCAATGGGAACAGGATTAGTGTGCCACAAAGACATGTTCCCAAGGAAGTCCCCTATCCCTAAATTCTGATTGGCGGAGAGATTTAACTGTAACTTGGCACAGATGTTTGTGGTTTTCAAGCCTAAAAGCTCTGTAACATTTTGGCTTGAGGTCATAGTTCAGCTCCCGAGTCTGGTTGGTGACCCTGATCGATCAATAGCAACCTTATTACAAAAGATTGACCTGCTGTGTGAGTTCAGTTGGATCTAAGCAGATCCCATAATAAAATAAACAGAAGGAAAAGAGCCCATGAGAAGGGACAAGAAACAGAGATCTGCCTGTCTGCATGCTCAGGAATTTCATAGAAAACACTCAACTGGAAGGTGTAATACTTTAGGATAAAAATAAGGAAGAAAAAAAAAATTGCCTTAGTTGGAGTTACTATTATTGTGATGAAACACATGACCAAAGAACCTGGGGAGGAAAGCGTTTATTTGGTTCACCCTTCCACATCATCATCAAATCAACCGGGACAGGAAGTGACACAAGGCAGGAACCTGGAGACAGGAACTGACGCAGAGGCCATGGAGGGGTGCTGCTTACTGACTTGATCTCATGGTTTGCTCAGCCTGCTTTCTTAGAGAGCCCAGGACCAGCATCCCAGGCCTGGCTCCATCTACAATGTGCTAGGTCCTCTCCCATCAGTCACTAATTAAGAAAATGCTATCCAAGCTTGCCAATAGTCCGATCTTATGAAGGCATTTTATTAATCTTAAGGAAGTTCCCTCCTCTCAGATGACTTTATCTTGTGCTAAGTTGATATAAAAACAATCCAGCACATAAATAAAATAAAAATAAGGTAATTTTTTTTAAAAGAAAAGTCATGACATAACAGGAGACAGGGAACTTCCAAAGATGCCAGTGAGTTTGTTTTTTGTTGGCCATCTACTGATGGGCATGCGGCTGACCCTTAACAGTAGTTTGTTTCCCCAGGAAGACTCTTTTGATAAAACCTAAATTTTCATTTGAAAGCAGCTATCACTTGTAGATGGCTTCTGGGTTAGGGATAAGGGCATGTGTCACCTCCTCTTGGCTCTAGGGCCTCATCTGGTGCAGACCTGTGTGCTCCCTGTGCGTGCCGCCTCAGTCTCTGTGAATTGACGTGTGCATCAATCATATTGAATTAGAGGGCCTTGTTTTCCTGATATCCTCTATCTCCCTGGCTCTTACACTCTTTCTGCCTCTTCTTCCTGGGGATTCCCTGAGCCCTGGATCCCGATCTATGAGGGGAGAAATTGATAGAAATACCCAGCTTAGGGCCAAGTGTTCCATGATCTCTCCCTCTCTGCATAGTGTCTGGCTGTGGGTCTCTCTATGTGTTCCCATATGCTGCAGAAAGAAGCTACTCTGATGATGGCTGACCAAGGCACTGTTCTGTGAGTATAGCAGAATACCATCAGGAGTCTTTGTTCTTTGCTCCATTTTTGTCTGTTTTTATAACAGTAGTATTTGGTTTTCTCGTGGGTCTTTGGGTTATCTAGTCTCAGATTCTTGGTCACCCAAGCAGTTTTAGGTGTGGGTTTCATCCCATGGAGTATGTCTTCAGTCAAGGATTTGAAGTCTTTATTGGTCACTAGCTACCTGTGGTGCTCAGCCCTAGGTATTCCAGGAAAAGATGGCCACGTCCAATGTACAGCACAGTTCAGGGTCAGAAAAGGCGTGGTGTGTGCAGCTGGCTGTAAGGAAAATCCAGAAAGACAGTAAGCATGTCACTGCTTGTTTTAAAACCGAGACTGGATGAGACGGAGAGAGACGAGCAGAGAGAGACAGAAATTGAGAGAAAAGTGAGATAGAGACAGAGATCGACAGAGACTGAGAGACACTGAGAGATGCAGACATAGAGACACAGATACAGAGATGGAGAGAGAGAGAGACAGAGACAAGTACACAGAGTCAGATACACAGACGCACAGACAGACACAAAGACAGAGAGGAGGGGTTAGGTTCAGGATGATTAATCTCACGGGCACCATAGATTTGAGATACACTAGTTCCCCTTCTCAGTCATATACTCTGATACGTCTGTGACTTGTTTAATGATCGAAACACCGTTTTCTCTGCAACCTACTCACTCTCTTGGACACAAGTCATAACATGTTTTAAGCAAAATGTAAAACCCATACCACAAATGAGGGCCCAAATAGTTGTGTCATGGATGAAGAGTAACTCTCACACCTCCAATCCCCAAGGGGCAAGCAGGTTAAGAGCAGCCAGAGCAAGGCTGCTGTATGCTACTGTAGATTTGGGCCGGTCAGCTACCGACAAAGGACCTTGCAAATAACGGTTTCCCTTCAGAAAGGTTGGGAATGAACCCAGTGGCGAGCACCCTCTCCCTGTGTGGCTTACTTGATGCTGGGTGTTCACCATGCCAATTTGTGAGTGGACCACCAGTGCCTTGAGTGTATCCTTCCCTCTGCAGTCCCACCTTTCCCCCACAGCAGTAAAGTAAGACTTTTGATTGGAAAGCAATGGTTGTCAGCATGAGCGTCTCTAACGTTTTCCCCCAACTTGACTCAGAAAGTTTCACTTCCCCGTTTCTCAGGCATGACCCTTCACCTGCTGGGAAGTGAGTTAGTGAGTTAGTGCTTGGTGCTGCCAGCTGCGTCTTCCACCCAAAGCACCTGCTGAGCGTATGCCTTCAGACCTTCTCGAACCTTTCTGTGTCCCCCCCCACCTTCCTGCCTCCAGTCTGGCCCCACTGAGCGCCTCTCGAAGGATAACTGTCAGTTTGAAAAATAGTATTCCATTAAAAGATTACTGTCTGCCTCCTTGCTCAGGCTATGAGACGGAGTCTAGACTTATTTGATTTGGTTCCGGGCCACTTTCTAAAGGATGGGGAAGGGAGTGTCCATTTATCACCAAGAGTGGGATGATCAGGAAGCTGGCTTCATTTGGGGCTTTGTGGATAGCTGGGCACTGTGCTCTGAAATGTTCCCACAGGCAGTGGTCAGCGGGGGAGATGTCTGAGTTAATCATTTCACCTGCGCCAGAGTCCAGCAGCATCTGGCCTGAAGCAGGTTCATGTTGGGAAGATAAGGCCAGAGGTGCAAAAGGTAGATTAGTAAGTGATTATATGTTGTGTACGGAAAGCAGCACTGTAAGGAGTCCTTTAAGCAGGCACCCTGGCAAGGTCTGAATAAAATTCCGTAAACCTTCCCCACCCCACGTGTGGTAAGGACTTGATGAAAGACACTGGGTTGCCACCAGATACATTGCTCGGATAGGATTCATTTTTAAACTGCAACTTGTTTTTGGCCTGTACAGCTCGGACCCTTCTTAGCCTTTAAGTTATCTTTAGTGTTTTGTGTATGAGTAGTTTTGCCTGTATGTGAGTTTGTGTACCACACGTGTGCCTTTGAAGGCCAGGAGGGGTGCCACATACCCTGAAATTAGAGTCATGGGCTTTGAGGAACCATGTGGCTGCTGAGAACCAAATGCAGGTCCCCCGTAAATGCAGCAAGTGTTTCTTAACCATGGAGCTATTTCTCCGCCTTACTATCCCTCCCCTCCCTTACCTCCCTCTCTCTTATAGAAACAAAGTTATTCAGTATGTGGCCGTCCTGTCTGGTTTCTTCCACTTTGAATCACGCTTTCATGATTCACCCCTACATCAGCCTTCCACTCACTTGCGTGGCTGAAGAATCCCATTCCATGGCACGGTGTGGAGATGTGGAGGGTTTTCATTGTTTGTTGATCCAATGATACTTGGATTGCTTCCTGTTTGCGGGGGGGGGGGACGAATAGTACTGTTGTTTCTATTTGTGCTTATATCTTGCTATGTGAAAATCTCTGCTTTAATTTTTTTGGGGATATGTACCTAGAACTGGAATTGCTAAGCCATAAGGTAAGTCTGTGTTCAGCTTAAAAACAAACCGTAACAAAAACTCAAAGCATTTTCCATATCAATTGCACCCACAGTTCCATCAGAAAGCAACTGAGGGTTCTAGTTCCCCACTCTCTGGGAAGTGATGTCTTCTTGTGGATTCTATTTGCTTTTTGCAGTATGCCTTTGGGTCTTCTTAGTTCTCTTGATACCCCAGTCTCTGCTTTATCCACACATCAAAGGACAGAGATGAAAATACATGGGCTGGAGAGATGGCTCAGTGGTTGACAGCACTGACTTCTTCCAGAGGTCCTGAGTTCAAATCCCAACAACCACATGGTGGCTCACAACTATCTGTAATAGGATCTGATGCCCTCTTCTGGTGTGTCAGAAGACAGAAACGGTGTAGTCACTTACATAAAATAAATAAATCTAGCCAGAAGCTGGAAAGAACCCAAATGTTCTTCAGTAGATGAATGGATACAAAAATTGTGGTACATTTACACAACAGAGTACTACTCAGCTATCAGAAATAATGACTTTATGAAATTCCTAAGAAAATGGATGCATCTAGAGAATATCATCCTGAGTAAGGTAACCCAGTCACAAAAGAACAGACATAATATGCAGTCACTGATAATTGGATACTAACCCCAGAAAGCTCTGAACACCCCAGAAACAACTCACAGACTATATGAAGCTCAAGAAAAACAAAGGTCAAAGAAAAAAAAAAGAAAGAAAAAGAAAAAAAAAGAAAACCTCAGTCCTGCTTAGGGAAAAAAATAAATGTATAGCACCCTCTCAGAGTATGGTACACCTGGACCTCAAATCATTAATAATCCAAGAGCTAAGATAATAGCCTTGTGGCAATTTTTGGTATTCACAGATCATTATGCTTAATCTATACCCAACAAGAAATCTGTTTCCATGTTACGTTCTGTCCTATATGTACTTCATGTTTATGGTAACGAGTGGGATTTCTATGCATGCTATCAAACCTCTAAAAGAATTAAGTACTGACAAAAATATTCATGTAATGTTATGCCAAAATGCCTTTAAAAATCTGTAAATGTATCCCTCTTTTTTAAAAATAAATCAGTAAAGAAAAAAAAAGAATTAAAAAATGAATAAGTAAATCTTAGAAAAAAAAGAAAGAAAAATCCTAATTTAGTATAAAGGAATTGTCTAGTGTTCATTTCTGCTATGACTAAAGGGAGTGAGGCTTGCTCAGGTTCCTTGTGTAAACATTACATTTAATATAAAAGAACAGGAGGGTTTGTTTAGATAACACAAAACACCCTGGCAGAGAAGATGTCATGGAAATTCAGACCCAGCTCGTTAAAATGCACTAGTAAAAAAAAGTGAAGCAAAATCCGCATTCCCCAGTTCCCACTCTTGCCTAAACTCTCCAGTGGTTTGGATGTTACCAGATATTACATGTGCTATAGCTTCTCCTGTGTGTATGTGCTTATGGCAAAGTTTAATTTATACATTAGACATAGTAGGAAATTAACACCAGTATCTAATAATAGAAACATTTGTGGTGACACTGTGAAATCGTGACATGTAAACATGTAAAGCCCCTTATTTCTCAGAGTATCTTCATACACCGTACCCACTTCTCTTCCCTGTCTTGGGATAATGTAAGAAGAGAAGCTTATGTGACGCAGTAAAGTGGGGTGAATGATGCTTATACTTTGATTCGGCACTAGGCTATGATAGAGGGGTTACTAAACAGAAGGTCTGAAATACCAGGGCACTTGATCTGAAAACTGGGCTCCTTCAGCACTAATGGGGATCAGTACATATCGTAAGAATACACTGAATGAAGATCATGAAGGTCCTGGACAGGGCAGGGTCAGATGACAGGAGAACCCATCATGCCACTCAGAGCAGAATATAACTTAGAGCCTGTCCACTATTAATTCTTGGAATTCTTTTTCTTACAACTTTATTTCAAAAAGAGAGATACATGTACAGGTTTTTGAAAGCATTTTGGCATAAAACTATATGAATATATTTTTGTCTTTAAAGGTTTAATGGTATGTATTGAAATCTTACTAGTTACCGTAAGCATAAAGTACATGTAGAAAAGAACGTAACATGGAAACAGAGTTTTTGTGGTGTGTGTATATTAAACATAATGATTTTTTATTCGTTGCTTTCAGACTAGAGTTGAATAATGGAAACTAAAACCACAGGAAGCAGCCTCTCAGGAAAGGAGGGCTCTACAGTGTCCAGGAGATGGTGGGTGTGCGTGCCGCTGGTGATTTAGGTAAGCACCGCGGTTCTGAAGGGCTCATATATCCCTCCTTCTGGCCCTTCCCAAAGGCTAATGTGCAGCCAGGTCTGGTTGGTTAGGGGGCAAAATCTGCACTGAGCCTATGGCTATTCTGGGTAATCACAGAAAAACTGCATTCTTTATTTTACAGATGAATTGTCAGTTTTTGTCCCAGAAGGCAAGTAACAAGATTTTTAAATCTCCGAATCCTTAGTGCTTGGACTATAGATTAATGTTTGTTGAAAGTCCCCATGTATACATGCATCTTTTTCCTTATTCATCTATAAATACGCCATCCATACATCCTGCCACCCACGTGTCCTGTCTGTCTGTCTGTCTGTCTATCTATCTGTCTATCTATCTATTCATTCATCCATCCATCCAGTTTTTCATTCATCCTTTTTCCACACACTTATCCTTGGAAATATTTAACTATTAATCCATTATCACATACCTTGTTGAGAAAGTTGGAATATGAAGCCAGGTACATACTACAGTAGTATGACCACTATGCTAGGGCCTCTGTCTATGTGAATTTGCATGAGTTGACTTACATGACATAAAGGTTGGTTGTGACAGAATTTATTTGAGTGGTCTGTTGTGCTTGGTGTGAGCCTGAAATATCTGGTTTTGCAAGCCAGGCAATCGAGCAAAAACAGGAAGAGTCTTTAGGGCCCCACTTGACCATCTTCATCCTGTGTGTCCCATGACCTTATTTCCTTGAACCTAAGTTTCTCTTCAAGCTCCGTTGCTACTCTCCTCCTAAGGGAGTTTATGTCCACACCCGTTGTTACAGCCTTGGGCAGCTGCATGGCTGTTTGGAAGCATGTAAAAGCAGAAACTGGAAGGGATTCTGGGAGTCAGGTGTCAGCATCCCAGGGGAGGCGCAGCATGCTGCAGTTAGTTTAGATGCAGTTTGCCATGCAAGAGTTCATGGGTTGGGAGCATGGACCTTAAAGTGGGAATGTTGAGAAATGGTGGACCCTTTAAAGATGAGGGGGAACTCACTGACGCCCCCTTCCTCTGTTTTCTGCATCTCAGTGATATTGCTCTTTCTCCGTTGGGTTATTGAAGTGATACCCACTGTGAGGATTTTCATGGTGCTGTGCACTTGAATCCTCAGAACACAGTTAAGTAATTAAAAAAATAATAAAATAAAGCACCCATCCCAGATAAACTGTAACAGAAGTAGAAATTGTACTACAATGCAAGGAACCTTATTATTAAGCTCCTAGACGACTAAAACTTTCAGCTAAGTTTCAAAAGGGGATTGGTCTAACTTATTTATGACTATTGCCTAAGCTATGGACGAATGCACATTGGATGTCCAGCTGAATAAAAAGTAGAACATATCTAGTTCCTTCATTGGAAAAAATATTTCCTTTTTGCTTTATAGTTGTGTGTATGACTGTGTGTCTGTGTATGGGTGTACATGGGAAGTGCGGGTGCTAATAGAGACCAGAAGAAGGTGTTTGAGTTCCTGATGCTGGAGTAACAGGTACTGAATTCAAGTCCTCTGCAAGAGCAGCATATACTCTTATGACAAAGTCACCTCTCCAGTTCTCAGTCCTCGAATTTTAAAGGGAGGAACCCGTAGGGACCAGGGAAGGGAAGTAGTGGTCCTGAGCTAGTATTTATAGTTAATAAAGATGAGAACCAGAAAGCCAGACCAGGCCTCTGCTGTGAACTTTAGAGGTGGGGTTCTTTCAGAGGCTTCAGGTGGCAGGTGTTCATAGGATGCATCTCCTAGGGCGAGCCATGCACCAAATCCCTGCCCTCCCCTGGCTCTGCGATCCAGGCACATCTGCTAATTAGTCGTCTAAAACAGATAGCTGAGAGTCGAGAGGAGCTGGCTAGCCCATCAGTGTGACATGCTTTCATGGGAGGATGGAATGGGGACAGTAATAGTAAGGCCTTTGATTTATTGAAGACCATCACTAGCTAGGCACTTCAAGCAACCTCCTTACACCTGCCATTTCTGATCACTCTGCTCTCTTAAGATAGATTAGTGCCCATGGCCAGATGATTCTGGGTGTCACTTTAATCAAAGCAAAGCAAAGCAAAGCAAACAAAAACAAAGCACAATGATACAAAACTGTGAGATAGGTCAGATATTTTAGACTTTAGCATTTGCCCTCAGCTTTTGTACATGGGTGAGAAATTCAGTGTAGCCAAAGCAGCTCACTATTCACAGGATACGAATATATAATAAAAAAATAGCTCTCTTTTATGCTGCATGGAATCATCCAAGGAGAAGCTGCGGGTGGGGACTCCATTTGAGTTGGTGAAGCCATGCGTCTAACATCCCAGCCAAGGACTTTGAGCATAGATGACACACACTACTGTTAAGCGATTAGGACCTCCCATCACGTCCCCTCCTCAGTCTCAGAGAAGGGCTATTTGACCTGGCCTGTGATGTAGGAATGTCTTGTTCAGTCTGTTCATCAATTTTACCACTGCACTCAAGTCTTAAACATTATAGGCCTTTTTAATTGAGTAAAAGAAATAGCCTACTTGAATTTATATTCTGTATGTTTTTGAAAAGTGATTTATGTATTCATTATCTTTATGCATGTGTGCCTTTGCACGAGTTTATGTACACCGTAAGAATGCCCACAGAAGTTAGAAAAGGAACCGGCTCCCTTGCAACTGGAGTTACGAGCAGTTGTGAGCAGCTATGTGGGAACTAGGAACTGAAGCGGGGTTTTCTGCAAGGGTAGTCAGCACGGCTCGCCTCTCTGAAGCACTGAGCCTTCTTCCCAGCCTCATCGAATGTATGGTCTAGATGTACTTAGTGCTTGTTTTTGGCGTTCTCTATATTATTATTTTTATCTGTCAGTGAACTTTAAAAAACATGATCACTATTTCAGGGATTTGTACATCTTATATTTTTAAGAGAATCACTATCTGAACATTATTTGTAAAAGCATCATGTGAAGCTTCTTTCTTCATGGTGTTAGGTATTGTAAAAACCAGACTTTTGAATGTGCTGGGCAACTTCCCTACCACTGAGTGGAATCCCTGGCCTCTTCTTCTAGATATGTGTAGATAATTTGGTTTTTTAAGCGCGCGTGCGCGTGCGTGCATGTGTGTGTGTGTGTGCGTGTGTACCCATCAAGGCCAGAAGAGGGCATAGGATCCTTTGGAGATGGAGTTACAGGTGGTTCAAAGCCACCCTACTTGGGTACTGAGAACAGGTTCTTTGCAAGAGCTGGAACCACTCTTAACTACTGAGCCATTTTCCATCCCCAAGAACTAAAAACAAGGCTTACATTGAAATTTTAAGTCTTTCTGAAATTTATTTTGATGTAACCTGTGACATGGGCTTTCAACTTAGTCCCTCTTACCCATATTCCAATTCACTTATTGAATGATCTATCTATATACATTCCAATATGTACCCAGGTTGGCCCTGGGTTCTACCCTGCTTCGTGAGTGCCTGTGACGCACTGAGCTGCGCTAGTTATTGCAGGTGTGGGACAGATACATTTGGAAATCTGGTAGGGCACAGATCTTTACTTGATTATATTCTAGGCTATTTCCATTTATTTGGGTTTTTCCCCCTAAGATAAGCTACAGAATAAGTTTGTTTAGTCAAAAGAAATTGTTCTGACACTTTGGCCAAAATTGCTTGAATGAGAATTATAAAATGTCCATGACACTGGACATTCATATTCAGGTCTATATGCCTCTTAATTCATGTAAGCATCAAGAGATTTCTAACCAGAGGCTTAACATTGTTTTCTTTTTTTTTTTTAGAACAATCTTGCACTGTACTTGTAAATTTATTCTTGGATGGGTTTCTTTTTAAATCCTTTTTATTCTTACTACAAATGATTTTTTTTCTTCCAGAATTTTTTCTTAATCCTCTGTGATTTGTACAAGAATCTATCCAAATGGGTATTTTTTTCTCCTAAAGTTTTTTGGGCATATGATCAAATCATTTACAAATCAGGCTAAATCTGCCTCCTCCTTACTAATACAGTTTCTCTTATTTTTTCCTTATCTAATGCATTGGCTTGTGCCTCCAGAACAGTGTTCGACAGTGAGGCTGGTTGCTGTCAGGGGAGCTTGCTACAGGAGTCTTCTGGGGAAATGTAGTGGCCCTAGCCAGGAAGGTCTTCTCTAGGAACTGGGAGGATGGCTCAACAGTTAGGAGCACTGGTAGAGGACCTGGGTTGGGTTGTCTGAACCCATAAGATGATTTGGTTACTACCTGTAACCCTAGTTCCCAGGGATCTGATGCCCTCTTATGGCCTTTGTGGGTAGTACACATATGCATAAGATAGATACTGAGTACCCTGCAGTGCAGTGCCATCAGAAGCCAGATGAGGGTGTCGGACCTCCTAGAACGGGATTTACAGATAGCTGCGAGCTACCGTGTGAGTGCTGGAACCGAACCTGGGTCGTCCAGAAGAGCAGCCAGGGCTCTAACCACTGAGCCACATCCATGACACACAGCTGCCTTTTAAACAGGTTGTTTTTTTCTGAACCCTCATCCTGTTTGCCACGTCACCTGCGACCCTCACCTGAACTTGCCATGTGTGTCCTTGAGCTCCTTGTCCGAGAGTTCAACTGACTGAAGGTTAAACACAGGTAGACATTTTCTTGACTTTCCATTTTTACAGCATTCATGTGTCTGGGCACAATAAATTACCAAGACACAAGTTCAAACCTACAGGTCCTTCGCGCACACACACACACACACACACACACACACACACACACACACACACACACCTCATCTTGTTATGAGATACACCACCCAAGCTTTTGATGCTCACAGAAAGCCCTAGAACAATGGCAGGCCGTTCATGAACACTGAGGAAGGACTCTCTTCTTCTCGTGACATTACCAACATCAAGTTCCATGATGGGGATGCTGTGAGCTCCTCTTCCAAGGCAGAGCCCTGCCCTCTCCTGCTGCTGTTTCCCTCAGCCTATGCTTGGCCTGTCACACAGGTCAGTGAAGGGACAGGCTCACAGATCTCCCCAGACTGCCTCATTTGGAAGGTGCTCTTTTCAATACCTGCCCAACCCCTTTCCCAGCGATTCCTATTACAAACTCTTCTGTCAGGTCAGGCTCTCACCCTTTCATCCAGACCTCAGTGACTGTGCCCTCCCCCCACTATGCACATATGGAAAAGAAAGTCTGAAGACATTAAGAGACTGGTGCAGCTCACGAATGGCAGAGTTGGAATGTACCACTGGCTTATGGCTCTTTCCAGGGGGCTGTGCTTGTTCCTTAGAGCAGCAGCTATGAAGATTTTCCACTTTGATAATGGACCACGACTTCTCTTCAGAGATGCTGGCTGAGGGGCAAGGGGGGGGGCATCTTGTCCACAGAAGGTGCTTTTAACTTAGCCCTTGCCTGCAAAGGGTGTACTGTGTGAAAGCCGATAAGACAGGGAGGGCCTCCAGTGGCATGGAGGTAGTGTGACAGTAACAGAACCCGCAGCCAGCAGCCTACAATTCAGGCCTCTTCTGCTGGTGCCTCTGGGAACAGCAGTGCAGATTTGGTGACATTGTAGAGAGTGACTCTGCCCTGGCACAGTGCTCACTGGGTACTTGGTAGCTCTCCCTGCACACACAGCTCTGCTGTAGCTGTTGAGTTGTTCTATGAGAGATTAAGGGACTATCTCAGGCTATCTCTTCAGGGGTCTGTGTCCTCAAGCGAGAAATAATAGCACCTACTGTGTACTTGCTTCACCGCCCCCCCCCCGCCCGTTTCAGCTGCTCTCTAGTGTATGTCACAAGTTGGCTCTAATGCCCTTCGGAACTGGAGCCTCGGAGATGCAGGGGATTACAAGGTCCTTCCTATGTGTAGTGGCCGAATCTGGGGCTGCAAACTAGAGAATCGGATACACATGCTCTATGTGGTATTAACATGAATACCATACCTGATTCCAATAGAACAAAACGAGAAGAAGCTACTCCCCCCCCCCCCCCCAGTTAATGGGAAGGGAAGAGGTGTTAGGAAAGGCACCAGAAAGAGAGCTAGCTCACCAAGGAAAGGCTAAACGGTTTTGTCTGCCTATAAGGAGAGATGAGAGGGATTAAACAGAGGCTCTGCATTAAGGCTGGCTTCTGAGTCAGCAACACTGAAGGTCGTGCTCCATGAGGGGTGACCTTGGCAAATGACGATGCCAACAAAATTTAGCCTGCACGTCACCAGCCCTTTGGGCCAGGCTGGAGTCTGATCTCGTAGAACTTTTCACTAGCTAGCGTTTGCCCTCCACTCTTATTTCCCGGCCCACTTTTCTTCCCTCAGACCCTGTCAAGCTCATGCCCCATCCCAACTCCTTGCGTGCCTCTGCAGGTATATGTGTCCTTAGAAGTTTCCAGAGCCCACCAAATGGTGCGTGAAGAAGAGATGAGTAATGTGGGCATCTGGCAGGAGGGTCTCCCAGCAACCTAGAAGCCTGCAGGTCCAGGGAGATACAGAGAGAGTCCTACTGGTGGCTTTGAGTCTCCTTGGTCCTGTACATTAACTCCTCTTGAGGGAGCTAAATGCACAGTCCTCCGTTGCATGCTTCAATGTCACTATCAGACTGGAAGATCTTGCAGGGCTTTGACTTTCCAAAGACTCTGGCTGCCTTCTATTCCCATCTCCGTCAGTAGCTCTTTAACACGCAATCCAATATCCTGGTGAATGTCGCCGTGAAACTGAACCTGGTGTCAGCTGCCTGGCCCTAATCCCCATCAGTCTCCTGCCCTGCTCAGAGCTGACCCAGCACTGGCCTCCTGTGGCTAGATCTGAAAATGACTTGGCCTGAAAGTAGCAGTTCATAACCTACCAAGGGATGAAAGGGCTGAATGAGAAACTGCTGCCCTTAGGGATCTGGATCCTTTTAAACTAGGTGACAAGTGATCTGCAAACTACACAGGCCTTGGAGAAGGTGAAACCCCTGTCACAGAGCATCGTGACAGGAAAGGGCCTTGCCAAACTGGAAGTCACAGCTGAAGATTATAGAATGATGATGTGTGAGTCAGCTACCCTCAAGTTTCCTGAGGTCAAGGGCAGCAGGAACTCCCTAACCGCAGCCACTTACCTTTAATTCAATTTGTGCTCCGGCCCATGAAGGGTAGAGGTGTAGGCTAGAGGTTGACATCAGGATGCCTCCCTCTCTCATTTCCAGGGTCTTTCACTGAACCAGAGCCTCCTCTTTTCAGCTGGATTTGCTGTTTAGTGAGCGCTCCACCCCCTGGGATCCACCTGTCTCTCTCCCCTCCATGGTGGAGTCACAGGAAAACCACATGCCTGGCTTTTTCTGTGGCCACTTGGGGTCTGAGCTCAGGTCCTCATGCTTGTTCATTAGACACCTTATCTGCTGAGACATCTCCCCCAGCCTTTGCTCAACCCTATTCCAAAGAAGCTCACACAAGCATTATGAAGCCTTCTCGAACTTACATGTATGTATGTATGTATGCACTTGTACACACACTCATGCACTTGTGTGCACATGCCCTGCACACATGGACCTGCCTCTCACTTCCCCAGTCAACTTCCTTTCATGAGGCAGATGACGACCCTGTGAAGCTATGCTTGCAGAGTAGCTCATCCAAAGGGACAGGGTTCAGACAGACGGGCATAGCCTGTGACCTGACCTTCAGAAGAACTTCAGTTAACACCTGCTGTCACCTTACACTCAGTTTGAGAAACCAAAAATAGCACCTCTTCTTGTCACCCAAAGAGTTTTATGTAATACGCAGGATCATCTCTGTCTCTCCACTGCTTTGCAATCCCCCTTCCCCTTTGGACACTGGTGTTTTCTTTCCTGTCTCTCCCTCTCTTCTCCCTCCTTTCCCTTCCCTTCTTCTTCACACCATCATCATCCTCATCTTTTCCCTGACTCCTCTCTTCCCCTTGTACTAGTGAATATTCTGTTGTGACCATGTGCCAGACAAGAAGCAGCTTAAGGGAGGGAGGGAGGCTCTGCTTTTGGCTCACAGTTCAGGGGACATCCCATCACACCCACAAGGAGACAGCAGGGTCTTTCTCCCACCTGGACAGAGAGAGAGGAAAGCTGGTGCTCAGATCAACGGGAAAATGGCTCTCTTCCTTTCATTCAGCCTATATAGACCGGTGCTGCCCATACACAGAGTAGGTCTGTCCTCCTTAGAAAGTCCTCTCTGGACACCATCGCAGACATGCACTAGGAGAGGGGTGTGTCTCCTAGGTGACTCCAGAATTAGTCGGGCAGACAGTAATCACCACACCACCTCTCTCTTCCCTCTTCCTTCTCTTTATTCTGCTCACTCTCCCCATTTCTCTCTCCTCTTTTCTCCACTTTGATTTCCTTCTTAAACTGAAGAATGCCAGGTTTGCCCCCCCTGTGTTTGTGAGAGTCTTAGAGTCTAGAATGGGTCCTCACGTTGAAAGGCACTAGAGACCCTCCAACAACCTTCTTCCTCATTATCTTTTCTGTCTTATCATTGCCTCTTTCTTTTTTCTCCATTCTCTTCTTTTTGTTCTTGCCCAGAGAGCCCGTCATATGTCTTGACTGCTCTCTCCTCAGTGTACCTGGAACATTCAGAGGTGAGCTCCCCCTTGTTTCTCCCATTGCTGTTTCTTTAGCTCTATTTTCCTGTGAGCACTGACCCATTCTTTCTAAGGCGGAATATCTATACTCTTGAGAACTGGTTCTTCCCTCTTGCCTTCGTGGGACACATGGTTTAGGCTTGGAACACACACAGGCCCTCAGGAAATGCTAACCGATACTTTGCTGAGAATTTTGGTTTTAAGAGGTTGTTTCTAATTGATTTAAAAAAGGAACATGAAGAAAGTGAAACAGAAAACAGTGTAAGCAGGAGGAGGTATTGGGATATGAGTTATAAAATGTTGATAGAAAGTTCTGCTTGCATGGGCATATGTGTATGCATATGGTAAGGTGTGATTGGGTGTGTGCATGTATGGTTTCTGTCTGTGTTATGTGGTGTGTATGTGTGTGTTATACTGTGTATATGAGAGGGATGTGTGTTTCTATTTGGTGTATGTATGGTGTATGTGTTTGAGGTATGTATGTGGTGGGTACACGTATGTGCTTGCTCTCAGAGTATACATATGGTTCTTCAGATCCAAGGCAAAATTAGGTTCATTAAAATGTTTGCCGACCACCTGTGTGTAGTCATGTCTACACAGTTCCTAAACCATCCTTATTTGGAATGCCGCTTTATCCGCACAGTAACAGACCCACTTTAATGATGGAGCCGAGGCCAGAATGCTAATGAGCTGTGTTGAAGAAATGATGGGAGAGCGTCTTGCAGACTGTAATTAACACATGGCCTCTATTCTCTCCTATCAGAGTCCTATCTATCTCCTTGCTGACAAGTGATTGCCCCCAAATAATCACGCATCTTTCAACATCTCCACATGAGGGCTAATTGCGAAGAGTTCCTGCCTAGAAAGGCCACTTGGAGCAATTTGGGGACAATTAAATGGGCACAAACAGCCGCTGAGCACAGTTACCTGGTCTTGAACACATGGTGAGTGAGACGTGGCATGGGAATGAGGCTTGGAGCTGCTCTTCAGGCTGCACCTGCCCACTGTCCACCTTCATAACAATCCCAGGGCCACTGTAGCTGCAGGGGAACCGGAGGGGTGGCCAGGGCCAGCCCTGGATAAAGCTGTCTCTGGCGTGTAGCTTGTGTGCTTAGCTTTGGCTCATCTCTTCGTCTTCCCTTCCTGCACCGGCTCTCTCCACTTTGCTTCCTTCTTAAACTGAAGAATGCCACAGTTTTGCCCCCATTGTGCTTGTGAGAGTCTTAGAGTCTAGAATGGGTCCTCACCGTGAAAGACACGAGTAGAGACCCTCCAACATCCTTAACGTCTACCTGGAAGGCCAGCCAGGGTCCCTGCTAGGCTTGGCCTTACAAGGCTCTGACAGAAACCTGAGAAATTAATTGAACTTCTGTTGGGTAATTCTCTGCCCAGGCAATTCTCCAGCCCCCTGTGGCTTTTGCATTTGTCTTGGAAGAAGACCAAACAGGGGGAGAGTTTGGCCAAAGCAGATAGAACTGAATCCTAAGAGCCAACCAGGGCAAGCACTGCGGTCCAAAAGAGAAAAGATCAGGGGGACGGGGAGAAACTGCAGATCATCAGTGAAGACCAGCTTTGCTAGGAAGATTTGTGCAGCCACACCCTAGGAGAGGACGACTGGCCTTAAGACACAAAATTTCACAGGGAGATGAGCTTGACCATCCATCCATACACTGTGAAGATGAAGCCTTTCCCACCCCAGGGAGGGGCTGCTTGGATCTCTGCTGGCAGGCAGAAATAACCAGGCCAGAGAGCCAGGCTCTGCGTCTTCAATTCAGACATCTTGTGTCCAGCAAACAGGGAGAACAGGGAGCCAGCGATTAGCATCATGTTCAGCGCTGCGTGGTGGTCCCGCGAGAAGGAGGCACCGGTGGCTCCATGCTTTTCTTCCTCGGGGGCTTTGCCTTGGGTTACAAAGAGGCATCAGTAACTCCTACCCCTAACTCATGAAATTGCTGCAGGGCTATCCAGCAGAGGGTGTCAGGTGGAATAGCAATTGCTCTAGGGTGGTTTGGGCATGGACGGAACAGTGTAAGAGTGAATGTTACCAGACAGAGAGTTTCTCCTTAGAAGTGAATGCATG
Source organism: Micromys minutus (assembly GCF_963924665.1). Classification (NCBI taxonomy): domain Eukaryota; kingdom Metazoa; phylum Chordata; class Mammalia; order Rodentia; family Muridae; genus Micromys; species Micromys minutus. The sequence goes on from NC_137981.1 coordinate 34,301,078, forward strand.
CACACTTAGGAAATTCAATTGCTAGGTGCAGCATTCAGCAGAGACTTAATTAGCTCTGAAAACAAACAAACAAAAAAGAAAAAAAAAAGAGAAAAACCCACACCAATATGTCTAATTGGGTCAGTAGAAGGGATCTGCCAAAATACTAACCAGGGCAATGGTTAGGGTTAGCACTGTGAACCTCTGTCAGTTAGTTTTTGGTGAAGGTGCCATGGCTCTCTTGTAGTCTTTGGGGACACACACAGATATGGAAAGGGAGTGGTGCCATATTTACTGCTCTCTCTACTCAGTCTATTGTACACTGACCCCCTGCTCTGTCCTCTACAACCACCAAATTGTCACAGAAAATGGGCAGGAACCATCCTGTTCCAGAGTGAGACTTGGCCCCTGAGACAGAGGCCAAAGTCTCCATATCGCAGTGTGACTCACGATTTCTGGTGGCATTGTGACACCTCCTTTATACCCTAATTGGGTGAGTCTTTTTGGAGTTAAATGAGACTCCTGATGATTTTACCATGGACCCCTAACAAGCCCTGGCACTCCTTGAGATAACCCAGCCAATAGTCCATCCCTGATGCCCACAAGCATCAGTTGTTCAGGACAGAGACCCGAGGAACTCTTCCCCTCAGCCTCATTTCTCATCCTGTCCTGCAAGTCAAGGCCCGTCAATGTCTGCTTGCCCCTCACCTACATCCCGTCTCATCTCCAGGGGAAAGGTACTGCTCTCCCTGCACCCCTCATTTCCACCCGTCAAGGATCTGGGAGTCAGGTTTCATGAAGGATGATAGGATATTCAGGTTGGAGGAGAGCAAACACCAGGATGTGGCTTTGTCTGTATAGCTGGAAGATCACAGGGTGGTGGCAAACAGTAGAATGGGAACTGAAGGTGGGCAGCTTCTAGGTCAGGGTAAAGGCACACACAGGGCTCCGATGTTAGGAGTCAAGCAGCCTTTCAAGTGGCTGGCTCTAGGCTCTGTTGCCCACAGCCCCGCTAACACAGCCTTCACCACCTGCTGTCGTATCTCTGAGCACCTGCTCTCTCTAATCATCCTCACTGTCTCTATCAGTGTCCTGTCCACTCCTGACACTTTATTCTCTCTCCCAAGCCCCTTGTCCCCATCCTCCACCCCTATGAGTGTGAGTCTCAGGAGCTCAGGGAAAAGAGCCTTCACAAGACGTTAAGGTCCGAGGAGAGGGCACCGAGGATGAAGGTGTGCACAATAAACTGCTGGGCTTAAAAGAGAAAGAATTTTTGGGTTGCAGAAATAAATCCGCTATGCTATATCTGCCGTCTAGATTCATCCCTAATCCAGGGAGAGGATAAAATAAATCATTTGGTCCCATGGTGCCTTCTGAACTCCTTGGTCCCACACATCATGAGATAGCCCACCACTGGTACCCTTCCAGCATCCTCTGCTAGCCCACACCGAAAGCTATATACATACATACATACATACATACATATACATATATATACATATATATATATATATATATACATACATGTATATATATATGTGTATAAGGGAGTCAGTCACAAGTTTATGTCAAACTGCATTTCCCCTTCCTCTTTCAGGAGAATTTTCCCCTCTCCTAGCCTGCTATCTCATCCTTCAATGGAAGTCTTTGTTCTCATTCTATGATTGTTATGGGCCAGCGTGCAAGTTGGGGGCACCTGAGGAAGGATATCAGAAGGTTATGTTCCCTTTCAGTCATGCTACCTGAGCACATGCCAGTATAAATCAGAGCGGGCTGGGGGTGGGGAGCAGCAGCCAGTGAGTCCCGAGTCTTAGCCTGGGAAGGTGAAAACAGGAAGAAGATGGGGACAGTGGTTCAGCAGCATTCCGAATACCCTGGCTGCTCTTGAATCCCGTGCGTGTGTTTAAAATGCCTGAGACAAAAGGAAAGAGATGAAACTGGCTAAAGTTAGCAGCTGGTGACATAAAGGGAGGGTAGTTTGAGGAAATGACAATGAAGAATCTTTAGATTGCTTCCTTAGGCTGAGTGCCAAGGGTATTAGCTTGCTTTTCTGTCTCTGATGAACGCCGTGACTGTAAGCAACTTGGGAAATGAAAGGTTTCTTTGGGTTGCAAGAGCCAGTCATAGTCCACCCTGAAAGAAGCCCTGGGCAGATTCAAGGCAACTCCTTGGAGAGAGAAACTGAAGCAGAGACCATGAAAGAATGCTTTTTATTGGTTTCCTTGGACTACTTTCTTACACAACTCAGGACTGCCTAGGCATGGTGCTGCCCACAGTGGACTGGGCCCTCCCACGATAGTTGTTAAGAAAGGAAATGCTCCACAGACTTGCCTACAGGCAATCCAGTGGAGGCAACCCCTCAGTTAGGATTCCTTCTTCCCGTGACTACCTTTTGTCACACTGACCAGAAAGGCAAACATAGCTAACCAGCATAGGCATCATCTCTAAAGACAGTCGTCAGCAATGCTGGCCGGGGCCACAGGTGCTTGGGTGTTTTGACTTAATGGCTACACTTCCGAAAATTTACTCATTTGCCTTTGTATGTACAAAATGGCAATGGCATCATAGTAATGCCAGGAACAATAGAAGACAGACTTTGGAAATACCCCAGGTGTTAATATAGGAGAAGCTGTCAAAATTCGACAGTGTGGTGCTATGGAATATGCCGTAACTATGTGTTTATGAGAGGGAAGGAGGGAAGTAAGGGGGAGAGAGAGGAGGAGGATGGTGGAAGGAAAGACTTCCTGTATTAATCTTTTAAAATCTCCAGCACGGTCTGTCCATAATAAGATTTATAAAGTAAAAAACAGCAAAGAGCAAAACCACGTGAGCAGAAGCCAGACACATTGAACATGCTCGTCTGCAGAAAGGAAGGCTGGAGCATAGGAAGGGGGCAAAGGCAGTAGTCACTGCCGGGAGGGGGAGGGGGAGGGGGAGGGGGAGGCGTGTGCTGGCAGAAGTGTGGGGTGAGCTAGACTCCCAGTGCAAAATCACATATATGGGATTTCTGAAAAACTGGAGACAATAGCTTCTTTTAAGATTTCTTCTTGAGATCATAATACACTTTTATTTCTTCCCTTCCTTCCCTCCCTGCAAAGCCTCCCTCATACCACCCTCCCCCGCTCTCCTTCAAATCCACGGCCTTTTCTTTTACCAATTGTTATTGCAGGTATATATGTATGGGTACACACCTATACATTCTCCAATACAACCTGTTTGGTTTGTACAGTGTTACTTGTAAGTATGTCTCAGGGCTGGCCTTTTGTCACTGAAGAACCATTCAGTGTGCTCTTGGCTGGGAAGGACCGCCTCTTCCCCTCCCAGCTTTCCTCAGTTACCTACAGTTTTTCATGGAGGGCTGAGGTCCTATGGTTGATTTTCCATCCAGTTTGACATGACTATTGGCATTCTCTTTGTTCTGCATGCATTTGGGTGGTCGTGTTGACGAGACTTCATGGGTGCAGCTTCCAACATTACTAGGAGACACAATCTCACAGCAAACTCCCTATTCCTGTGGCTGTTAACATCTTTCCATCTTCTCTTCCATAATGTTCCCTGAGCCTTAGGTATGGAAGTATTTTGTAGAGGTATAAATTGGGACTGGGCTTCACAACTCTGAACTTGGTTTGGTGTGGTTTTCTGTACTGGTTCTCCCATCTGCTGCAAAGAGAAGTCTCCTTGTTGGGGGATGCAGACCACACTCACCTGTGGGTATAAGGACAAATGCTTAGGGATTATGCTTGTGATTTTAGATTCTCCTCTAGACTTAACTAGCACTGGGTAATTAGGGTTCCAGTACCAGGCATGGCTTTTCCCTCTTGTTAAACAGGTCTAAAGGCCAATTAGAGAGCTGTTGGTTGCTGCCAAGTTTTGTGTGTCACTATTGCTTCCTCAGAGTTATCTTGCCATGCTGGTCATTAATATGGTTCATTGAGGTCACAGCTGGGTAGGACTGTTGGTTGTTGGTATCAGGACAGCTAGTCCCCAGGGATGAGACATTCAGGTCAGTTCTGGCTCAGGGTTCTCTGGGCCCTGTTGGAAGAATCTTTTGGAAGTTCTAAATTGCCTTAGGCAATTTTGTTGTTGCAGGAACATAAATCCAAGGTCACTAGGCAGTATCTTATATCATTACGGGACCATTATCATTCATGTGGTCCATTATTGGCTGAAATGTCCCTCCACTGTACATGACAAGGCTACAAGTTACTACTCTCAAGGGCTTACTGGGCCCCAGCTGCTATGTTACAGCCTTCCATTGTATCCTCGTTTATACAACCCCAAGGACATAATGATCGTCATCCTTCTAGATATAGATAGAGACAAACCAGTTAGTTAGGCTGTCCAAGGTCCTACGTCTAGAAGACCCTGTGCTGGGATTTGAACCCAAATCCACCTGGCTATTGGTACATGCCCTTGGCTCTCCTATCCCTCCATCCTTGCTAATCTCTAAAAGCAGATTTTACAAGGGAACTTGTTTTTGTTTGTTTTATATTTGACAGGACTTCTCTGACTTGACAAGTACACTTTTCAGGAAAGCACACCTCTTTCAGAGTTGTTGTCTCCCTTGTAGCACTCTTGGTAAAACAGACTGCCTCAACAGCAGCCAGTCTGCCACAGACCTTGTGAGCATTCCATTTTCAGGAGTTGTTTATGCTCATTTTTCTAAAATATCTGAATAAGTGTATGATTAGGGCACAGTGCAGCTTGTGGTTGCTCTGGGCCCTATCCAATACCAGATCATTTCCATTCTGGCTCTAACAACCTGCATGAGGCCCAGAAGATGATGTTACAGGAACACATCCTTAAACATGGTAGTGATGTAATAATAACTCAGCACAAAACATTTTAAATACGTGTGTGTGTGTGTGTGTGTGTGTGTGTGTGTGTGTGTGTGTGTGGCATTTTTCTGTGTTTGATGATTTCAGAGGCAGGCCCTCAAAACTGCAACTAGAGTCGGGTAATTACATAATCCCAGAGGTGGCTTCACAGTCCAATAAAAATTTGGTCATAAAAATAATTAGATTGCAGGCTATTTAAAAATGTGGTCTCAAGGGCACAGCCTCGGACTATTCTCTGACTGCCTTCAGAGGGAGGATTCAAAGTTGAGAACAAGCTGAGAAAGGAAAAAAACAACAGTATTGAATTTAGGAATAGAGATAGCAAAATCTATGTCTGTGGCATAAGCCTATTGCTGGTGGGGTTTACAGAAGGAGGCGAACCCCTCTCTAAAGATTCTGTGGGGCTGTGCATGCTTCTCTAGTGGAAGCCTTGCTGGAGACTTGTCTCGTGTGGCCAGAGCTTGGGGCACCTGGCGTGCTAATGATTCCCTCAAGAGGACAGTTATGGCATGTCTTCTGGAAACTGAAGGGCTAGTTTGTTTGAAGACAAATGTCCCTACTGTGCTGCATGGGCCTTCACCTCAGCCAATTTCCTGCAGCTGGCCTGGCACAGGTGTAGCTTTGAGGGTAGAAGGTGCATTTGTTTGGGCCAAAGTCAGCAGCTGAAGTATCCTGAAATGTCATCTTTCCCTGGAGCAGAATGCTCCCCTCCCCCAGGACGAGGATAAAAAATTGTAGTCCAGCCAGCTTCTCTAAATCAAGTCTCCCTTAAGGAAGAACCTTCTGATGAAATTTGTTCGTGGCCAAGTGGGCTTTTCCTCTCGGTGACGGATATCTTGAGACTCAATGATGCGTTCTACAAAGATGCCAACGGTAACACTGTAATAGGACAAACCAACTTCTTTTCTTTCTCCATCCTCCCTGGACACCAAATATTTCAACCTCTAGATGGCAAAATGTGTATTGATTTTTTTTTTTTTTTTTTTTTTTTGCCCTTATACCAACCAGATCTCTGACACCAACTAAGTGTAGTTCAACAGTGTAGTTCAATTCAGTTCTGACACTGTTTGGAGTTAGAGTTATAACCACCAGCTACCAGATTAGTCCTGTTCTCCAGAATGGCCCAGCTTCAGATACCAGTTGCTTCATCTGTGCTGTGACCTCTTTCTGGCCCACTGGTTACAGATTTGGAGTTTCCAAAGCCCCTCTGTGAGTTCAATACTTTGATAGACACCTCATGGAATTCAGGGATGTACTTTCTAGTTTTCCACTTATTATAAAGGACCTTGACATAAAAAAAACAAAGGGAAAAAGAATGAAAGAAGGAAAGCAAGGAAGGAAAGAAGGAAGGAAGGAAAAATCCCCAGATGAAGGAAATGTACATAGGAAGATAAGATATGGGTGATGGGGGAATGAGACACATGGTATAAAATTCCAGAGTACCCCACAATAGAAATGCCACCTGCCAGTCACCCCCTAGTGTTCGGCAATATGGAGGCTCTGTGAACCCTGGAGGCCTCCATGTGATAGGCACAAAGGGTAAATCACTGGACAATGGACACCCAGCAGCCGCAGCTGGCTTCTTCCTGGAGGTCAGGGAGTGGAGTTGAAATGGCCCACCTTCCCTTGGCAATCAGCCAGCCACTAAGGCTTTCCAGGAGCCCCTAGCCACTGCTGATTTCATTAGCATACCAAAGGGCTTCATTTTGGAGAAGGTGGAACAGGAGCCAGGAAATCACTTTGGAGATGAAATACCTATTTCTTATTGTCAACAATATTCCCGAAGGCTATGATGGGGACAGGTAGGACTCTGATTAAACAAGACATTCTATCTGCATATTCCACTGGAGAGTCTCACCAGAAGCGTTGGGAGTCCTGGCTCCCTCTGTTCCTGTTCAAGTCTCAGAGGTCCCCTGGGGTAGAGGACATGGTTCTTATTTTTGGCCTGTGCTGTGAGCCATTCTCTTTCCTATGGCAGCCTTCAGCAAACCCCTCAGCACACTGCTGAGCCTGTGACATCAAAGGTTCTTGCTCTCTAGCTCCTGACATCTCTCTCAGGAAATATACCTCTTAAAGATGGGAATGGAATTGTTAGACAGACACCATTCCACTTGCAGCCGATTACTGGGAAAATGCTTAAGGTCGAGCAAGAGGGTCTTGGTGACCGTATCCAGTTTTGGTAGTGCTTGGTAACACCTTCAAGTTCTTCCTCGGGCTATCAAGATAATTCAAATCCCACAAACACTGCTGGTTGTGCTGCTTCTGGGAATGTAGATTGATCGTCTGTGTTTCTCTAGATTGGGACCAGGAATGCAGAGCTGGGTTCCACAAGCTTGCAGGGCAGATGAGCAAGAGGCAAACTGGCTGGGAGAATCAATGGGAGCAGACCTCCCTCAGTTCCTTCTGACCATCTGCGCTGCTGCAGGGAAGGAGGGGCTGCTGGGAACATCCCGAGGAGACACAGCAGTGTTAGTCTTCTGCTGTGAGCCCTTGTCCCCCCACTTCCTTGCAGTCCTCGAACTCAAGCTTCTCAACACAAGTCCCAAAAGTCCCTTTAAAAAAAGGCTACATTCTTTTAATTATTTTTAATTAGGTTTTTACCCCTTGACTGCAGTTTCCCCTTCCACCTCTCCCCCAGACCTGCTCCATGCACCCCTCCTCCCTTCTCTTCAGAAAAAAAACAGGGCTCCCAGGTATGTCTACCAAACATGGCATAGTAAGGCGCAGTGAGACTAGGCACCTCCCCTTGTATTAAGGTTGGAAAGGTAACCCAGTATGAGGACAAAGATTCCAAAAGCCAACTAAAGTGTCAGAGACAGCCCCACTGTCACTGCTAGGAGTCCCACAAGAAGACCAAGCTACACAACTGTAACATATATGTAGAGGACTGAGGTCAGACACATGTAGGCACGCCGATCGTTGGTTCAGTCTCTGTGAGTACCTATGAGTCCAGGTTAGTTGGTTTTGTGGGTTTTCTTGTGGTGTCCTTAGGAAGAGGGGGGTCCTTTTGGGTTTGAATGTTGTTTAGCCACACATCTCTGCATCTTCCTGCAAGATCCTAGCAACAGCAGTAACCTGGCAAGCAAAAATATCTCCACGCACGGCCAGTTGAGAACCATTGCTCTGGTGATGCTCTGATGGAGTGGCCAGGTGTGTTGCTTGACAGTTTAGCCTTTACTCTTGGTCCTTCTACCACACATAGTTTCTTCCTTCCTGTCCTTTGTCAGAGAAGTCTCACCTGCTTTCCACTGAGACTTTCTCTCCTGGAACCCATCCCTTTCATGTCCTCTCTGGCTGATGTTCTCTCTGGACCTTTGCTTCACTCCACCTCAACATCCACAAGGAGGTTGACCTGAAGCCTCAACTAATGAATCTGTTTTGAGCTTCCAAGGATCCAGGTCAAAACTTCACTCTAGCAAGCATCCCCAGGGACCAATTCGGTACATGGCATATAGCTATCCCCAGGTGGCATTTCTTAATTGGTCCCGAACAGGAGCTCTACATAGCTAAAAGCAGACTGGAACATGTGCTCTCTGAAGGGCTGGCACATCCTGGCTACTTAAAATGGTTGAATATAAACCAGCCTCAATTTCTCTGAACTGATCAGAAAAAACAAAAACAAACAAACAAACAAACAAAAAAACCCTAAACCAAACCAAAACAAAAAACCCCAAACAAAAAACCCCCAAAACCAAAAGGCCTGGGGCTAGAAAGATGCCTTGGTGGGGAAAGTACTTACAGCACACACAGGAAGACCTGAAGCTGGATCTCTAGCATTCGTGTGGAAATTGAGCATCAGAATCAGACATCTGTAACCCCAGGGCTCAAGGGTGGGCAGAAAAAAGCAGATCCTAGGGGCTTACTCTTCAGACAGTCTAGCAAAAATGCTGTGTTCCAAATTTACTGAGAGACCTTGCCTCAAAAAACAAAACAAAACAAAATAAAAACAAAACAAAACAAAATAAAAACAAAACAAAAAAACCCCAAACCCCTTCTTTACCAAAAGTCATTACTTTGTGAGCAATTTAAAATATTATTTAAAATGTTTGAACAGAGGCACCTTACATGAATGGATGCTGTTCCTCCCAATGGCTTAAGGTTATTAAATAAAAATTCCAGTAGCAGGTGTGGTGTGTCTCCTTATAAGCTGTTGGTTAGGAAGGCTCCAAAGGCCCCTAAAACATTACAGTGTCCTGAGTTGCCACCATAGATTGAACATGAGACCCTGTTGCTTGAGAGACCACACACTGTGGGTTACAAGCCAATAAACTGAGGTGGATCTCAGTTGGGCATTTTCTGCTTGTTGGCAAGTTTTTCTAGTGCCAGAAGGCACTATACACAGCTACAGATAGAAGAAAGTCATCAGTTATGCCTAACTACAGACCACATGAACTCCAGTAATAACTAGCCTGGGAAGATGTACTACCATGGGGGGGGTGGTGGTAACTACCTGATTTCTGATTAGACTGCAGTTCACGCTGCAGGAGAAACGTCACACCTGGTCTGAAAGCCTGGTCAAGAGCTCAATGGCTGGCGGCCAGGTCATAGATTCTAGAAGAGAACCTACTGAGTGTTATCAAACTGCCTTCTAGATACTTAGATTTACAGCCATAGATGGATGCTGATCTCAGCCTTCATCAGAGAAGTGTTCCTTGTGCAGTGGGTGGTGGTTAATGCAGAGACTCACGACTGGTCAGAGTGCAAGAGTAAGTGTTTGCTGAGTGCTCGCCCCCAGTGCTAAAGAGAACATGAATCTCCACTCAAGGACCATTGTAGAAGAGCGCAGAAAAGATGTAGGAGCCAGAGGATGGCTCAGAGTGCTTCAGAGCAACACCTTCTGACCATATGGCAACTGCACTCACGAACCCACTGCAGCTATGGTTACTTTCAACAGGATTTGCCTAAGACGAGGCACATTGCCATTTCACCATGGATGGGGGAGGAGCTTCTGGGGCCCCATCCTTCACCGACAGGAACTATGGACTTTAATGGGAGTTGGGGGAGAGAGTGTCATCTTCTTCAGTAGTGTAGATACTGGTAAGATTTCAGTGTTCCAGGAAATAGCTCATGTGCTCATGCAAGCAGCCATAACGGAACCCAGGAGAGTTAAAAAAGTTACAGGATTTCAGAACAGACATCTTGTTGGGGAAAGAAGATTTCAGTAGAAGAGAAGGGGAAGAGAAAGGAAGGTAGGGAGTAAAAATGACCAAAGTTCAATGCATGCATGAAATAGTATAAAAATTACACACACACACAAACACACACACACACACACACACACACACACACACACATACACACATGTTAAATGAAAGGTTATTGGCTATCAAGTTCTTGTTCCAAAAATTTTAATGACTAAGAAGTAAGGTGGTGAGTTTTCTCCACATACTGCAGTGACACAAGCTTGTCATTAACTTATTAACTTGTACGTATCTTGAGAACTCACTCTAATGAAGTCCTGAGTTTGATACTTGCAGAAAGAATGCATCATTTGAAGGGGAATAAAACAATTGTCTCTTCCCACCAGTTCTGTTGTGTCAGGACCGTCGGGGTCCTTGGGCAAGTCCCCTGACCTCTAGAACCTCATTTGTAAATGAGACCAGAAAAAAATCTCTTGTGATTTTGAGTAATCTCTTTGTCCAGTAGGAGTGGCTCCTCCCGCTACGACCAAAGATTGATTGTGGGTTTTGATTGTGACAGCCCATGCTCTAGGCTGGGAAGGCATTTGACCTATGGTGAGCCAGTGAGCAAGCCTTTTGAAGTCAGTGCAGGCCTGGAAAGTGGGCCTATATAGAGCAAAAGCGTGGCCAACAGAGCCTGTCATCCGGGTTTTCGTTAGGAGCGACCAGCATCCCTGTCTTTACTCATTACTCAAACTGATCGGAAGTGGGTCTCTGCCATCCATAAAAATTACACAGAACACAGAGCACATGGGTGGCAAGCTTTATTTTAGTGTTAGCACCAAGAAGCAGCCAGTATTTCCATATGTTTGGGTTCTATATATGCAGATTCAATCAAGTATGCATTAATTTTTTTTCAAAAAGGTATGTACCAAATATGCACAGACATTTTTCTTGTCATTACCAGACAACACCATACCCTATGACTGTTTAAATAGCACTAGACATTGTGAATTAATTTGGAGAGGATTTAAAATAGGGTGTGTTGTATGCAAATACTATGGCATTTTATTTAAGGGAATTGAGCATCTGTGAAGCTTAGTGTTCTAGGTGGATTTGGAACACAGGCTCCGTGGGTTCTGAGGGATGACTATATATAGGATAGCTGTCGCAATGTTCGCAATCTACATACCCCAAACTAGACACTTAAAACCACAGTGGGGCTGGGAGATGACTCTGGGTAAATGTGCTTGCTGCACGCGCCTGAGGACCTGAGTTGGGATCCCCAGTCTCATGGAAAAGCCGGTGTGGCTGCATATATCTGTAACCCCATTGTAAGGGCTTGGAGACAGGGCTATCTCTGAGTATCACTGCTCAGTAGTGTAGAAAACACAGCAACTCTGGCTTTACTGAGCCACCCTGTCTCAAGAGAATATGGTGGAATGTGGTAGTAGACACCCAGTGTTCTCTTCTGGTCTCTCTGTGTAAGTAGGAACCTGTACCCCATAGGAATACATAAAACACACACACACACACACACACACACACACACACACACACACACGCATGCAAATTCATTTCTCCTGTTCTCATGCTGTCTAATTGTCATTCCTTAGATTTTGTTTTGTTTTGTTTTTAAAACAGGGTTTCACTATGCAGCTGTAGCTAACCTGGAACTTGCAACATAGATCAGGTTGGCCTGAAACTCACAGGGATCTGTCTGCCTCTGCTTCCTGGGTGCTGGATTAAAGGCATGTGCTATTATACCCAATGAGGTAGTTTCTGTTCTTGTCATGTGTGATTTTGTTGTTAATTTTTTTGGAGACAGTCTCACTATGTTGCTCAGGTTGACCTTTAGCTTACTACCCTCCTACCTCTGGGATTACATGTATGTGCCATTACGCCTAGCTCTATAAGGTCCTTATTGATTTTGCCTAGAACGTGCGCCTAGAATTTACTGGCCCTTGTTTTTAGTTCTCAGCCTCCATGCGCACTGCTCCATTCTCTCTGTGGTCACCTTCTAGAACTGTCTGTGGTGTGTCTAGCTTTCCTCTCCTTACCATTTAGATTCTGTTTGCTGAGTGTATGTTTCTCGGACTTATGCTTATTTGCCCAGTCGATGAAGGCCAGCTGGGATCTAATACACTAATTATCCTCCTTTGTGGCCATATTTTAAAAGTCTGTAATTCTTATTTGACATGTTTTATTTCTTTTATGGTTCTAAATAACTTTAACCATGCCAGTTTTGTGATCCCTAGCACATTGTTGGTTTGCCAAAAGTTAATGGCAATCCCACACAATTTTGCTTTCTTTCTATATTGAGACATTGGCTACTTCCCCAAGGATGCAGATAATTCCCCATGGGCTTTTCATCTTGGATTGAGTATGTGTCCTTTCAATTTTTATTCATGGTACATGTTCATGCACACATTAGATGCCTAGGAGATACTTGTGTTTGTTGATAAAAACAACTGCCAAAAGACACCAAGTCTGTTGTGTAGCTTTTTGTTCTCAGTTCAAATTACAGTATTCCATCAAGGATCAGGAAGTACACACAGCTTGTAAGTCTTATGGAGTCCCTGAAACTTAGAAGATTCGTAATTCCCCTTTCTAAGGCTATACCTGCTGAGGAGAAAAGATTCTCTAACCAGAGAAGCTGTCTGCAAGTCCACAGGGAGCTGCAGGGACATAGAGTCTTGGAGTCGCCACCTGTCTTAGTTAGGGTTTTTACTGCTGTGAACTGACAGCATGAGCAAGGCAAGTCTTATAAATGAAAACATTTAACTGGGGTTGGCTTATAGGTTCAGAGGTTCAGTCCATTATAATCAAGGCAAGAACATGGTAGCATCCAGGCAGGCATGGTACAGGAGGAGCTGAGAGTTCTACATCTTCATCCAAAGGAAGTCAGGAACAGACTGAGCATCCTCAGGCAGCTAGGAGGAGTGTCTCCAAGCCCAGTCCCAGAGTGACACACTTCCTCCAACAAGCCCACACCTTCTAACTCCCTGGGCCAAGCATAAGCAAAGCAAACCATCACAACACCCATGCTGGGGTGGGCATTTCAGAGACACAGCTGCCTCTGAGTCACTTCTGCTCCTGTAAGTGATACTGCACTCACACCCCCTAAAGAATCCCCATTGTTAAACTTGCTGGCTTACTAAGGGTGAGTGGGTGAAACTGTTTCTTTAGACTGCTGGTGCTGTATCCCTAGGGTGAATAGATCTTTGCTCTTGTCCTCCTCAGCAAAAGTCACACAATGAGCTTGGTTTCTCTTTTCTCTACCACATTCTCTCTCTCTCTCTCTCTCTCTCTCTGTGTGTGTGTGTGTGTGTGCTCTGAGAGTTTTGCACACAGTATATTTTGATCAGACTCACCCCAATTCCTCCTATATGAACCCTTTCCTTACCTCCCTACCACTCAACTCCGAATCTTCTTGTTTCGTTTTTCCTCAGTCAAATTTTTGTTGCTTCCCTACTCTTGGGAGTAAGGTCAGCTCTGGATGGAGTGTCCGTGACCTACCAGAGGTCGCATCATCAAGGAAAACGGGCTCTCCCTTTCCCAGCTGCTAGTCAATGTCAGTAAGTCCTTAGCTGAGGTAAGCCTTCATACTAACCTCCTCCACTCTGTGCTGGGGTTCTGTCTGGCTTGAGCTTGAGCAGGTCTTGTACATGATACCACAGTTGCTATGAATTCATATGTGCATCTGCGTCACTATATCTGGAAAGCAGCATCCTCGAAGTTAGCCACCACCTCTGGCTCTTATAATCTCTCTGACCCTTCTTCTCAGAAGATCCCCAGAGATGTACTGATCTCCGGGTATAGAACTGAGGCACCAGGATTCATTCCATTGCTGTACTTGTCTAGCAAAAATGATAATACTAGCCCATATCCTATCTAGATGCAGGTTCATAGCCCTATAACAGTGTCAGGTATGGGTTCCATCTCGGAGCAGGACTTTGCCTTTGCTTTTGGTTCTGTAGGAGTTTCATTGCTGTTGAGACCTACGCCGTATACACAAAAGCTAGAGGGCCTGGGAAGAAGAGAAGGGAGAAAACATTCTGGAAAAGAGGACAAAAGAATCTCAGAAGCCCAGTCACAGAAGAGAAAAACAACACTGAGCAAATGCACGTGGGTGAAGAATGCCACTCGTGAGGTGAGACAGAAAGTCTGCACTACGACTTTTATCCCATGGGATAGAAGGTACCACTGTATCATGTAACATGTCTGCATGTAACAGACAGTGGAAGTCCAGAAAAGCACTATTCTGCTTTTATTAGCAGCAGCCAAGGGCAGTGAAAAGCCAACACCTACCATGTACCAAATGCCATACTAAGAGATAAACCTGGGTTCTTCCATCTGATCCTCACACTAGTGTTTCAAGGAGGCCTTCAAGTGTCTGAAGAGACACTGAAATGTGAGGAAGCAAGAACTCAATTCATAGCCTTTAGCTGGGGAGAGGAGTAGCAATGGCATCTGAATGGAGTTGTGTGCAGAAACACATAGGCTTCAGTTGGGTTATGCATTTTACTTCACCAGGCTTGGAGCTCCTTGTTACAGTGGGGACAGCAGGTTTGGACAGAAGACCCTGTTCAAGGAAACTTAGTACCAAGCCCCAGGAACAGTATAGGGTACTTTGTAAATCTGTTCCTAATAAGTAAGTAATACTTTTTCCTTTGTAGACCTGAGGACTTCATGCTGGAGCAGCAGAACAGGACATAGAGAGACATTGCCCCCTCTTCTTCCCTTGGTTGTAGAGCACTGCCCGCTAACCTAGAGAGTCCAAGGTTCTAGTCACTTTCCTGGCAAGGAGGTCCAGGCAGGTAGGATTCCCAGGAAAGGTGTCATGCTTGTTAGCATAAAGCCTGCCTGGGCTGTCTGTTCTGGATGCTGTTTCTTTCTTGCTCTCACCAATCCTCATAGTGGTCATGTGAGCACAATGAAGGGGATTTTTGCCGTGTCCCTACCTCCTAACACACAGCCCAGGATTCCCCATCCCTCGCCCACAGCCAGTACAACCCTTGAGGCTGCCCATACTAAAGGGGTACCCCAGGATGTGCTCCACAGGCACACCCCACATCTCAAGCATGCATTCTTCCTAAGGAAGGAAAGAGAGTGTGAGAAGAGAGAGATGGAGCAGTGAGTGAGAGATGGATGGACGGATAGATGGTACAGAAATGTGTCAAGAATCTGCCAGCAGGATTCTGTGATTTACTGTGTATATTTGTTTCATTCTTTGGATGCTTTGGGGACCCATCTATTTTTGCCACACCCATCTGTACTAGAGAAAAGGATGCCAGTCGGAGGCCATAAACCTTGGGGTTCTATGTCCCCTTTTCTTTTTTGGGGGGTCTTTCTAGTTTGTGTGTTTCATTTCACTTTTTGCTTTTGTTTCTCTTCTTTCTGTTCTACCTTCCCTGCCACTTCCCCCTCCTCTTCTCTGTTCTAGGATGTTGTCCCCCCCACTTTCTCCCAAAGAAACAGTGGGACACCTGCCCTTTCCCTCCACCCCATCATTACCAGCCTCCCCAACCTGGAGAAGATCCTGATTTTTCCCATCACCCCAGAACTCACCCACGGAGGTGCTTCAAAGCTCCTGCTTCGGTCTGATGCTGCATCCGACCCAGTTCCAGGGAGAGGCTCAGCGCTGAGGGCCAGCTGTACCCACTGTGTTTAAAGCTCGTGGAGGTCTGTCCTGAGGTTCCTGGGTCCCTGGCCTCAGCAGGTGCTCAGAGTCCCAGATGACACGGGAAAGGACTCCCTGCATGCCTGCTACCAGCCTGGGGACTTGTGAGGCTCTGCATGCTGTGCGCAGCTGGGTAGAGCCACACTGGGGCTCTGTGGGAGCAAAAGGCTCTGGGAGTCCTAGAGACCCAGATTAGCATTTTAAAGAGATGTCAACCAGAAAGGAACTCAGAGGCCTGCTGGGAGCAGGAAGGAGGAGAGGAAGACTCCTTGCTCACAGGCCCCAGCAGGCCCATCTGCTGCTCAGGTAGCATTTGAGAGGGCACAAAGCGGGCAGAAAAGGTTTCTAACTTCAGCTTCGGCATGGTAGCAAAGAGGCTCTGAGCGTCCTGTCAGCCATCTTCAAACAGCACTGTCTCAAGTCTAAAAAGGAACATGCCAGACAAAAACCTCTCTGCCATGCTCTCTCTCTGAGGAGGCTTCCGTGAAGTAGAGAGCAGAGGTCCTGGTGACCACCAGGCATGCTGTGCACTGACCTGGGGTGGGGGCCGGGGGTGGGGGAAGCACTTCTGGGAGTAGCAGCTCTGAATCCAGATGAGCTACTTGAATGTACACGTCAGTGCCTCACTTCCTACATCTTCAGAGCAGGCCCAATAGGAATTCAACCCAGTAGGAAAGTTCAAGCTCTCCCCAGAGCCTACACATGCAGGATGATTTCACTGTCGATTCCCAGCTTGGGACTAAATGAGAACGGTGCACTCCATTCAGGTCTCCCAAACCCAGGTGCCCCCAAGTTGGTCTTTGCCTCATGCTCAGCCCTGGGTTCTGATGGGATAATGTCATTCTCCTCCATTCTGCCAGCTTTTGTACTCCCCTCACATACTTTTGTTTTCAAGACACCCATAGCCTCCTAACCTCTATGTGTGGCAGTGCTGATCAGCGAAGATGTGTCTGGGAATCAATCCCTTTTGAAGCGAACTAAGGGCTGAGAATCAGTGAGACCCAAGCCATGGTGGAGACACGAGAGTGGTCTGTGGAACTGTTCACATTTGATCCAGGAGTCCACGAAGAGTCCATGGCGATGTGTAAGCTCACTGGTGGGCTACCAGCCATGCTCTCTCTGGCCTGGAAGGAAGGGTGTGCTGCATCTTCATGCGATTTCTCTGCCTGCCAACCCAGCTCCAGGAGTTCTCACACAAGTCTCTGTGGAGGAAGCTAGGAAAGAGGGGGCAGAGCCCGCTGGACTGTGTGATAGGAAAGGTAGATTCTTTAGTCTTTAGATTGGTTCTCAGATGGACTCAAGTACTCCCATGACTTTAATGGAAAGCCATTTCAGGAGGTCCCACCCTACAGTGCACCATTGGATTTAATGGACAGCCATCTCGATAGGCTGGGCTTCTAAACACATACCAGAGGGTCTAGAATTCCCATAGGAACCATTGTACCTTAGATGGAATACGTCCTGAAATAAAAAGCCATGAAGGCATACTTGCCAATCTGTTTCTGAACAGTGTCACCAAGACAGGACTTGGTAGAGGAGCTGAGAGCGAGTCAGATAAAAAGCTTCAAGCCTACAACTATCCATCATTCGTGAGTTCCCAGGGTGGCCTGGGCACTCTGTGGCTGACTTTGCTCAACTTGCAGCTTTCAGTGTGGTGATAAGGAGAGAAGAAAATGAGATTGATAGATGACCGAAAGGAAGTGTCTGCACGCCTTTCTTCAGCTGAACATCTTCTGGAAAACTGAAGTCACTTAGTGTTCTTAGCACCCTTAGAAGCTGTCCCTAAAGGTAAGCACTACAGCGTGCTGGGCAGCTTCTTCTCTAACTCTACCTTGTCCTGCCTGTGCAGTGCTTAAAGTATCTTTCTAGAAGTACCTAATGCTTATATTCAGATGGGTCCCCAAAGCTAATGACACTCTCCATAGATACTGTCAAAAGTCAAGGTTTTAGCTCCTGGAATAGGCAGACTTTACATCTCTCCATCTCTGTCTCTGTGTCTCTGTCTCTGCCTCTGCCTCTCTCTCTTGTGTGTGCACATGAGTATATGTGAACCTTCTCAGGAATGTCCAGACAATTGACTGTTACCTTTGGATTTCTCGGATAATCACACCATATGCCCTGGAAAATTCTGCCCCACTGCTAGACTAAAGGATGCAAGTCTGGGTCAAAGGTGAGAGAGACCACCTCTAAGATTCCTGTGCACAGCGAGCAATCTTAGCTTAAAGTTGAATACGTTCTGGGATGTTCACAGCATTCTTCTGTGGAAACATGGCCAGCTCCTTGCATAAACATATTTAATGAACTTCCCTCTTGAACTCAGAGACCCGTTTATTTCTGTGTGTCCCTTTTATGGTTCATTCTCTTACTTCTCCCAGGGCGCTGCTAAATTGGAATTTTGTTTGGTTTGTTTTAGAAAGATGTAAGCAAAGCTGTGTTTCTTGTTTCATACAAACAAACTCACCCCTTACAAAACACCATGGGTTATGATTTTTTTGGGCCATTAGAATTGTGCTTCTTTTAGGACATTCGGTAACTGTGGGGATACTGAAGCCAAGGATGGGATAAACTTACAAGGGAGGGAGCTGTTATAGATGTGTGTGTGTGTGTGTGTGTGTGTGTGTGTGTGTGTGTGTATGTGTGTACATGTGTGTTTGCAGGTGAGTGTGCATGTGTATGTGTGCAAGAATATGGCCAGAGGCTGACATTTAGTGTCTTCCTTCATTGCTGGCCACCTTATTATTTAAGATAGGGTATCTTGGTGAACTTGGCAACCAAGAGTTCGCCTAGATGATGAGCTGGCCTTTGAGCCCTGGATCCTGTGTCAGTCTCTCCAGCACTGGGATTACAGGCAGGTGCATATGGCTTTCTTTGTAGATGCTGAGGAGCAGAACTTCTTCAATGTGCTGCAGACACTTTACCCACTGAACTACCTCCCAAGCTCCTCAGACTCTGTTATCATAAAACAAGGTAGAGCATGCACAAATCAGAACCGGAAGCCAGGGAACTCCTTGGCCACCACCAACACGTTTGACTTCATGGCTTCTTATTCCTAAGAGGGTTTCGAAGCAGGGAGGTTGCACTCAGCATCATTCTTATCTGAGGAGCAGGAGTAAGTTCTCCTCCCCATCTATGTGCTGTCTAGTGTCTCAAAGTCCTTATTTATTCAGGACAAGGAACCGAGTGCTTGACCCCCCAGCTCTGGAAGCAGAGCTTCTACACAGATTAACCTAGGAACCCTGAAGGGAAAAAAAAAAAAGAGTAGCCAGTGCTTTGGTTTGGAAGCCTGAAACACACAAGCAGCATAGAGAGGCTCTTCCTTTGGTTTTCTCTCAGCGCCAAAGAAAAAAGCAGATCCTCTGACTCTGGAAGCCCCTCAGAGGCAAGGCTCAAAGCACTGGTAGTCTGCTAGAGACAGTCCTGGCAGAGTTAACAGGGATGGAGTGATGAGCAGGATTGTTTCCGGCAGTCCAGCAAAATGGAAGTGGAATGTGCCTTCCAGCCAGGATGTGGTCCCTGAGTGGATTCCACCAACCATGACCCCAGACATTGGCACCATCTTGGACAAAGAAGAGTATATGTCCCTGTTAGCTTGCATCTTGACAGCAAGGTCCTCTATCACTGAGGACCTGCAAGGACTTGCCACTCTTTCCCCAAAGGCAATAGTTCCTCTCTCCAAGACAGGGTTTCTCAATGTAGCCCTGGTTATCCTGGAACTGACTCTGTATTCCAGGCTTGCCTGGGACTCAGAGATCTGGCTATATCTGCTGCCCAAATGCTGGGATTAGAAGGTGTGCACCACTATGCCTCGCTAAAGCAATAGCTTTGATGCTTTAGTTCTCTGCGAGGCATGGGCTGATGTGAGGTCTGTGATGTAGTACGGGGCTGGGAAAGACCCTCACCCTGCGTCTAGCTGGTCTCAGCTAGGCAGCTCCTGAGGCTAGGAAGCAAGATATCAGTGCAGGCCTTCTGACATCTCTCAACCACTGTAAGAGACTTGCACACAGTTTTAGAGCTTGTTCTTAAATATATCACATTTTAGGACAAGCCACATGCCAGTAGCATGCCATCTGCTGGCCTGTCACTCAGTTATTCTTGGTGTCTTCCAGGATCTCTACTGATAGAGAAAATCCTTACAGTTTAATGTAAAAAATAAAAGGGGTGAAAGTTACATGTTGAGTGTAGTTTTAACTTTGTGAAAATGCACACACCTACAGGAAAAATCTAAACGTGTAAAATGCCAAGTGATTAGGTGATCTATGGTTGGTGAGATTCTAGAGAGAGCCAGTGTCCTCTTATAAAGATTCCATAGTCAGATTCTTTATAAGAAGTCTGAATTAATCATATAAAGAGGCATAAGTATAAAGTAAATATTAATTAGTTATGAAAAAAAAAAGAATCCAATCAGACCTGCTTTTCTTCATCCCTCTTTCCTCCGGATGAACCTTTTGAAACTCAAAACCCTTGGATATAGTTTTGTGGGTTGGGCCACTGTGGTCTTTCTCCTTTGTCATAAATCAGAGATTGTTCCAGAGGTAGAGGACTCCTGTCACGTCACTTATGGGAGAATTCGCCTCAGTTTCTCAGAGATGTAGTGAGTCAGAGTAGCCACTTTCCTGTTTCCCACCATAAACAAATTATAATGAGGTGAGAAAGCAGGGGTGCACCATGGACATTGTGTCTGTGTGCTTGCATGTGTGTATTGGCACACATGTGCTTGTGTATAGTATGCGTGTATATGCATACACGTGCTTGTGATCAAGTGTGTATGTGTACACATATGCTTGGGTGGCTACATATGTATGGGCCAGAGAACAACCACAAGTGTCTTTCCTCAGACATTACTCCACTTTTCTCTAAGAGTTTTCTAATTCCCTGACATTCATCTAGTGGTCCAGTCTCACTGGTCAGCAAGTCCCAGGGTTCCCCCTTCTCCCGACTGCCAGATCTAAGATTTTTAAGTGAGCCTCATGCCCAGTTTTTAAAAAAATATGCACAGGAGTTATGGTGGCCAATCTCAGGTTCCAGTGACTGGAATGGAGGCACGTTGCCAGCTGTCTCCCGATGGTCACATCATAGCAATTTAAGGAAGTGTGGAGACAGCAATGGTAGCCATAGCTAAGATGGAGCATCCGATTGCATTGTGGGAAGATCATGAACCGTGCCATCTACTTCATACCCACACTTTATATGGTATGGAATTCATAAGTGGGTAGTTGATAATATCATCCTGGATATGATTCCTCTCTTTTCTTTTACTTACAACATTTTCATTTGATTCATTTTCTGGGTGAGTGTGTTCTGTCTGCATGTATATATGTGAACCACGTGAGTGGTTGGTGCTTTAAGAGGTCAGAGGAGGGTGCCAGATTTCTCGGAACTGGAGTTTCAGATGGTTGTGAACCATTGTAGGGACTCTTAGGAGCAACAAGTGCCTTTAACTGCTGGGACATCTCTCCAGCTTTAAAATTTTTAAATGGTCAAAAATGCATTGTGTATATTGCATAGCATTATTTGAAATATTTATTCTTTGTGGGATTGATAATCGGCTAACTCAAGCTGATTATGTACCTTTTCCTTGTATGTATCTGTGGTCAGAATCCTTAGTGTTCCTGCTCAAGTATAAATATTAACTGCATTCAGCCTGTGTCCTCTAACTTCTAGCATCCAAATCCATGGTTCTCTTTCCTGTGGTTACATTATTTGACTGTGAAATGTTCCTCGGGATTTTCATGACTCAAATGAATGAATCAGCCCCCTTTTGAGTAGTTACCAAGTAGTGCTCTACCAGAAGGTGCCACCAGAGGACGCCACATCACTTAGGGAGGCATTATCGAGTCTTCCAGCAGATTCCTAAGGCTTTTTTTTTTTTTTTTTTTTTTTTTTTTTAATGTGAGTATCAGGATTTATTAGGTCCAGGCTGGGTCTGGAGAAAAGAAAACTCAGTGAGGAGTTAACTGTGGTACTCGGCTGACATCTGCTTAAACAGCTTTTCACGTTCTCTTTGGACTTCAGTTATTCTGCTTCTTTAGTTTGTGTGTGTATCCACTCCGTCTCATGTATTTAAGTCCCACTGGGAGTGTCCACTTAGGACAGTTAACAGATTTGAAAACCCAGGCTTGCTCTGAAAGTGACCATAGACACAGATGCATTTGCTGAAGAGTTTGGGAAGCTTTCAAATGTATAGGCAAATAAATGGCCCCTATTGTAAGTTCCTACTTTTGTTTCTGCGGCTTTTATTTCTTGTACAATGGCCCTAGTTACCTAACCTGTAGACACACCTATAGTAGGTAGAGATGATGCTCTGGGGTTACTTGTAGATACTCCTAGAGCTTCCCACTTCCCTGACTAAAGAAAGAGTGAAGACACTGGGTAGGTGTGGGTGACAGATCCAATTCGAGATGAATGGGCTGTGCCCCTCTGGAGCTTGGCCACAGCCTGGTATGTGGCCCTTTGGGATAAAAGCTACATACAGCAGCACTCAGGGCTTTCTGCAGCTGCATGGTCCTGTTCCGACTTTCTTTCTGAGCTGTGTGGGTGTGAAGAACAGCAAAGTGGAGACAGGGGCCCCTAATCCCGCCTCTTCCCACAGATTGCACTATATGAGCAAAGCCCGGAGACAGAAGATCTGATCCAAGTTTGTCATCAAGATATGTATGTTTTCTTCTCATTCTTCCAGATCACCCTTTGAGATAGGCTGTGTGTGTGTGTGTGTGTGTGTGTGTGCGTGTGTGTGTCCTTGCCCAGTGCAGAGTGGTTAGAGGCCAGAAGTTGATGCCAGATGTTTTACTCAATCAGCTTTTTACCTTAGTTGAAGCAGGCTCAATTTGAGGTTTACCCCTTCTGTTTTTTTGTTTTTGTGTTTTGGCTTTGCTGTCTGTCCATCAAACTGCCTGGTTGCATCTCTCTCAACCTCCCAGCACCAGAACATATCACCATGCCTAGATTTCATGTAGAGGCTAGAGATCCAAACTTAGATCCTCGTTCTAATAAAGCATGTTATTCACCAAGCTCCCTCTCCTGCCTTTGCTTTAGGAATGAACGGCGCAGGCCGGTGATGTCCAAGGTTCTTTTTGAATGTGAGGTTCCTCTGTGTCTGGGATGAGCCCCTTCCTAAGTGGCTGGCGAGTGCTGGGCAAAGGCCTGGTAATACCTACTCCCGGTAGTCGGGGACACTCTCATTCTCCCGAGTCCACTCGGGGACAGGTGATAATATTGATCTTGAGGGTCTCTGATGAATCCTGAGTAAGTCATGGTTTCGGACAACAGTGGAAAGGCTGAAAGCTTCAGTCAGCAAAGTCAGGGGTGGTAAGAGCAGAAAGAAGCGGTGGCCAGGGTAGGTGTCTCATGGGGCTTCTGGGACCCTCTAGACAACGATGACGACAATGGAGTCAGAACACAGGTGTAGACTTTACCTGTGGGAGGACAGAAGGCACAGTGATCACTAGCCTCTTGTTACTAACTTTCAGGGGGATTTAGGTTGTCAGTATTTGCTAGGATCACTGGTTGCAAAGGCTCAAGTTTTGCTCCTATGGGAATACATTCTGAAGGCTCGCTAACCCACGGTGGGGCAGGACAGTACCTGTCCTTTGCTGACTTATGCTGTGGATGTCTCCCTTTTAAATGTTAAGTCTTGGTCTTAAGCAATGTCCCTCACCCCTGGCCTGTGTTGATGCACGGTCACAGCTGTTGAGAAGGCTAATAAAGGAACTCAGTGCCGCAGCCACAAGCATCTCTCCCCAGCCTTCCCAAGTTAACTGCTCCAGCCCGATGCTGGAAAAGAGCAAGGGCCACTGAATGCACAGGGACTGTGAAGAAGGACTGACAGTGCTGGAGGGACCACTGGATGATTCGAGGGGAGACTGAGGCAATTTCTCCTTCTGGAAAACACCATTTATGTAGCTCTCTTCTTTAAAACATAAACTACCTCTGTGTGTGCATGTGTGTGTGCGTGTGTGTGTGTGTGTGTGTAAACATGAATGTACACATAGGCATGAGAGAATGGTTAACAAGAGTTAGTGTATTCCTTTGAATTTCAGAGATCAGGCTCAGGTGGTCAGGTTTGGAGGCAAGTGACTGAGCCTTTTGCTGACCCTCTGTTATATATGATTTTTTCCTCTTGAGGGGGGGTGTGATTTTGCCTTTAAGTCTTTTCTAGTGGATGTGTATACTGAGCCCAAGGAATGCACCAACCAATTTGAGACTCATATTTTTCAGTGTCTGCCAGGTTTGGCCTCCTTTGGTCCTTCTCCTGCATCCTAGGGCCAGGGTGTGGCTGACCAATGATTTAGGTAGAGACAGCTTGTTCAGGTAAGGAGGCTCACTTGGGCCAGTTTCCCATATGAAGAGTCTTGAAAGGAACCTGAGAATTCCAATTAGGCTAGAACTAATGAGCTGGAAACTTTGGGGAAATCACTGTGGGCAGTGAGGGGAGAGTGATCATCTTGGTTTTAATTAGCACAGGAAAAAGTTGTGGTCCAGCTGCCAGCCTGGAGAAGTGTCCAGAGGGAGGAAGTTTCTGTGTGCATCGAAAGGGG
This sequence comes from Micromys minutus, assembly GCF_963924665.1. NCBI lineage: Eukaryota > Metazoa > Chordata > Mammalia > Rodentia > Muridae > Micromys > Micromys minutus. The sequence goes on from NC_137981.1 coordinate 34,325,232, forward strand.
GACTGGGGGTGGGGGTAGGGTTGGGGGTGGGGGGAACAGGGGTTGCTCAAAGAACCTGGAATTTTTCCTTTTAAAGAGGAGATACTATGAGGGAAACTAGAAGTGTAGACAGCAAGCCTGAATGCAGAGTACCCGTCATCCAGTTGCTCTTCCCATTCCAGTCTAAAGGACAAGGATGTGACCCTTTAGGAACCCCCTTTGTCTACCCAGTTTGTCACACCCCCACAGCCAGGCTGCTGTCATCTTTGCCTGCTCTCATGTTGCTTAATAAGGAAACAACCAACAAGCAACGAACCCACCTACAGCTGTCAGAGGTCACAGACTACCAACAGACTTCCAGATGCCCCTGTTCATCAGCAACTCACGCTGTGGCATCTAGGAAACCAAAGAGTGAACTATCAGTCAGCAGGTGTACTGTCCTGACTAAGGTCTTCCTTAGTCTCCAAGCCTGAGGATTTAGGGGCAAAAAGCCCATTGAATCAAGTTTACAACCAGTCACCCCTCCTCTCCCGATTAGGGGCTCCTTTGGGAAAACCGGCCTACCCTCCAGGCACCTGGTGGTTTCCCCTTCTGGTACCCCGCTGAGCCTGGGGGGCGCAACACCTGCTAAGTCCTACATCTGGGCTGGGGGCGCTATACTCTTTGTCCTGGAAGGTGGGGGTGTCTCATGGCCGACCACTTCCAAATGACCCTCGGCCCCTTCTCAGCCCCAAGCCGCGGCAGGTCAGCTCGGTAAGCCTCCTCCCCTCTCGCTTCGGGCGGCTTGAGCCCGCGCCCGCTCCAGTTGCTGCAACTGCTACTGTTGGCGGCTGCGGGGAGCGCGGGGTGCGCGCCGAAGCGGCTCGGGCTGCGAGAACGGGGACGAGGAGGAGCCCGGGGAGGAGAGGAGGAAGAGGCGAGCGGAGGCCGAGGAGGCTCGGGGTCGCGGAGACCCGGCCCGAAGGGGTCCCGCAGAGCATCGTCTAGCTGCCCGGGAGGCAGGGCAGGCGGCCTCAGCCAACCTGCCGCGGCCCTGCGAGCACAGGAGGCGGCGATTCAGGAGCGAAGCGCAGCCCGGGGGAGGAAGGGTGGCGCGGGCACGCCCGGGCGGGAGGGCGCGGATTCTCCGATTCTAACGAGCTGTCGCCTCATCACCCGAGAGAGCTGCGCGAGGACGGGTGGGGGATCCCGGGCCGGGGCGCAGCGCACACGCGTGGCGCACGCCAGGCGGGCCGGGCGGCGCCGAGGGCACTCGGGATCGCGCTCACGGAGCTTCGGGAGGCACAGACCCCGGGCGCGGACGGCCCACGGCACCCCCTGGGCTCTCGGTGCTCCGCGCAGCCCCGGGGACGATCGGGGCCCGGGTCTGGGAGTGGGAGCCACCCGCGCTCATCCCCTCCCCCCCGGGCGGGCCGGCAGCCCGGGGGAGGGCGGGCGGCGGCGCTTGGCTGTATATATCTCCGCACACCCCGCCAGGTCGCGCACAGCGCCCCGAGCCCAGGCGCCTCCCCGCCCCCCTCCTGGCGCTCCGCGGCGGCGGCGGCAGCAGTAGCAGCAACATGGCTGTTGATGGGTGTTCGGGGTGGCGCTGGCGGCGGGAGGAGCTCCTTCGAGCCCCTGCGCCGGCCGCCCGTTGCTAGCTATGGCAAACGGTGGCGGCGGCGGCGGCGGCAGCAGCGGCGGCGGCGGCGGCGGCGGCGGAGGCAGCGGTCTTAGAATGAGCAGCAATATCCACGCGAACCATCTCAGCCTAGACGCGTCCTCCTCCTCTTCCTCCTCCTCTTCTTCTTCCTCCTCCTCCTCTTCCTCCTCGTCCTCGGTCCACGAGCCCAAGATGGATGCGCTCATCATCCCGGTGACCATGGAGGTGCCGTGCGACAGCCGGGGCCAACGCATGTGGTGGGCTTTCTTGGCCTCCTCCATGGTGACTTTCTTCGGGGGCCTCTTCATCATTTTGCTCTGGCGGACGCTCAAGTACCTGTGGACCGTTTGCTGCCACTGCGGGGGCAAGACGAAGGTAACGCGCGCCCCGGGCGCCGGTCCCTGCGCCACCCCAGCCTTTTCTCCGCGTCCCCTGCAGCCCACCTCTTAGCTCTGCACAGTGTCTTGCCTCCTTCCGTCCCTGCCAGCCTTGTCCCCGTCGCCTGCCCTTCCCTCCCCTCTCCCTGTGCCCTCGGATTGGGGCAGCGGTCTGTGTGCCAGGGGTGAGGAGTTGACCCCAGCCGGTGCGCTCCGGGACGCAGACCCCCGCTTTAGTTCTCTGTTTATTGTAGGGTTATTGGTGGCTAGGGCCGGAGCCGGGTGGGAGTACATGTGTCTTTCGGGTACGTTGTTGCGGAGTGAAGAGACGGAACCTTGCAGGGACACAGGAAGCTGGAAGACCCTGGGTGCATGCTGAACACCACTCACTCGCTGCTCTGGCCAGGCTCTTCACAGTGGGCGAGCTGGGATAGAGCAGCTCATACTTTAGGAGCTTGTTGGGGAAATCAGTTCGAGGGGTCCCAAAGAAGGGAACATCCTTAGAGCAAGGGAGAAAATCTTTTGCATTTGGGAATTCTGGGGGAGGAACAAGGCTGGAGAAAGTGGGGGCACAGGGATCAATAAAAAGTTGGGAAGACCCATCCTAGAATGGGGTCGACTATGGAGACTCACTTTCTAAACGTGGAATGTTTGCAAGTCTCATGTCACCGCCCACTCCATCCCTTACATTTTCTTGTGGAACATTCCCCTGCCCCCAAGTACGTTTCATCACCTCTACATCCCCCCTCTCAGGCCACCTACTTTGGATCCCCACAAATAGAGCTAGCAGCTCCAATCTGTAGCACCGGGACTGTACGCCTCAGAGTCCAAGGGACCTCTGCTTCACGCAGCCCCCCCTTTGGCACTTGATGTGGCTAGAAGTCCTTAAGCTATTCCTGGCAAAGTCGCCCACTCGTGTTAGGACTCACATTTCAGATGTATGGTTGCTAAGCTTTACTCCTGGGCTGTGTCCATATCCCTAGAGAGGTTTCTGCTCACCACCTTGCATTGGCTGGAGGTGGGGGTCCAGGGGTAGGCAGTGTTTGAGAGTGAACTACAGTGCGAATAAAAGAAAGAACTGGGGAAAAAAGAGGGAGCTGAACTGGGCGTCTTCTTTTAGAGAAATTCTCATCCTAGAGGACTTAACAGCACCCACACTTTTGGAGGCAGGAGATCTCTAGGGGGGTGTTTGCAACACACTCATCTTGGTTCCCAAATGTTCAGACCTTCTCTAGTAAAGTTAATCCCGGGACCCCCTCAGACATCAGAGGGCTCAGCAACTTGTGGCAGTGTGCAGCTGCTAAGGAGAAGAGTTAGGCTAAGGGGAGGCTGCCGATGAAACCCAAGGGCAGCGAAGCACCCTGTATCATTAATTATACATCACGTAGGTGCTGGGCTCAGCTGTGTTTTGTGGCAGCACATTTGTGTTTTGGAAAATACTGGTGTGTTGGAATAAGGGAGGAAAAAGAAAAGCCACCCTTCCTTCTTTGCTTCCTCTTGGCATTGCTCTGAAAGCCTCCCAGGGTGACTGGCGGGCTTTGTTTAGAGTCACCTTCTTGAGGATGGAGGTTCCCCTTTCCTTTTCAAGGAGAAAGGTCGCTGGCCTTCCAGAGAAGCCCTACAGCCAGACTCAGAGATGCTTTCTGCTGGATCAGACTTAACCATAGCCTGATCATTGAATCCCATTCACCCATTCTTTCTGCGTCTAAGCTAGTCCTAGGAGGGTTTCCCTCCCACACGGAGAGTTGGAGACTGTCTTTAGTTGCATGCATCTCAATTATTTTCTATATGGAAGTGACTTGTGTTGGCTTTAAAAAAAAACAACTACCTTCTGTTTTCGGAAAGTGAGCAAATTTGGTCATAATGGGACCTTTTTTGTCATCCTGAGGTTTTAAGCGGAGTGTCTAGCACCTCTTTACTCTAGGGGGTACCCTGTGTTATCTTAGAGAATTTACATAAAGAACCTCTCTCCTAAATAATGTCCGGAGTAGTTTTTTGTCACTTTTCTCAGAAAATACGTTTTTGGGTCCCAATAATTTAAAAAACAATCCGTACATATTTGTTTACATATTTTTTTTTTAGCTTCAAGCCCAGCGGAGTGCACTCAGTTGAGAGTTTCAATACAGAGTCACTCTGAAATGAGAGATGATTGTGGTTGATTGGAAACACTGAAGGCCAAAGCAAAGTGGCATCAACCTATTTTTGGTACTGTGAGCTTTTTTAGAATCGTGCCTAGTTTTCTTAATACCTGCCTCTTGATTAGTTCAATTAAATTGTGTGTATACTCAAGTTCTTTACCTAAGGATGGTAAGTGAGAATTTTTAGGACCTTCCTACTCTGCTTTTGGGCTCTGCATTTGTTTTGCATTCATTCCCCTCCTGTTTGCTTTCCAAGTATTCTATAGTTTTCTCAAGACCCAGTACAGAATAAAGAATCCAGCTCAAGTTTAGAACTGCCTGTCTCCTTAAGTAAACCTCTGCTGCCTGGCACAGAAACTTCTACCCACCCTCAAGCCTCTTTGCCCACCCAGTCCTTATCCAGGTCTTGTGTCACTTACTAGGAGCCAGAGTTCCGGGGAAGCTATCTTTTCAGCATTTGAAATTCCCAGGGAGACATGTTTCAGCAGGAGCCTGGACTCCTGTGCATTTCTTCTCCGGGTTTGCAACCTGTTTATTTTATTTTATTTTATGTTATTTTATTTGTTCAAAGAAACCCAAGACTGTGGACATACATGTTGGGGTCTCTGTTCATTTGTGCCTTTGGCCTTCAAAAAACACATAGATAATAACTTAGTTATTATTATCATCTTAAAGGATTGTAAACTTTTAGGGGGGAGTAACAAAGAATATTTCTGCTGGATGTGGTGGCACATGCCTGTAATTCCAACACTCAAGGCCAGGGGCAGGAGGATCTTACTCTTTAGGTTAGCTTGGACCAGGTAGCCATAGCCTGTCTCTAACAGTGGGAGAGTGAGACAGAGAACAGGCCCGCAGCAAACCTCACCTTCCCTACCCTGGCTGGAGCACGGTCTTTGCTGAGGTTTTCCATGCTGTTGCTTTCCTCCACTACAGCAGTGTGCGCTGGTCATTTGGCCATGGAATTTTGGGGTCTGGTCTAGTCCTAGATTGTAGCGAGCCGGGGAACTGTTCAGGCAGTCTGCACTAGCCATTTACCCTCTCTGGTCCCTGGGAAATCTGAGGAACGGACCCCATACGTTCCAATCCCCTTCCTGCCCTGGGATCGCACACAGGAGTATGGAAGGACAGAGCGGTTTGGGGAAAGATTTTAAGCTCAGCTTTGCAGTGCTTCTGATTTCTTTGGAATTTGCCTCCTGACCATCTATGTGTCCCCCACCCCCTTGTTTTATTCATCTGCTAGCATGTGGTCTAATTCTCTTTAAGTGTTTGGGGGAAATAGGCCACTTGTGGATGGGCCTCTGGTTTGCTGTAGGACCTGCATGTGGCGAGGCATAGACTAACGGATAATCTCAGTCAGGGTTGTCTTGGTCAAGGATGTTCTGCTTGTCGTGAATTCTTGCGGTATTGTCTCCATGGCTATGTCTGAGAAAACAACACATTTTCTCTGACAAGCTCCTGACTAATATAAATATCAGATCCCATTATGGCTTGGTAATTACCCAGGGTCTGGTCTGGTGCATTCAGTCAGGACTGCGGCATCAGCACCCTGGAACTCTGGATTCCAGATTGGCCTCTGCCTGGTTTCCTCTTGTCCTGGCAACTGCCGGCACCGATGACCTCCATGTACTCTTCTGTGATCACATCAGTCAGGGAGGCCAGGGAGGAGTTGTCAGACCCCAGTCATGGGGGACCTGACCTGGCCTTTTCCAGAAAGCTTGTTCTCATTGGATATTAAAAATTTTATTTTTTTTATGGGTATATACCTGGATACACATATGTGTAGATGCATCAGGTGCATGCAGGAGCCTATGGAGGTCAGAAGAGGGGTTGGATCCCCGGGGACTGGAGCCAGAGATGTCTGTGAGCCGCCATGTAGGCGCTGGAAACCAAACCTGGGTCTTGTACAAGAACAGTGGGAGCTCTTGACTGCTGAGCTCTCTCTCTCTCCAGCATCGCTGCTGTATTGCTTATTTCTATTTTGTTTTGATGGATATTTTAGACTCTACAGTTGATAGACCCAGAATCAAGGCTGCTGCTCCCCACTCGGGAAGGTATCTCTGGCTGACACTGAGCCTTATTTCCTCACCTTCTAGAGGATCCCACTGATACTCCATGGAATTCCTATGGGAATCATCAATTGCATGGGTTTCTAGTGCCCAGCAAACACCTGGTACTGAGCAGGCCTCTGGGAAGTGAGACTTAGCACAGCTCCACCAAGTGAGAAGCTGTTTCGCCGATTCGTTGAACGGTAGCTGCACAAGGGCACAGACTAGAGCAGTTAGAATTTGGGAACCAAAAGGAGCCTCCAGACCTGGCGGCATGAGTCCAGTGAGCTGTCCAAAGTCACACTGAGATGGGGATCCTGGCTCTGGATTGCTGCAGGCTACAGTGATTGGGATCTGATGGGTGAAGAGAGATCCAGGATGTTGATGATGGGGGTGTGGGTGGGCCCCTGATGGTCTTGGTGTCTCAGAGAAGGAAAACATTGTAACAGGCACCTGGAGACGTAGCTGTTCTACAACATGTCCTTGAAGAGGGTTGAGTCCATTCCTGGTAGCCCAGGCAGATTAGAACTCCCAGAATTATGCTCCCTGCCTCCCAGGGATGTTGCAGTCTCCTAACCACGGTGCTGTGCAACCAGACCAGCTTTTCCTTGGCAACCCCCGCAACAAGATTTCCCAAAGTATGTCCCGGCCCTTGCCCTTGGAGTTACCTTGGGAGAAACTGGTCGTGAGGGCCCTGGCTGAGCCTCTTCTAGGAGGATCACATCATAGGCATGCAGAAGTCCAGCTGGTAGGGAGTTGGCTTTAAGCATCTTCCCCCACCCCCAGTGTAGTGGCCAAGAGTCAGCCTGTGACCTTGGCAAAGACTTCAGCAGAGATGCCTCAGTTTCCTTCCTGTCAGACTGAGAATCATGAGCGCAGCCCCATGATTCTTACTTTTCTGTAGTGTTCAGAGAAGACACAGAGCTCACGCTTTCCCTGCAAGCCCTGGCCTGCTGCTACTTCTGGAGGGAAGGAAGAGACATCCTGCTGTTTGGCCTGAGAGAGAAAGGAGACTAAGCCTTTGCCTCCTTTTCTTGGCCTTTCCTCTTTGCCACAGAACAAGCTACTGTGTTCTTTGTGCAGGACACTCAGTAGGTGCTTAGTAGCAGGCAGTAAGTGCTTGTTCTAGGGTCCACGTGCTTTCACCACCCCCTTCTCTGTCTCTCTTTGAAGCAGTTGAGATGACACTGGGTTATAATGCCAGGGCCTCTTTCTCAAAGTGAGTAGCAGGGGTGCCCTGGCTCTCAGTGGCAATGGCTGTGCTAATCTGTGAATCACAGCAGCAACACTACCTTCTCAGGACTTGAGAGCTGAGGAGCCTCTAGAGAGACTCCTTTTTGGTTCGTGGGAAAGGGTTGTGTTTGTGCAGTGACACCATAGCCCCGGGGCATCATGGAGAACTCTGAGACTCCTGGAGAAATCTTTCAGGGTCGGGTAAGGCCAGTCTCCCACAGAACTTCTGAAATTCCATTGCTGTCCGCAGCAGGAGTAGGCTAACAGTGCCCCTTTCTTTCAGATGCCCCGAGTTGATGTGTCCCTGGCTTTGGGCTCTGTGAGAAGGAAATCCAGGGTCCCACCCTCATATGCTTAGCATTGTGAGAAGAAGGTCTGAGGAATGTCAGTTGGTCTCAGGCTTCTGTCTGCACGGACTGGAGGGGGGATCTTTCATTTTCACGTGTACACGGGTCACCCAGAGGGCTGGGGAAATGGCCCGATGCAGAAGGCCCAGGGAGCGGCCTGAGCAGCCCGAGTGGCCCGATTGTCTGTGCTTCTGTAAGAGGCAGGCATTGCTGATGCTGTGCAGAGCCTGATGTATACGATGCCAGGACAGGTTGTCTTGTCCCTGAAGATGGACTCATCATGGATCATGTGCATTCCTAGCTCTCCTGTGGCATGAAGGGGCCAGAATGGACAGGAAGAGGAAGGTTTGCTATCATCAGTCAGGGTTAGAGAATTAGATAAGGTGTTTTGGGGTGCAGGGTGGCCCTGCTGCCGGCTTGGATATTAAAGCTGTCTCTTGGGGTGTCCTCTCCCAAGGAGCTTTGGGGCTGGCTTTGTGGCAGCCAGGGTGACTTTCTGTAGTTAACAGGGAGCATGCCAATTGTGGGTTCTTCTTCTTGCCAGTTGGTCTCACTGTGATAGGTGTGGCTTCTCAAGTCTAGGGTAGCCAGCTAGCCAAACCACCATCTTGCAGAATTAAAGGCTACAGTCAGTGCTTCATGGTATGGGGTGGCCCAGGAGGTCAGCTGTGAGCTACTCCTGACTGGAAGGGTTCATGTCAGGGCATTTTCCACAGGGACCCAGGGTGGACCTTACCAGGGAGGGAGTCTCAACCTTAAAGGGATCCTCGAGGGGGAAGAGCGCCACCTTCCTTTGTACCTCTCAAGGATTCCAGCAGACAACAGTGGAAGTTGTGCTCTCCACAGCCCCACTACTAGAAGGGTTTTTACAGTACTTACTGTCCAAGACTTTTCGTGACATGTTTCTTTTAGGTTGTTCCATTGTCAAAGGAGGTGAACCTAGAAGGAGCTTTGCTCGGGTCTCTGGCAGCCACACAATAAATGACCCTAAACCTGTCCCTGTACCTGGAGGCCCACAGATCTACTGGTTAATGTTAACGCCATTGAGCTTGCCTTGTTCAGAACACACATACTGTGCCAGAAACAGCCAGGTGCCAGGGGCACAAACAATGAAGACTGGTTCTCACCTCTTGCCTATTTGGACGCAGAACTGTTAGACTGAGCTGCGCTAAACCTAGGTGCCTTCTCGTGGGGTGTGTACGGTTGTGAGTGACCCTGGAGGGTCTTCAGATTCCTTACTGGCAGGAACTTGAGTTATCTAAAAAAGAAACACAAGATACTTAGGGTGGTGGGGACAAAGGTAGGTGCAGATTCGTGTGTGTGTGTGTGTGTGTGTGTGTGTGTGTGTGGCCAGAGCACAATCCTGGCTGTCATTCTTTAGTCATTAAAAATTGGATTTGTGGTTGTGTGCACGTGCTGCAGCACACATAGGGAGGACACTCAGTATTCAGGAGTTGATTTTCTCTGTCTGCCTTTATGTGGGTTCTGGTGATTGCGCTCAGGTTGTCAGGTTTGCTCAGCAAACACTTCTAGATGAGCCGTCCCATCAGGTGTGATGGCTCTGCATTTTATATACATGGATTACAGGCTGAGAGTCTGAATATTTGTCAGTCTCTTTGCCATACCTTGTTCTTGTCCTGCTGTCTTCCTGAGAGAGCAGGAAGTGCTCCCTCCTTGTCTGGGAGTGAACTTGGGTGTGTGGGGGCTGGAGTGGACGGTGGCTTGTAAACTAGGTGGTTGGTGGGCAACAAACAGGGCTTGACTAACATGTTCAGGGGCAAGTGCAACCACAGCTCATGGTGGGTGGGGGTTTGGAGGTGTCCCCAAAGGCTGATGCTATTCTGCTCCCCCAGCCAAGAGGACAAGTGACCATGATCTCTTGAAGCCACCACTGCCCACCTTAGAATGGACCCAGCAGAAGCTTTCCCGTTTCTCTTTTGAAACAATCTCTCTCCCTGGTCTGAACTCACCAAGTTGTCTAGGCTTAGGGATCATACACCCTAGTGAGGCCAGCTCACTCTTTCAGCAGCGGGAGTTCAAGCACACACATTAACCTATCTTTGTACGTGGGACCTAGGGACCTGAACTCAGGTCCTTCTGTCTGTATGGTAAACACTTTACTGACTGACTGAGCCATCTCTCGAGCCCCATCCTTCTACTTTTTGGTGTTAATTGTCAGAGACTCTTGAGAATCTTTGAGAGGGAGGAAGGGAGGAAAGGAAGATACACACACACACACACACACACACACACACACACACACACACACATATAGAGAGAGAGAGAAGAAAGAGAGAGAGAAGGGGTGCTTGGTTTGGTGACAGGCTTTGATGATGAAGTTATAGATTGCTTAATTCATTGTAGATTTTAGCTATTCACACCATCATGGCGTTTTGACTAGTGGGCGAAGAAGACTTGGGCAGCTGGGAGAGGGGGATGAGTTGGGCAAGGGGTAGAAGAAGAGTTTTAAAAAATGCTCTCATTCAGATGGAATTTGCATTGTGTTTGGCATTATTTGGTAATTGTCTTTGGGACATTATGTCTAATTGCCAATTTGGAAATGTAATTGGCACTCCAGGGCCAGAATGGATATACTTAATGTCCTCAAGCTGAGCCTGGGAGTCATCTTCCTGTACGATCTTATTACCTGTGTAACTAATGCGCCTATACGTGGCCAATGCTGAAATTATTTAAAACATCTTATTTACCTTTTTCTTCTTTTGTTTTTGTTTTTTAAAGTATTGAGTATAGAACCTAGGGCCTTAAGCATGCTAGGTGAGTACTCTACTTCTTGAACTATATCCTTAACTGTTTTTCCATTTTAATTTGTGAGCACGTGTGTGTGTGCACGCATGTGTGTGGGATCTTTTCTGAGACAGTCTCCTATGTAGCTCAGGTTGGCCATGAATTTGTGATTCTTCCCGTCTCTCTTCCTAAGTGCTGGCATCATGGGTGTTGCCACCAACCCTGACACCCCCCGTATTTTGCCCATGCTGTTTAATTGGCTTTTCTTACCTGGTTTTCTTGAGAGCCCAGATGCAGTGGATTTTGAACCTTAAAATGGCCACCAGCATTCCTTTCTTCTCTGCCTTCTATCTGGTTGCCTTCCCCCTTGCTCCCTTTTTCCACAGTATTTTCTCATTCTGGGGAGCTTCTGTGGAACCCGGCATCATTTAATTTTGGTTTTTAAAGACACACACTAGAGCACAGTGCTACCATTCAGGCAGAGCTAGTTACAGGAAGTGCTGCATGATTCCTATATGGTCAAAGTTTACGTGGAAGATACACACACACACACACACACACACACACACACACACACACATACATGTTGACTTGTAAAGCTGGATGTGGTGGTGTATACCTGTAATCTCAGCACTTGGGAGGCTGAGACAGGAAGTTCCAGGTGGTTCTACAGTGAGACCTTGTGGTGGGGGAGAGGAAGAAAGATTGTGACTGGAAATTAAGATCTCTCCTATACAGGATGATTTCTGGGGTCCTAATTTATATTTTAATATCACTATTTTAAATATTTATCATTATTATTATTTATGTATACTCACATGTATCTGTGTGCATATATGCTACCAGAGTCCAGAAGAGGGTGTGTGATACTCTGGAGCTGAAGTTACAGGTGGTTGTGAGCCAACTGATGTGGTTATTGGGAATAGAACTCAGGTGCTCTGAAAGAGCAGAGAGCAGCCTTAACCACTGAGCCACCTCTCAGCCTACCATAATGTCGTTTGCATAAGAAGTTTGGTGCAAGGTTTTCTGGGATATTCTTTTCAGAATTGTTTCTAATTGTAGAAAGCCATTCAGGTGTGATGGCTCTGCCTTTGACACACATGGATTACAGGCTGAGAGTCTCTTTGCCATACCTTGTTCTTGTCCTGCTGTCTTCCTGAGAGAGCAGGAGGTGCTCCCTCCTTGTCTGGGAGTGAACTTGGGTGTGGGAGAGCTGGAGTGGACGGTGGCTTGTAAACTAGGTGGTTGGTGGGCAACAAACAGGGCTTGACTAACATGTTCAGGGGCAAGTGCAACCACAGCTCATGGTGGGTGGGGGTTTGGAGGTGTCCCCAAAGGCTGATGCTATTTTGCTCCCCCAGCCAAGAGGACAAGTGGCCGTGATCTCTTGAGGTCACCACTGCCTGCCTGCCTTAGACGTGGCCCCGGCAGGAGCTTTCCCGTTTCTTTTTGCTTGTGACCCATGTCTGGGTACCCAGAACAAGTCCAGAGTAGTGTATCTCGGATCCTGATGCAGATCCTGGATGGCAAAGACGTAGGTGGTGTGTAGATATGGTCTACTCTGTGACCATGTCAAATAACCTTACCTGTGATGCTTCCGTGCAGGCAGCTAGTACCCCATTCTCCTGAAACTGTAGGGTCCCCTGCTTTCTAGTCTTTGGCATTTGGAGGTGCCTGGTCTCTAGTCTGCCTGATAGTTGTGACTGTGGAGATCAGTTTAGTCTTGCTGCGAACTGTGTGTGTGTGTGTGTGTGTGTGTGTGTGTGTGTGTGTGTAGACATGGGATTATGGGAGGAGGAAAATGTCTAAGGAAAGAAAAAGGCTGTAGAAAGAGAGGGATATATAGATATATGTGCCATAAAAGCAGAAGGATGAACTATTCAGAGGGAGAAAGGGGACCATCAGGGGTGAAGAATGAGGAGGATGCTGAGGGAGGACAAAAATAGAGCATAGTGGAGTGTTTGAAAATAATGTCATGTGGAACCCATTTCTTGGCTTGCTAATTAAAATTCACTTTAAAGAAGAGCTAGAAAAAGAGAAGACAGACAGGCACCCCCAGAAGCATACAGGAGATGATGGGGTGGCCAGAAAGATTCAGGGACAGTCACACCAGGAGCGATGACACTTCTCCCTGGGGAGCTGGAGGCTGGATCCATGTGTGACTGGCAGAGTTTGTTTCCAGACCCCTCCCCTTGGCCTTATTTGAATTTGTCAGGTCGCCTTACCTCCAAGGAGTGGAGCAGACAGTAAGAAGCCACTGGGCCCAGGGATTCTGTCTCTGTAACATCAGGTTTTCAGACACGTTTTCAGTTAACTGGGCCCTGTGATGATCACTGTGGGCCAGCAGCAGCTCCCTTTGCCTCATCTTTGTGCACTTCCTTCTCGGTGTCTACAGGAGCTGTGCTGGTGGCCTGTGAATTACAGCCACCACGGCCGAGCAGGTGACAGATTCTTAAGGTGTGCGGGAAGGATGCTGCCAACCAAACCCACAGGAAATCGCAACAGTTCGTGTAGCTCTTAAAAAAAAATCCGTTTCTTATGCTCATATTCATTTGCAACCTGTTTTCCTCATGAGATTTATTCTTTGACTTCAGTGTTTTACATTTTTGCCCTTAATTCTGAGTACTGTATGTTCATTTTACAGCGCAGAACATTGTAGAGATGGGGAATGTAGGGCAGACAGAAGCATTAAATAAAAAGGATACTTCACATCTGCTGGGATGAGTACTGTTAAAAAAATTCAGAAAGATCCCAAGTGTTAGAAGGTAGTAGAGAAATTGGAACCCCTGGAAGCTAGAATGGAGGGATTTTACAAAATTAAAAATGAACTATGATGGTTCAGTGTCTCCATTTTTGGTCTATGTCCCATAACTTAAGAACAAGGACCTGAATGGTCTCTTGTATGCTCATACTGAGAGCCATGGGCAACCACCCAGAATCTACCAGAAGACAAGGCGAGAAATCAAATGTTGCATGGGCACACAAGGGTTGTTGTGTGGCTGTAAGAGGGAAGGACTTGGAGTATGGACCCTCCAGTGCATTGAGCTAGGAGATGTAACCTAGACATGAAAGATGGGACTCTGCTCCAGCGAGGCACCTAGGATTGCCAAACACAATCACAGAAACTGGTGGGGTGGTCACTCACATAATGGGCTCAGAGTTTCAGCTTTGCGGAAAGGACTTGCACACTACTGTGAATATGTTCATTACTACTGAGCGGGACAATAATCAGCAATTAAGGATTTAGATTTTTAGTTTGTCTTAGTATTTTCTGTGTGGATGTTTAGCCAGCATGCATGTTTCTGGGCCATGTGCATGCAGTGCCTCTGGAGACTAGAAGACAGCACTGGGTCTCACTGGGACTAGAGTTACAGATGGTTAGAAGCAGCCGTGTTAGTGGTGGGATTTGAACATCAATCTTTTGGAAGGGTGGGCAGTGCTATTAACTGCTAAGCTGTCTTTACAGCTCCAAGAAGCCCCAAAACCAGCTTATTTATTTCTAATATTTTTTAATAATTATTTTTGTAAATCTAACATTTGATAGGTTATGGCAAGAGATCTTGACTTGGAGGCTAACCTAGGTGGAGATACAGTGTCAAAATAGGGCTGGGGAATGTAACTCAGTGGTAGAGCCCTTGCTTCAGAGGCTCCCTTGTTTAATTCTTAGCACTGAATGCACACGCGCACATGCACACACACACACACACACACACACACTCACTCACACTCACACACACACACACACACACGCACAGACACACACACACACACTCACACTCACACACACTCACACACACAGACACACACACACACAGACACACACACACACGCACAGACACACACACTCACACACACAGACACACACACACACACACACACGCACAGACACACACACACACACACACACACAGACACACACATTTTTTCAACAAGGAAAGAATTTTCTCCAAACCAAAACACACCCCTGAAGTTAATCAGTATTGTCTGTGGATCTGTTTACTTCCATGCCCAATTTCTACTGTGACCCCCATTGACCATGGCTTTTCATTTTCTTTCTTTGGGCATTCAGGCCCTTCAGAGGCCTCTGGCCTTGTTGGGTCAGATCCACACAGCCAGCTGCAGCATGGGCAGTGACCGTCTTTCTGCCCAGAGTCTGTTTTACTGGAGTTTTCCCTTTGTATATGTCTGTAGTGTCCAGGACCCTGTGTCAGCCTCTGTACCAGTGAGAGGTAACCCCAGCCCACCTCTCCTCTCAGAGGACAGTTAAGGGCTGAGCCATCTTAGAATTTTGACATTGACACATGACACAGGGCAGCTATTGTGTCTCAGACAAGGCGTTGTCTGGGTCTTGGTCTTCTTAAATATAGATTGCTCTTGATTTAATGATTTTTTTAAAAAAAGTACAAAGCCACTTAAGTCAATTTCAAAGATATCATTTTTACCTTTTATGAATTCCATTACTTGAGGCAGTAGACCCAGGGAGTGGATTTCGCTCGATTAAAAATCACAAACATGGACTTTGACGTGTTCCCAAAACTTTAATACTGACTTTGATGAGGAGGCAGTCGGGATTGCCAGTGTGAAGCCCCATTGGAGCGGTGCTCAGTGGCTGAGAACGCGAGCTGCCATTGAAGAGAACTGACTTTGCTTCCCAGCTCTCAGGTCATACAATTGCTTGTCACTCTGGCTCTTCTGGGGACATGCACTTAAGTGCATGCACACTGTCCCCCCCCAGACACCCACACACAATTAAAAAGTAAAATATAAATCTTAAAACGTTTAATCAGAGGACATTGGAAATACTATTATGCCTGCATTTTAAAAAGTCAGATCTTGGGGAGAAGGGAGGTGTGTGGAGGGGTCCTGGGAGGGATGGAGGGATGGGAGGCTGGGTTTGGGATGTGATGCATGAGAGAAAAAGAAATACAGAGAAAACATTCTGAGTTCGGTTTTTGTGACTCTGTTATTACTTTTGATGACACAGCTGCATGACTCTTGAAGTTTTATTTTGACTCTTGGTATGGAGAAAAGTCAAGTCATCTTACATTGTAGTCTATAAATAGGCTGGGATTATAGGCTAGCAGTGTTTGATTGAAAAGAAGGCCACGAGAAGCAACTCACTTTGAAGTTTTCCCTCAACTCATCCTAAAAGGCAGCCCTGAGCCAGAGCGGTTATCTCTGTGCTGTTCTGTGGAGCCTTCCAGCTGCCCAAAGTCGGGGAAGGTTACCAAGCCGCTCTGGCAGGAGCAAGCACTGGGAGGGGTGATCCCCAAATGTCAAGGTGCTCCCTGAAACAAACTTCCCCCCATTCATAAACAGCCAGCACATTGGGACTTACTGGAATTGTTCTTTTAGATTATATAATATCCATGTGATATTACCAGGGCCATGAATTAAATTTTAACTTGTCACAGATAAATGATGTTAACAGTTTGCAGATTCACAGGGTACAAGGCTGCTCTGGGGCTTGTTCAGCACACCAGTCATCGTCGCAAAGCCCAGACCAAACAAACAAAACCAAAACGAAGCAAAGGGAAGCACAACTCCTCATACCTGCCGAAGACCCTTTTACATAGGAGTTTAACCCTTCCTGGATGTGTGTGTGTGGTGTGTGATATATGTGTATTGTATGTATGTGGAATGCGTGTGTGTGCATGTGTGTGTGTGTGTGTGTGTATGTGGTGTGTGTGTATGTGGTGTGTGTATGTATATGGTATGTATGTGGGGTGTGTGTGTGTGCATGTTTGTGTGTGTGTGTGTATGTGGTATGTGTATATGTGTATGTATGTAATGTGTGTATGTATGTGGTGTGTGTGTATGTATGTGGTGTGTGTATGTATGTGGTATGTGTGTATGTATATGGTATATATGTGGTGTGTGTATAGTGTGTGTGTATGTGGTGTGTGTGTGTGTGTGTAGGTGATTTTGACTATGTATTTTTTACAGAATACATTTAGACAGTAGAGATGGCAACTGCAGAATGGAGTGCTCAGTTCATGGGCAGGAGGCGGATATGACAGAGATTTTCTGTTTTCATTTTCCCAGGGACATGACGACGTGAGCACCTCGTTTTTTAACTGATCCCTTTTTTAAATCAGCAGCTGAAATGCTAGCATGCTAATCTCTCCTGAGTTGCATGGAAACTAATAAAACCACGAAGGCTTCTATTTGTGCTCTGTGAACACAGACGGTAATGAAACCAAAGCAGCCATCTCCAGGGGTGATGCTATTTAAATGCCAGGCAGGGCTTGAAAATGATTTTAATGGTGGAAACAGAAACCAGCTTGTGAGATGTTGCTGCTCATTCTCCCCCGTGTCTGTTTACTTGTATCTTCTCAGACAACACACACACACACACACACCACCACCACCACCACCAAACAACAAGGAATATCTTAAGACTCAAGTGCCATTTCTTCATGAGGTGGGAGGTCCCTGGGCAAGTGCAGAGAATGCCACAATACCAGGATTTAAATGAATCTGAAGCGTTGGTCAGATCTCCTAAGGTGTTCCCCCTTTCCCTACTCTTAATAAGTAGTCCTGCAGGGTTCACCTCCAGAGCTGGTGTAAGATTTCTGTAACATAACACAGAGCTGCGTTTTACATCTATGGCCCGAATGCCAACCCCTGTGTTCGGGTATCTAGAAGCACGAAGTAAATGTCTGGGTGAGTTTTGAGCATTATCAGTCTGTTTAATCACGTGTCCTTCAAATGGATTAAACGTAAGATACATAATTCAGACATGTTTTTAGAAGGTTGAGTTAGCGTTTGGGGAGATGACTCAGATATTAGACTTCTTTCTGTTCAAGCATGAGGGCCTGTGCTTGGAACCTCAGAACATATATGAAAGCTACATATTGGCCACAATGGTCTGTAACCCCAGTGCCCGGGAGGCAGAGATAGGTGGACTAGCCAGCCAGTCCAGCTGGAGCTATGAGAGACCCTAGCTCATGAAATAAGGCAGAAAAATGATTGAGAGAAACACTTGGTTACTGAGTTTTGTGGACCCCTACAGACAAGCACTCCTACACACATGCAGGCATACATGTAAACCATGCATACACACATCCCAAACACACACAGACACACACACACAGCATGGAGAAGCAGAAACGTTAGATGACACTGACCAGCCAAGTCTTCCTGTTAAGCCACAGAGCTGTAGATCCTGATGCAGAACAGGGCCCATTACTCTCTCATCTCTGTGTGCTACCCGAGTCTTTCTCAGACTCCGTTCTTTCCTTCTGTCACATGGGGTTCTGGGAATTGAACTCACAGTGTCAGGCTTGGTGGCAGATGCTTTACCTGCTGAGCAACCTCACGGGCCCCACTCTTTCAAACTCTGAGACTTCTGGTGATGGGTGGGAAGCCATGCAAGTGAAATAGATAGATCTGAGTTCTCTGGCTTATTGAAATGATGTTGCAGGACAGAGAGATTTAGGAAACCTCTCAGTGGGTGTGGTCCCCCTTGCCTTAGAAGGGTCACTCCCTGACCTCTGGACCTCCTTAGCCTGAAAATACATTATTGTACCCCCCTCTCTCAATTTCTTTCTAGATAGTTGGATATCATGACCTTTTGCATTCCAAACCCTGTGGGCAGAATATTTGGAAGTTGGAGATGGATTGGTCAGTTAGCAAATCTTTACAAACAAGATTGTCCTTTACCCAGGGGTGTGGAGATCATGTGAGACCTTTCTTTTTGGTAATGCCAGTGGTCACATTGGATGATTGCAGGGATCCCCCACACATTGTAGTTATGAGCAGTGACCCCTGGAGCTCTGCACTGTCCAACCTGTGTATCCGTAATGCTTGTCTTGGCAAGCAACTAGCTGGGCCAGTACTATGAACACACAGAAGAAATAAGAGCTGCTGTGTACCACCCCCAACCCTTACTGTCAAAATGAGAAGGCAGAGCACCAAGAACTTGAGATCCGGAGAAGGGAGAGGGCGTGGCATTGGCCAAAGAGGGAGGGGCCAGATGAGCCCATTGGAATTGTGGGATTGGGATCACCCTCCAAGCCTTGCCCCTCAACACGCTGTTTCTGTGTTTTCTGATCACGGTACTCATGCCCTGGCACAGCAGGCTTCCCTGGTTTTAAGCACAAGCTTCGAGAAGGCCTCATGTTCACATGTCAACCAGGTGCGTCCCTGTGGCCCACGGGCGAGAAATAACAAGACCCTGAGGATTTAGAAGCGGCTCTCTGCAGCCAGCTCTGCTGTTTTCAGCTGCCACCCACAGCTTCTTCTGTCCCAGGTGTTTGTCAGCACAGCATCCTGTGTGTGAGGCGGAAGTAGCTATCAGAGGCCATGCCTTTCTCATCCAGGCCATGGCTGGCCCTCCCCACCCTGCCCCAGGCAGGGTCGTCAGGATGGCCCCAGAGACTGGCAGGCTGGGTGAGAAAGACAGGTAGAGGTAGAGAAAAGATGGTTGCCATTTACTGCCTCTTTTCGGTCTCGAGGTTTTGGGCAGCTCTTCACCCAGAAGAAGCTTAACAGTATCTCTCTGGCTGTGGCTACATTGTGCTGCAGATCTGAGCTATATCCCTGTTGCCAGGAGACCTGGTGATAGCATAGGAGAGCATGGTTCAGGAAGGTCTAGATGCAGTGGAAGGTAAAGATGGCCTTCCACGGCTTTAGGTGGCCCAAGTCTTCGCCTCCAATCTTCCACCTTCTTACCCCTTGCAGATGAGTTCAGCTGGTTAGGATCGTACCTCCTGGGGGAAGGGGCATCCTTCCTCTCTTCAGCCAGTCTTTCTTTTCCTCCTTGGCCTGCATTGGCATCTGCTGCAGTGGGCATTTCTACTCCCGTGTGGGGTGCTCCCTGTGTGCGGACTGCTGGATTTTCTCTTTGGCTCTATGCCTGGCTGGTGGTCCTGAAAGATGTTGGTACCTTAGGATCACATCATGGCTGTTGATCTTCATAGAGAGTCGTGGGTGCACCTTAGCTCTCTTAGCTCCCATTAATTTATGCCTTGGCCTTGTTGCTTTTGAGTCAAGGCTAGCTGTGCAGTGCTCTGAACAAGTGGATGGGGCAGAAGGATGTAACTTCCTGGGCTGAGTGGGAGGATACCTTGGTGTTTCCATTTGTTTCTTGGGACACTTGTTCTCCGGAAATCAGTGGCCCTATGCAGGGTATCTGACTGCTTTGAAACCACCATTCGTAAGTCCATGGTCTTAGGAGAGGCCCTGGAGGGAGGGATACTATAGGAGCAGAAGGGAGACAGGAAAAAGACAGAGGAAGTGCAGTGAGTGTGATGGGGAGGGGTAAGGAATGAGTGTATGTGTACTAGGTGCTCATGAAGACACCATCTTGGAACTTAAGCCCCACTTATGCAAATCAGAGGCCAACTATTCAGCTGATTGCTCCATGCATTCTTGCTTTCAGCGTAAGACCAAGAACAAGATGAAATGATTGGTTTTAAGCCACTACATATATATTGGGGTGGTTTGTCTGCAGTAGCTGACTGGAATGGGTAGTAGTTGCTAGGGACTTTCCTTAAGACTGAGCTTTTGTTCTCCCGCACAGCGCCTTTCACATTGCTCCATGATACTCCCCTGTGGACAACCTTCCCTGTGGCTGACCATAAGCATAGCCGATATGGCTTCTGGATCACTCTGCTGCTTCTAGGCCAGTGGTCTTTCCATGGTGTTCCTTGATTTGCTGCTCGCTTCCTTGTCTTACCCAGTTCCTCATGGGTTGCATTATAGTGTCCAGTCTGTGATGCATGCTGTGGTCATGAAAACACTGAACTAGCTGCAAGTATTAGTCAGGCTAGGTCAGCTGCTGTAACAAACAGCCCCACCAGTTTAGTGTTTTAAGGAACCTCTGCTCATATCCCAAAATGCAAAGAGGTAGCCTCATTCTGAGCTAGGGCCTCTTAAATTCAGAATATGTGAACCTGGTGGTCTGTCCTGAAGTTAGACAAAAGTGAGCTTAAAACCCACTCCTACCTTCCTTGGGGAGTTGACTGATGTCCAATTCAATCTCCATGTATAAACTGAACTCCAAAAATACCAGCCCATGGAGGTTTTGAGGAAATTCAGAAGGTATTTAGCATTTTGTAAGCTCTGAACAAATAGCTGTTAGTTTAGGTCAGCAGCACTGACCTGTGGGTCATGACCCCCCTTTGGGGGGTTGCATATCAGATGTCCTGCATATTTACATCACAATTCATAACAGCAAAATTATAGTTATGAGGTAGCAACAAAAATAATTTCGTGGCTCAGGGTCACCACAGCAGAAGGAACTGCATTAAAGGGTCACAGTGTTAGGAAGGTTGGGAACCAATGATTTGGATGGTTCCTCTCCCTCAGTTGCCATGGCTTGGATAGCCGAAATGAGGAAGAGGAGGACCCTGCAGGGAACTTGGCATCTAAAGGCCAGCAGGAAGGTGGATACTGCCATCTGTGTATTAACAGTAGAGCCAGAGCTTAAGGTAAAAGAAAAATGGAAATGCCTCTTTTCCTCTACTTCTGAACCTACACTCACTACCACCTTATGAAGGAAGAAGGAAGGACTATAGGGAGAGCAGAGGAAAAAAGTTTCCACTCCAAAATCTCTCCTCACTTTAGGGCAGGAGCTCTAGCTCAGTTGGTAGAATCCTAGCATTTATGCAAACCTGGGTTTACTATCCAGCAGTCTACAAACCAGCTGTGGTGGAATATGCCCTGTCATCCCGGCTCTTGGGAAGTGAAGCTCGAATTATCAGGAGTTTGAGGCCAGCCAGGAGTTTAGACCACGTGAAACTCTGTCTCAAAGACATCACTTTAAAGGGGTTCATGTTAGAAAGCCTCAGCTTACCGAATGTTGACTTCACCCGGTGGTTCTGAAGCTCCCCTGTGACTCTACACATGTTTTTTTGTATGAATCTACCCTGTGTTTTATATGAATCTTGATTTTCCTCCTGAATGGTCTGTCTCGTACCTTCCACGTTCTCAGGCAGATGAAGACAAATGCGGGGGTTGGGGAGGCTTTAGAGGGCACAGGTGCTTCTCTCTTGGGACAGAACTTTGTTAGGTTCCAGAGCCTGGACATGAGAATAAGAAGTGAACAAGTGGCCCTGTGTGCCTTAGGAGCTGTCCTATGGGGTTCTGACCAGAAGGAGATAGGACAGAAAGACCCTTGGGAGGAAGGACCCAGGCAGGGAAGACTCGGGCAGTGCCCTTCTTAGGAATCTGTCTCTGACTCACAGAGCTGGGTCAGGCACCTGTTGCAAGGTTTGCATAGCACCTGGTATTTGTCCTTAAACTTTGCTTTTTTTGTTGGGGATTATGTGTACCGAGACACACAAAACTTGTTTCTGTACACTGGATTCCTGGAAGACTTTCTTCCCCACCTCCAGCTTCATTCCATGGCAGGCTGATGTTGCCACTGTCTGAATTAGGCAAATTCTTGGCTCATGGGTGTCTTGCCCCACACTTGGGCCAGGTTGGGAAGAGGGTCCCAAGAGTGTTACTCACAGTGTTTTCAGGGGAGCCTGTGGTGGAGTTGAGGCAGTGTGAGAAATGAACAGGGTCTTCTTCATTGTGTGGTGAGATGGAAAGGAAGCAAATGTGCCTGGGATTAGTTCTCGTTTCCTCTGACAGGGAGTTGCCTGGTCTTTGCCAGCTCTCCTTGAACTCCCTCTTTCTTTAGCTGTAGTGGGAAGACCACCGAATTTCATGCCACATGGGAGATATGCTCAGAACATGGGACCACTGTCAGCATGTATCCAGGCACTGTGTAGGGGAGGATGAGGCAGGCCCTTGAGACTACAGAGCACTTCCTGTACTTGAAGCACCGGCTAGATTGTAAGCTCCTAATGGGACCTGGTGCAGACTCTGCACTCTGGGCTGTGGGATACCGAGCCAGGCAGGATGTGTGCCTTTATCTGTCTCAGTGTTCTCAGCACTGAGCACGTGCTATGACACAAATGGGTACTTAGGAGACGTGAAGTGAGTCAGAGGACAGATGCATATTCAGTAATCACTCACAAATATTCCATGGTAGCTACGTTATCTTTTAGGCAGGGATTCCCCTTGTTGTCCGAAACTGCTTAAGTTTTGAGGGCATTTAGCTCCTTTGGGAGCCAGAGAACAGCCTTTTTAGACCACCTTCACCAGACCCCAGGCTTCAAGAAGGCAAGACTCCCTCCTGGGCTTAGGCATTAGCAGGGGTGTGAGTGACTTGGGGGTGGAACTCCAAAGCTGCCTTACCCTCATTTGCTGGTATCTTGGCAGAATATTCTGGAAGTGTCTCGAGCTTTACTTTCCCAGGAAGAAAGCAAGGCTGTTTCACGTGTTTTTGTGAAGTAAGTGCAGTAATAGCCGTTCCTTGCCAGCCGACAGTCCTCTGCTGCATTTGATGAAACCCCAGATGTGTTTTCTTCTCCACCCTATTCCCATTTTGAAGACACCTCTGCCCAGCTACCTACCAACCATTGCTGAGAGAGGCCACGGTTCTTCTTGCACTGTACATAGCTGAATGGCAGCCACTTGGATAGAGGGGGTGATGTTAACCTGAACAAAAACATCCTGTTGGAGATGAAGCCATGCTGGGCTTCGTTACATATCGGGGAATAAGAGCGCAGGGGTAAACTGTGGAATCTGACTGATAATTAGCCCCTCTGTGCACGCCCACGTGCCAGTCTGTTGCCAAGCTGCCTTCTAAGCGATAACCGTTTGCCAGCCCAAATCAGCCCAAAAGCTTCTATGTTTTTCCTTCTTCACCGGCTGCCTTGTTGGGTCTGATCTTTAGACCAGAGGATTGCTTTGAGGCTAGACAAACTTAAGAGTTCTTTAATGGAGCACTGGGTGCATTGGAGAGGGGGAGAGGAAGAGAGAGAGGGAGTGAGGGAGTGAGGGAGGGAGAGAGGGAGAAGGAGAGGGAGAGGCAGAGGGAGAGAGAGCGTCTGAAGGTAGATAGAGCTAGCCCACTGGTAGGAAGGCAGAGTTGGTAGAGCTCCATCATTGGCCACATTGTTTGTGATGGGTTAAGGAGCTCCCTTGAAGGATAGGTGTTCAGTAGCTGAGGTCCATTCCCTGAAGTCACAACAGCCACTCCAGAAGGTAGAAAATGAGCCAGGACAATGAAAAATTTAGCCTTAGTGTGTAAGCAAGAGCTCCAGGCCATTTGTATCTTGTTTGCGCAATAAACAGCTATCGAATCCCGATTGTGTGCCTGTGTTGGGGTAGAAGGTAAGGAATTTCCAGAAATGAGCCAGCACCAAGAACTTTGTCTTCTGAGGAGTAAATGACCTCGAAGGGCTCCTTGCTGTGGGGAGGGGAACCAGGAGCTGTGGTCGGGGCCTTTCTTAGCAGTAAAGAAATTATAGCCCCGTTTGAAAAAGGAAGCATGGTGAGGATGCTATGAGGCCTTTGACATTGATTGCTTCAGTGGAGGTCTCCTGTTCATACAGGGTATCTAACCCCAGGCGTCAGGGACACAGTCCGGGGAAGGTCACCTATAGGAGTACACAGGCAGTGCTGGTCTTTGAAGGTGAGGAGTCTGGTTACATTCTGTATTCAGGCAGAAGGACTGGGTGGCCATGTGAGGGCTGTGAGGGATCAGGAGGTAGATGAATATTCATGGGTCTTTGACTTGTCTTTTGCTTTCCCTAGCTGAAGAATAACTGTTTCATGAATTCAGTTCCTGCAGCGCAGGGAGGGCGGGGAGAAGAAAACAAAGAAGACTCTAGATTCCCTGAGCAGCCGACTGACGTGGTGCCCGTGACTTTGAAGAACCATGTTTCAGTTTCAGGTTCATGCTCACAAACTACACATATGACCTTTGGAATTTGTGGGAGCTTGGCTTGGTGACTTACCTTTGTTTGGTATCTGCTGTTTATTGTTGGGAGGGTGTTTTGACCTGGCTTAGCTTGGACGTGAACAGCAGAACCAGGAGATACCAGGAAGGTAGTGGGATGCTCATCTCTTGAACCATTACCTTTTGCTGCCATAGTCCTTAAACCAGGTCAGTAGGATAGCACTTGCTTGACTGTTTTGTGGTCTTTTAACTTATCTGGTATCTTCAAGGAGCAACTTCCTTCTGTTCCTCCACCTTGCTTTCCTTATAATTGTCCTCGTCTGGAGGCTGGCTTGCTGTTGTAGCTCCAGAAGGCACATGTTCAATCAAGCTTGACTGGAAAGAAGTACTTTTGTCCCAGCGTTCCTGGTTCAGGATCTGAGGACTGTTGTAACCGGGCTGTCTGAGTGCAGGCCTCAGGGACTGTCCTATCTCTTCTTTAAGGACCCCAGATGGAAAGCAGTGTGTGTAAGTGGGAAAGCACAAGGTGGGAGGTGAGTCCCTAATATGTAGAAGAAGTTTGTGAATCCCATAGCGAAGAACAGTTGGGGATGGGGTGACTGACCCCTTTATTTTTACTTTCTCCAATTGGGTCCTTATCACCTGTGACCTGTATTTTCTTCAGAAGTGTGTGTGTGTGTGTGTGTGTGTGTGTGTGTGTGTGTGTGTGTATGTGTGTGTGTGTGAGAGAGAGAGAGAGAGAGAGAGACAGAGAGACAGAGACAGAGAGAGAGACAGAGAGAGAGACAGAGAAAGAGAAAAAGACAGAGAAATAGAGACAGAAACAGAGACAAACCGAGAAGAGAAGTATGAGGGGACAGAGGGAGTGAAGGAGGGACAGGAGAGAAGTAGAGTGTGTTCATCTGAAAGGATGTGGTGGCTCTATGAGGCATTATCTCTTATCTGTGGTTAGTTTTGAAACCTAAGCTCTGACTTCCTCGTATGATTAACTCAGGCTGAAGTGCTGAGATTTTTTTTTTTTTTCTTTTCTTCTGAGACAGGGTTTTTCTCTGTGGCCCTGGCTGTCCTGGAACTTGCTGTGTAGACCAGGCTGGGCTCAAACTCAGAGATCCAGCACATGCTGCCCCTGCCCCGAGAGAGAAAAAAAATAAAGGACAATTTGTTTACATTTTTTTTTACATATTGGTTGTGTTGTCTAAGTTTTACAGATTATAGCCTAATATAAATGAAAATCTGATTTAATTTTTATTTTGAAAAATTGATTTTAAAACTTTTGAGTTGACAGCTGAGTCTGAGATGGTTCGGTGGATAAAGCACTTGCAGCACAAAAAGAAGACCAGAGATTGAATTCCCAGCACCCATGTGAAAGTTTGTGGGCAGTTGGAAGATGGAGTTGGTGGGTACTTGCGGCAAGAAGGCTAACTAGTTTACCTATGAGAAATCCTGTTGCTACGGAGACAAGTGGTCCAGGGCAATGCCTCACACCTCTGACTATTGTTATTCACACATAAACAAGCATGACTATGTGTGCACACCAGACACATGACACATGCAAGACAAGGAAGGCAACAGCTAAGAGCTGTAAATGTTTGTCACGTGTAGCCTGATTGTTGTGTGCCAAAAATGCCTATTTACCCCACATAGAACACCAACCATGAAACGAATGAATGATGCTACCTAAGGCTAGCTCAGTGAACCAGTGAGTTTGCTGAGGTACTTAGAGGACCACAGGTGAGGAGCTACGTTCCCCTCAGAGGCATCTGCATCACGGAAAAGCCTATCCCAGCGTGGAGTGTCACCCAGGTAAGCTGCATCCTTGGAACTTCCTGCAGAACTTACAAGGTACCCAGGTGTTTGGAAACAGGTGACTGTGAGCTATGGTGAGGTAGAACAGTGTCTGTTGGTCATCAGTTGACCTGCAGTGGCCACAGCCACACAGATAGGGTGAAATGTTTACCAGGTGACTGGGCACCGGTTTTCTTTCCCTGCAGTGACCAATGACCATGGGCTTTAGTACCTTTTTTGCAGTGTGATCACAGGGTATGGTGTTGTGTACCCGCAACCTAGCCAGTCAAGAAGCTGAGGAAAGAGGATTTCAGGTTCAAGGCTAGCTTGGATGATTAATGAAAAGTAAAAGGAGAATAGCCCAGTCAAGTGCTTTACATTGCTTGTCTAAGACCCTGGGCTCCCTTCAGCACTGGATAAAGAAAAGAGGAGATTACCCAGTTCCTACAGTCTAAGAGGTCAGAGTTGTGAATCAGTTTTATTGGTCCAAGGTCAAGGCATCTGAAAGGAGGCCCTCCTTCTTGTCTCCATGCCTCTTTCTCTTACCTTCGAAGCATATGGGTCGGTTCTCTAGCTTCTCCCACTTCCTGGTCTCAGGAGGATCTAAGACTACAGGTAGGGTCCCCTGCACAACCAGGCTGATCTCCTCCAATCAAGATCATTGAAGCACATCAAACAGTACCTTGTGCCGTGAAAGGCAACAGTCATAGCCTCTTGGAATGCGTTAATGGGTCTTTCTCTTGCTGTAACAAAACATGGACCACACACAACTTAAGAGATAAGATTTATACTGACTCATAGTTTTGAGGGTGTCAGGCCATCATGGTGGAGCCTCATGGCCAGGAAAGAGAAGAGGAATGAGAATGAATGTGGAAGGACCTGTGTTATCCAGCTTTTCTCCTTCCTCACCTTTTGGTTCCCTGGGGACTCCCGGCTCATTGGATGGTGCAGGCTGCATCCGGGAAGAGTATTCTCTACTTAGTTAACTCTCTGGAAACTTCCTCACGCACACACCCACAGGAGCACTTCACTAAGCTTCTGTGTGTCACTCAGCACAATCAAGTTGGTAATCAGGGTAACCTAGATTGGGAAGTGGGCCTTAGTGGAACCAGGGTCTGGCACACTGCTGTGTGTAATGAATGTCCCTACAAAGGGACATGGAGGTTGAAGGAATGGGGATGCCTCGAGAGCTGGGAAGCAGGGCTTTGGGAAGAGGTCTGAAGAGCAGCCCTTCAGCTGGCAGAGGCCAGGTCCACGGCGTAGCCTGCCACGCTCCACAGTTGCCTTGCTTCACCCCCTCACACTCAGGGAGCCTAGCAGGCTTCTTTTGTGTCTCTCTTGCTTTCCACCCATACTCCTTTCCAACATGACGCTCGTTCCTCACCCCGGGTTTTCCTTTCTGTCATCTTGTCATTTCTAGCAGATAAACCCTGCTAAGTAATAATTTGACAAAGGTCACCTGCCAATTGCATTACCCACTCAGCTGGTTAGGTGAGTCTGACCTATGCTCTGAGGCAGAGTGCTTCCTGGGAGTGAATGGAACCCACCAGACCATGGCTCTGAGGGTCTGTGAATATCCCTCTTCTCAGAGGCTTTTGCCACTGACCGGGTGTCCCAGAGGACACTTGTCAAGAATTTGTAGGCTGGTTAACATAAACCCCAGATAGGTCTTCCTGCTTCCAACAAGGAAGGCTCTGTGTTATCCCAGGAGACCCAGAGGTGGGGCGATACCGTGCGTTCTGTCACTATAACAAATACACGGGATAATCATCACACAAAGAAAGGGTTTATCTTGGCTTGTGATCATTGAGGTTTCTGTTTGTGGTCAATTGGCTCCATTGTTTTGAGCCTGAGTTGAGTACACTGTGGCAGGAACTTTTGGTTAGCAAAACACATCTCATCAAATCCAGGAAGTAAACAAGAGTGAGGAGGTTTGTGGGTCCTCTAATTTGCTTCAAAGATACCCTCTAATGATTAAAGAGCTCCTGTTTGTGGCTGATAGTATCACCCTGAGATTCAAGCTTCTATCATGTGGTCATTTGGAGGACACTCCATCCAAACTCTACTATACCATCCTTGGGGACAGGTCACTGTGGATGCAAACGTATCTTTCTAGGGTATATTGGGTATCTTCTAAGGACAGGTGGGGTTGCTGCTGTAGGCCTGGGTCTTTCTCTGGAGGAGATGCTTAACTGCTCTATCTCTGTCTATCTCTGTAAAGAAGTGTGATGGAATTCTGGCGACCCATACCTGAAGTCAGCCTGGCCTTTCAACACCTAAGAAGCGACCTAGGGAGAGAGGGCCAGGGTCACTAGTTATCTGTGCTCAGAATGGAAATACCTTATAGATGATTGCTGTGATCACTGCAGAGGGGCTGGGAGATTGAAGTGCAGCAGGTGCTAGCTTATCTGTCCCTGACTAGGGAAGAGGAATACGGGCTCAACTCGGTGGTTTATATGTGTGAGTTTCTGTGCGCCAGTACTTGTCAACTTTGAGTGTTATCCCTCAGATGCCATCCAACTTCTTTTTGGAGAGAGGGTCTCTCATTGACTTGGGGATTGTCAGTGAAGCCTGGCTGGCTGGCTGTGAAGCCCAGGGGTCTGCCTGTCTGCACCTCCCCAGCACTACGATGACAGACACACTCTACTATGTTCTGAGGATTGAACAGGCCCCCCTTGCTTACACAGTAAGCACGTTAGCAAGTAAGCTGTCCTGCAGCCGCCCCGGAGATCTATGAATCCCAGTTCCTTATAGATCAGCTTGATCACAGCAACATTTGGTTCATGCAGTGGCTGCCATCTGAGAAGGGCGCAAGCAGTTTGGAAACCCTCTCTGAAGGTGAGCTGCTTTCCTTCCCATCACCACCTGTGGGTGGACCCCGGCATTTGCTGGAGCCTGGTCTGGAGCAGACAGAAGGTTTGCAGGAAGTGAAGGTCTGCAGGAAGTGGTGGAGAAGCTGTTGCCTGGTTCCATGCTTCAGCTAGGGCTGGAGTGAGGGAGGCTACTCTGGGCTGGCATCCTATTGAGATACTACCGGAACTGTCTCAGTCCCAGAAGGAAGTGTCCCAGGAGATCTGGATGTCCTGTGTTTGGAAGATACTAGGCTGAGGCCAGGGAGGTCTCTATCCCATCAAACACCCTCCAGCCTCCTCCTCAGGAACCTGGAGGCAGAGCACAGCTTTAGCCT
This sequence comes from Micromys minutus, assembly GCF_963924665.1. Taxonomy (NCBI): domain Eukaryota; kingdom Metazoa; phylum Chordata; class Mammalia; order Rodentia; family Muridae; genus Micromys; species Micromys minutus. Next base: position 34,354,454 of record NC_137981.1, read on the forward strand.
CCTGGCCTGGATCCGGCTGCTTCTTAGTTATGTGGCTTCTCAGGATGTTAGTTTCCTCATCTGTGAATGGGAATCAGGTCCAACCTGCTGGGACACTTTTAGGGATTAGGTGGGAACAATGAAGGGGGGTCATTTTATAGCCCTTCCTATCAGAAGGCATGAGGCCAGCTCTCTCCTGCTTTCCTTTTGGCCCTCCTGAGAGCTGTCTCCTGTGCCTGGCTAGCACTCAGTAAGAAAATCCTTCTTGCCAGGTAGCCTTGGGAGGCTTCTAGGTTTTGTGTCCCTGGGTTGCAACTGGGCAGGGTCTCTCGGTTGGGGAACAGGCCTGTCTTCACAGTTCACGGGTAATGGACCGTGCAGTTATCTGTTGCTAGAGCAGTGGTTTATGACCATTCTAGAGTTCTTGGCCTCAGGGCTGGTTTATGGGACTCTGTGTTCTTGGAACCACACCCGAGATTTCCCAGCCTCTTTATAGACTGCAGTGCCATACGGTGGGCATCTGAGGTGGCAGTGAAGTGATGAGGCAGGATCTGGTGCCAGGTGAGTGCCGGGTGGCTCAAAGGAAAGCGCTCCTTTCTAGTCGCCCACTTCCCGGCTGCAAGGCTTGAGGAAGGGAACAGCTTGTCTGAGCTCTGACGTAAGTCACTATCAGGGGCGGAGGGAGAGACTTCGTCTGTGCCTCTGGATTCCTTTTGTTTGAAATGAATGCCCCCAGACTCCAACCTCCACTTCCCTTTACACTGCCCAACAAGGAAAGCATCCTGGGCTACTCTAGAGTTTTGCAAGTGATGACCTCATGCAGGCTAGTGGTCAGCAGCCCCAACTTAGAGCTGAAAAAACACTGGTTCAAATCCTGCCCTCACTGTCTAACTGCTTTTGTGTGGGGAACACATGCATGTTCAAGTGTGTGTGTGTGTGTGTGTGTGTGTGTGTGTGTGTGTGTTTGTTCCTTAGTAACCTCTGTTTTTGAGACAGGGTTTCTCACTGACATGGAGTTCACTGGATAACTGAGGCTGGAGAGCCGCAGAGACCTGCCCGTGTCCATTTCCTCTGTACTGGGATTTCAAGTGCACAGCACAGTTCTTGGCCAATTAATTAATTAATTAATTAATTAATGGCATGGCTTTAGGGGATGGAATGTAGGCCTCTGTGCTTAGGTGGCAACAACTTTCCCAAAATATCTTCTCAAGCCCTTCAACTGTTTTTATTTTCGCTCCCCAGAATCCAGGGAGTTACTGGCCTTGGATTATAGCTACTTTTCTGAGGATCATGCTATTAGCAGATCCCCAGTAATACTTGTCTTTTTGACTTTCCCATAGTGGTCCCACAAGGTAGGGATGTTGTGGGTCTCTCATTATTAGTGAGAGAACTGCAGTTGAGAACCTTGTCCAAAGTCACTCATCTACAAAGAGGCAGAGTCAGGATTTGAACTCAGGCAGCCCGACTCTCCGTCACCAAAAGCTGTGCTTGTCACCCAAGTTCGTCCTTGACCCAGTAGGCCGCCTCTTACTGTCACAGCACAAGACAACTAGGGAGTCAGGACCTAAGCAAAGAACTCCAGTGTTTCGTTGTGACTTGGCCTGGATGTGGGGCCAGACTCTAGAGAGGGTGTGGGGTGTCTCTTTCCCTTCCGACCAGCTCTACACACGTGCTTAGACTCTGTTCTGCAGGGGTTTTATCCTTGTTCCATATTTGGGTCTTCATCCACTGCTCACGTCCATGATGTGAGGCCTCAGAGGGAAATTCTTCCAGCCTCTTGACTGTGCACACATTTCCACAAGACCCTTTCCTCGCAGCACTCTTAGATAGTGGAGACAGGAAGCCAGGGGGAAAAGAACAAAAAGGCCCCTGGCAAGTCTGGCTTTGTAGGAGCTCCTGAGAACTCTACCATTGCAAATACCATTGCTTGTTGCTTTATTTTTAGCAATAGGAGGGTCCCGGAGGGCAACAGAGGATGTGGGAATCCTATTTTTTGCTAATGGAACCTCTAGCAGTTTTTATGCCTGATTTACTTCCCTCTGTAGTCGGCTATGCCTGCAGCCCTGAACCAACTGCACTTTCCCTTTGTCAAGGAGGAGCAGAGTCGGTGATGTCAACCGCTGGGCTCGCAGTCGATCTCCCTCCTGGCTCTAGCTTCTCTGAGAAGGCAGATGGCAGCTTTCCTGGTTTTCTCCCCTCAGACCTGGGAAATTCTGGTTGCCAAAGTGTAGTCAGCTCCCCTCTGGGATGAATGACCATTCTTTGGAGAAATTCTGGGCTGAGGCAGGTTGATGAGGGGGATTGCTGATCCCACACTGTAGGTCTACTAAGAATGTGGAGGAAACAGGATCCAGTGCAAGGATGACAGTGATAAGATTTGGAACAGGAAAGCATCTTCTAATTTCTAACAGGAAAGTTCTATCCTCACATCTTGCCAATTATAAAGAGCAGTCACTCTAAGGAGACAGTAACCATGTGCTATAAAGCTTATGCAGACTGTTGCCCACCATTATCTAACTATGCAGCATATCAACTGTCCCCCCTTCCTCATGGACAACCACTTCCCGTTCCCTCTTACCTCCAAATACAGTCACCTGTCTCTTCTAGTCTACCACTTGCTGTGTGGTCATTTCATATAAATGGTATCACACGTTATGTGGTCCCCCTTGGTGCTCCAAGTCATGCTACAATAGTGAGCCCTGTCACTGAACATAGGTGTCAGCAGTAGACTGTAGAGCTACTAGGACCTGAAAAGCTAGTGACTTCCCCAACCTGGCTGCTGTACTGGGGTGAGAGGAACAGGCGTGACATTGGGAACTGCTGGTTACATGTGTCTCACAAGTTGGAGTAAAGTCAGAAAGCCCTTCCCTTCAGAGGGTAGGAAACGTATGAAGGACACATTGTTCTCAGAAGACTGTGGTGCAGGGTAGTTTAGGTGCCAAGCCAGGTTAGCATTTGAGGTGGCCTGGATCGTGGAGACAAAGTGACAGAGGCTGTATACTCATTGCCTCTGGTGCTCAGCCCTCGACATTGCTTGGGTCTAATCATTGCCATCACCTGTGGCACCTGCTTTGGTGCTGGGTCCAAGTAGCTTGCTACCTCTCTGGACTAGTCTATATCCTTGAAGACCTTCGCTTTGAGGTCCACATGATTTCTGGCTAAGCCACAGACACATAGACTTCATGGGGAGAGGAGGCACCACGGTGACGGCCTCCAACAATAAGCAGATCATTGAGATTAGGCTGTGGCCTCTCAAGTCCCCATGACTCCTCTTTTGGAACCAGAGTAGAAGCCACTTTATCTGGGGCTGATGGGAATAAAGTAGTCCATAGACATCTTGGTGCCCAGATTTTGGAAGGAGAGAAAAAAATATGTCCATTCTAGGTGTCCCCACCTAAGGTGATGTACCAGAGTGTGTATGTGGAGGTCAGAGGACAATTTGCAGAGAATCGGTTCTTTCCTCCCACCAAGCTCAGGTCTTCAGGCTTGGTGGCAAGTGCCTTTTACTGGCTGTGCCATCTTGTCACATCTGAATCTTTGCCTTTAAATGACACAGATGTTCTTCCTTTTTACCCCAGTGAAGGCAGTTACCCTCCGAAAGGCATAGGATGGTATTTGGTGGCTGCTGTTGCTGGATGTGAGTTATTGGTCCAGTGTGGGACCTGAAAGAGAACCTTCAATAGTGATCTTCCAAGGCATCTGGGTCTCTTAGAGGTGTGAGGCTGTGCCGGGCTCTTGGGCTCCCATTTCTGAAGGTGTTTTTGGAGGTGGAGAGGGGTAGTTATGAAAGCCTTCCTTGTCAGGCTTTGCTGTGTGTGAGGGCAGGGATGAAGTCTGGACCTTGCTTTGCAGATGAGAAAACTGCCTTTGCTCAGTGGGAGGCATCTTTGACCACATCAACCTGGGGAGAGCCATTAGATGCCCCCATTATGTAGCTGCTGCTGTATTAAGTAGCATGACAAGCAGTTTGATTTCCTGTAGCCTGGGTGGCCAAGAGTTAGAGTGGAGTAAGTATAATGATTGGGATCTGGGGTCCTTGATATCACCTGGGTTCTGCCACCTATGGACTCCAGGACCTTGAACAAGGCTGCTTAACTCTGTGTTTTGTAAGAAGCCAGTGTATCCTAATGTTTTGAGGACTAAAGGAATGTCAGCCTCTAAAGGATGCTAAACCAGTCTTGCCTGCCTTCTTCCCCTCCCCCCTCCTTTCTCCTCCTCTAACTCCCCCTTCTCTTTTTCTCTTCCTCCCCCCTCACGTTCCCCCTTCCTATTCTTTTGGATTGGCCTCACTGCCACCATTAAACAGCTGAGGAGGCTCCAGGTCACCTTCATCAACTGTAAAGATCTCTTTGTGTCCAGTGTCCAGGAGGGAATGTCCACCCCTCTAGAAGTAACCAGGGGTCAGAGTGATCCCTTATGCTCCTGAGGAGTGATGTCATCAATTGCTTTCCATGGTAAGAAGTTCAGGCTGTGAGGATGGGCTGGCAGTGACCTAGTCTAGACTGGATGTTCCAGTCACATGTTGGGAGGCCTACAGAGTTTTAGGGACTGGTGGGAGTTTAGGATGGAAAGAAACCAGGCAAAGCAGAGTTGTATAGTGGGAGAGGAAGGGCGCACATGGGGAGGGGGTGATGTTGATGGGCTCTGGAGACTTAGGGAGGGGGTGACAGTTTGCTCTGGGTCACAGGGATTTCTCAGTATGACACTGAAAGCCAGTATTTGGATGGTGACATCCCATTGCTTTCTAGAGTTCTGCCAACCCAGATGAAGGGAATCTACCCATGTGCTGATCCCCCTAACAGTTGAAAACACAAGGAACTCTATTAAAGGGTTGCAGCACCAGGAAGGTTGGGAACCAGTGTCATAGAGGAAGAGAAAGGTCTGGGATGTTAATACGTCCTTAAGGACATGTTCTCTTCCCCCAGTGATCTACCTTCCTTCTGCTCACCACCCAATATCACACAGGCTGGACACTGAGCCTTTAACACAAGGGCTTTAATGGAACACCAAGATCCAAACTATAGCACATTCCGTTTTAATTAAGAATAAACAGTGCCCAGTGTCACCTCTTTTTCAACATTGAACTGAACCAGTGCAATTAGATAAGAGATGAGCAGGAGAGGCACACACTTTGGAAAGGAAGAGATAAGGGTGTCTTCACTGGCTGCTGATCCAGTCATGTGGCTGGAGGAAAGCCTAGAGTCCAAATCTGCAAATTATTAGAAGCAATGAAGTTCAGCCAGGTAGCCAAAGGTCGAATGCCAGATGCATGGCTTCCTAAGAGACTGAGTCTTTGGATCTGGGCATTACCTAGTTGGGCATTATCTGGACTGTGCCTCCTGACTTCTGTTGGTACAGTGGGACAAAGTACTGTGTCACATATGTCTATCCACTATGCATGACAGATCATGTAGTATGTGTGCCCACGTATACCTGTATGTGTCTGTTTGTGGCATGCACGTGTGCACACATGTGTGCGTGTGTGTGCTTGCCCACACATAGGCTGTGAAGATCACAGGTTGATGTTAGATGTATTCATCAGTGGCTTTCCACCTTACTTTTGTGACAGGGTCTCTTAGTAAAACTGGAGTTTGAGCTAGACCAGGTGGGCACTGGGTCCCAGGACCTGCCTCTTCCCTTTCACCCCACAGCTAGTGTTACAGCTGTGTGCTAATGTGTCTTGTTCTTGATGAACTATGGGACATCTGAGCTCAGGTCCTCATGCTGTATAGGCAGGCATTTTACCCACTAAGCCATCTCAGAGCCTGTTTAATCCACTTAATTGTTTATTCAGTTTTTGAGATAGTGTCTCACTACATAGCATTGGCTAGCCTGGAACTTACTATGTAAACCAGGCCAGCATTGACTTTGTTGATTCGTCTTTCTCCAGCCCCCAAATACTGGAATCACAGGAGCATGACACAGGCCTAGAAGAGACAGTTTTAGTTTTACAGAGGATGAACCTGTGTTCTAGAGTGGTTACAGTGACCTTGCCCAAGGTCAGTTGGTAAAGAGGCACACTTGTGGCCTTTCCATCTTCTCTCTCTCTCTCTCTCTCTCTCTCTCTCTCTCTCTCTCTCTCTCTCAATCTCTCTCTCTCTCTCAATCTCTCTCTCTCTCTCTCAATCTCTCTCTCTCTCTCTCTCTCTCTCTCTCTCTCTCTCTCTCTCTCTCTCTCTCTCTCTCTCTGTCTCTCTCTCTCTCCCCGTCCTTTTCAGACCCGGCAGGTTCTAGCAGAGTCTTGTCCTTTGGGTTCCATTTCCAGGACTAGCCAAGACGGTAGGAGGACAGTTTAGGTGTATTTCTTTTAGGACTGGTACATACTCTTTGATTTCTTTTGTGGACTCAGCAGCCAGACTCTCCTCTTTGATTCTGTGAAAGTCTAAAATGCTGCTCTGAGATGCTTTAAGGAAGGTGGGGAGGTAGCAGTTAGACATGGTCTGGGGTTCTCTTTTTTCATTTTTCAGCCCTTGTTTCTCCTCTGCCTCTTCTTACTCCTGTTTATACTTGGCTTTTTGATGCCCCTCCTGCATTCAGTAACGTTGGTGAGCATAATATTAATAAATTGTCGCCTTATATTGTCTTTGGTGGCTCCTGGCTGTCACATTACTCCTTCCCTAAGGGGACCTTTGCTAGAGTCATCCATTCAGTTCTCCAGGCTTGAGATATTTCTGTAGGCTTGCCATTCAGCCAGTGAGAGCTGTTGAAGGCTGTCTGCTCTGCGCTAGGTGGGGGATTCTGTAGGAAGATGGACAAAAGTCTCTTCCCTTTCTGAACTGACTGTCTGGAGGACTAAAACAGCATTCAGCAGAGTCTAATGTGCAAGTGAGTGCTTTAGAGAAAAATCAAAGAGGAAGAGACAGTCTTCCTTATTTTTACATGTATGTATGTATGTATGTATGTATGTATGTATGTATGTATGTATGTATGTATTTTCAGTTGTGTGTGTGTGTGTTTAATGGTGGAGGTCACAAGTGTGTGATGTGAGTGTATAGAGGTCAGAAAACAACATTCATTCTACTACCTGGGTTCTAGGATCTTCCTCAGGCTTGAAGGCCAAATGCCTTTACCTGCTGAGCCATCTTGCTCCCTCTTGTAATTTGAGTTGGGGAATCCAAGGGTGGGAATCACTGAGGTAGGTTCTTATGGAGACTAAAGGACAGACAGACAGAAAGCCACATAGATCTCTGGGAAAGGAGACTTGGGGTCAGTGCCAAGGTCAGGAGGCAGGACAGTACCTGGTCAGGACTCTGGTCCACTGGAGCAGAATCAAGAAGGCAGAGATAAGGAAGGATGAGAAAAAAACAGAGAGATAAAGTCTTAGAGGAGGAGGACAGAGAGGAGAGAGCCTTGTGGGAAATAGTCTGGCAAACTTCTTTCGGCAACTTCCGTTCCTTATTTCATCACCATGGGCTCTCGGTTCCTTCTAACAACCACCGAGTCTTCATGGGGCAAGTGTACCAGGATGCCCTCACTCTTCTTTCAGTGGCTGTTTCTAGGGTGGCCTCTGTTTCCCAACAAGGCAATGCTGTGACCTGAACAGCTCCCTAGTGCGTGCTGCCTTCCCACCTGGTACCTTCTTCTGGGAGATGCACTTCTAAATTGAAAGGTGGGCGTATCTACTTAATTCTAACACACTGCCAAATTTCTCCCCCAAAAAGGTTGCTGCTGAGTTGGGGATGGACTTCTCTTTGTGAGTTCAGCTGCCTGGCTTTGCTTACAGATTGCTAACTTAGGCAGTCTGTGCTGAGGGACATTGTGAGGGATGGCTCAGGATCCTTCATCTGGGGGAAGAAGGTGTGTGTGGCCTTTTGAAGCATGCTGCAGGGAGTGACAGGGCTTGTTCATTTTTGGAGCTTGTATTTACTGGCTGTGACGTCAGGATAGTGAGGAAGATGGAAACACAGCTGTTGCTGTGTTGTCTGCATTACGGCTAATGTTCCATGTGCTTAAAATAAGCACAGCAGCAAGGAAGTGCATGGAGACACATTCGCACCTTGTCAGACTCTGAATCACGTTCCTGGAGTGTCTTCAGGGGAAGGCTGTCTTGCAGCATCCCGACTAGAGGACCCGTGCATGCCTAGTGCCTGCTGGCTCCTCCCCCACCCCTGGGTGTTGCAGAACCAGCTCTTGTAAACTTGGAGGTAGACTTTTTATCTGTTTGATGTCCTCATGTGGATTGTACCAGCGGGCATTTAGGCTGTTTTCCATCTGCTGCAGTTCAAACAATGATTAATCTTGCACATGAGCCTTTTTGCACATGCACCAGAATACATGTTGGGTCAATTTCTAAGAGATGAGTAGACTGTATTGAAAGTGATTTTCTAGTTATGTGCTGATAGACACAACCAAATTGACCTTCAGAGAGCTGTCCCTGTTGGCTGCTGGTACACGTGAGCATCATCTCCCTATACTACATGCAACCTGGGAGGCTGTCCACTATTTTAACATTTGTGAGTCTGATAAATGAGATGCCTGCTGTGTGTCATTTCATTTTGCATTGGTTTTTTTATGACCAAGGACAATCACCTTTTCCAGTGTCCCAAGCAATATTAGGGGCTGAGGGTTTAACTCTGGTCGAATGCTTGTTGAACATTCATAAAAGCTTTGGGTTTCATCTTTAATACTCCCCAAATAACAAAACCTTTCTTCTACTGTGAGCTGCCAAGTCTTTGTACCTTTTCCCCCCTGATGGATTAACGCTCTCTTTCTGACTCTGTGCAGAATGGCTGATCTTAGAGGGATAGTCCACAGTGTGATTAGAAATGCTAGCATGCCTGACAAGAGGAGTGAACGTCTGGGTGTTTGAGAAAATGAGACCTGGTAAACTGTAGGTTTGTACTGTGCTTTCTTCACATTGTAGACTAATCCTCAGAGAGGGTAAAATCAGACATAGTCGAGGACTGTTGGCCTCCGGAGTCCACGTACCTGGGTTCATTTTTTACAGGGCCTCATTCTTTATCCCTTTACTGGCTTAAGGAAGTGTGAGGAAACTTGGCTGTTTTCTATGACATCCCTTTTCTTGTTTGATTGAATTCATAGTCACACTATGTTTTCTGGCAACCACTCTTGTTGAGTTAATGGCCTAGGTCAGGTGACACAATGGCTTTAGCAAATGACCCTTAACTTCAGGAACAGAATATGATAAGAGAGCGTATACTATAGCACCTTTCTAACACCGATTATTCTCACTATGAGGCATTCTTCAAGCATCTAGTAGAGGATGCAGGCTCCTGCTATCTGGGGATCTGCCATATTTAGGTCCCTAGTACACTTAGGGTCTTTGTCTATAGGCAGGAAAAGAGAGGTGTGTGTGTGTGTGTGTGTGTGTGTGTGTGGTGTTCACATGTGCACTCAACCCCATAGCTCCAAGGCCAAGACTTAGCCTCATGATCCACCTTCCAGAGGAACAGAGACCACTGCTGTGTCTGGCCATCAGTCTTGACCCCAGGCACACAGTATGCCCTGGTGTTTTAGTGCCTATGTGGCACTTAGAAATATTTTAGCGTCTCTTCCAGTGTGGTTGCACTGTCATCACAGTTCCATGATGAGGTAACATCGGCACTTCCTACTCCATTTGGTACCCTGGAGACTGATGTCTGGGTGACACTTATCCTACAGGACGCTCGATGCTTAACTACCCATATTAGCTTAGCGGCTAAGCATTCACACAAGCTGGCCTTTTTCAGAATGACAGTCAGTGGTCATACACTCAGGTCTGCTTGGCCAGACAGGCTCTGTTTATAGTGGGTGAGGGAGAACTGGGCTGCCTATGGATGGGAAGCTGGAGGCTGGAACACATTTCCTATCCTTGAGGGAGACAAGAGTGTAAGTAGTCTTGTGTCCTTTACAAAGAGCAGACAAATGGCGGAAGGTGACAGAGTTACTACTGGTGGGAAGGCTTGCCCAACTTGTCCTATGATGTGACAGAACAGCTAGAAACCTGGCATCTTTGAAGGGAGCATCCCCCTCATCCATACTTGGTCATTCTTCTTTTCTTGTCATTTGTGTGGGGTACTAGCATTGAATTCGGGACTTTTCCTTCACACTCTTGTTTCTCTTTATTTTGTTATTTTCAAGACATCTAATGCTGCAGGAGCTCAGCTGTGTTGTCTCATCGGTTCTATTTTGAGCCACAGGGAAGCAAATGTAGGTTGTTTTCATCTCTTGTCTGAGGGGACTGTGCTCCCAGGGGTCCATTGGATGGACAGTGTGAGACAGCTTACACACCCTTTGGATGCCTTCCTCTCAGATGAGGGAGCACATTCCTGGGTTTTCCTGTGTGAATTAGCTCGGCCAAATCCTGTAGAGACAGAAGGATGGGTGCTGTCATGAGTGTTACGGGCTATTTCGATAGCAAGATGGCACCAGGCACATCATGGCCCATGTTCTGGGCCAAATAGTGGCACTGCTCATCAAATGTCTGTCCCACTTAGCTTTCTTTTCTGTACAAGACAAATGACATATTTCCTGCAGCTCTCCCAGGATGCTTATGAGGATCACATGAGATAATGTGTATAAAAGTGCTGTATAAATGGAAATGCAGTTCAAGGTATTATTATATTAATAGTAATGATTGTCATCTGTGATCCTGATGACTCACTTAGGGTGGGAGCCCAAGGAGCTTGTCATGGCCACTGTCACAACTCACATTTTACCTTTCAGCTACAATTATCATGCACCATTTCATTTGATATATTCCTCATCATATGATTCAAGAATGGGGATGGGTCTTGGGGTGAACTAATTGTAGCCTGTTGCTTCACAGATGGGGAGCTGCCATCTAGCAGAGGGAGATGGGTCAGGTCTTTAGACAAGGTTTGAAGCTGTCAGCTCTCACTAGCAGGCTGCTTTGTCTTTAGATTACATTGTGCTATCTTTTCTAAAGGTCTAGAAATTGGAAGCTTTGGGTGGAACGTTTATCCTTTGTCATTTGTTGGAGTTGCAGCCTGATTTATGAGGTTCTGGTGAAGGGTGTGGGCTGTGCTCAGAAAGAAGCTCAGATGCTGAAAATATTGAGCCATAGGATCTAAAAGAGATGGAAGAAGGAACATAAGGGGTTTCTGGAAAGAAGAGACATAGGTCAGTTGTAGACAAAGGAGAAGGAAATGCTTTGCTCCCGACCTTGTTAGACTCCAGTCTTCTTTGCATAGTATCTCTGTCTTTTTTAGAGGCTGTACACATAGGGTACAGATTAGCACTGTGAGGTCTTATACAAAGAGAACACTGATGGAAACAGCATTATAGTGTTCAGAATCCAGCAAAACTGGCTCAGTCTCATTTGATTGACACCTCTGTAGAGAGAATATCTTGTGTATTGTAATGGATGCACCTATCAATTAAAAAGCCTGTGTCCTATGACTTAGGCTAAAAATAGAAGGTGGAACATCCGAGAGCAGAAAAACTTCTGGAACAGAGCCAGGCACAGGAAGACTCACCTCGGAAGATGTGAGGAGACATATGCCTGGTACCTGAGCATCGGTAACCAGCCACGTGGCAGAATGTAGATCAAAATAAATAAGCTATATTAAGTTGCGATTCGAGTCAGAGAAGAGCCTAGCTATATGGCCTAGGTATTTGTAAATATATTTTGAGTCTGAGTCTCATTTCTGGGAGCACGGGGCTGGGAGGATGGACCAGACTCAACTTTTACATACCTCTCCTGGCTCAGGGTCTTGCTTATATGCTAGATGAGGTATCTCTCTGCTTAAAGACACGATTTGTAACAGCTCTTTCTTCCTGGTTACCGCTTTCTTTAGTGGATCCATCATCTAGAATTTTATCCCCCAAAGTTACCAATTATAGTAGAGACATCTAGTATACCCTTTGGCCAGCTTTCCTTAAAGTTCATATCTTATGCAACTGTGGAGCCTGGCAGTGCTGGAACCAAGAATTTCACACTGGTGTTAAACTGTTCACCAAGCCATTGTCTGCAGATTTCTCACAAATTCCTTTCCCAGGATCTACTCTCTAGGTCCCCTTGCAACATCTCCCTGCCATGTCTTCTGAGCCTCCTCTCACCCATCTTTTTTTTTTTTTAATGACTTTGACATTTGCCAAGAATATTGCTTAGCTTGTTTCATAGAATGTCCCTGGGTCCATCTGTTACGTTTTATTCAGTTGATATAGTTTAATTGGTATAAATTGGTATAATTTAAATTTATTTTCAGTTGGTATACAAAAATAATGGATTTCACCATCACATTATTTACACATGTATGGCACTGGGGTATTGCTGCATCCAGTTACTTCATATAGTTCATATTGTGGCTTATCAAGAGTATTGGTTAGGTTTTAAAAATAGAATGTCCCTCAACATGGGTTTGTTTTATATCTTTTTTTCTTTTTTTTTTACCAGTGTCCAAAACCTGAGTTTCACATGACCTTTTCATACGTGTCTTTCTGTGATTTGCTCCTGTGTAGCATCTTTGGATAGTTGACATGTATGGATTTGATCATGTTTATTGGGTTTTATGAATGGGAATGTCAGAACCTTCAGAGCAAGGATCTTGTCTTTCTGGTTTGTTCATGTTCATGAACATCTGTGTACCTGGCACCTACTGTCAGTCAATATTTGCTGAGTGACTGTAAAGGCAGTGAACTTATGCCAGTGGACTGTCTGCTCAAGGAAGAAGAAACAGAGGCTTGTCATTGGCAAAAGCCATATGGACTATGAGACCTCTGGGATCGACTCCCTCTACCCTTACCTCGTGGGGACCTAAGTATTGCATTTCCTTACATCCTGTGTGTTGATAGAGTGTGAGCTCACTGTGACCACTCACCCCACACAAGCTGAGGTATGGGTATTTACCTGAGAGCCAGGCTAGACCATGTTCTAACTTACTCCCTGGGAGCCAGCAACATAGAGACATTCTGTGAAGTACCTGCATCCAGTTGCTAATCCAGGCCTGGAACCGCATTTAGCCTTCTTGAAAGCCCCCAGTCTGCTTTTGAATAGCAAGAGAATATTGTTAGAACATAAATTTTCAGGACCCACTGTTTGAATGCATACTTAGTATTTGCTGGGGCTGAGAAATTGCATTTCCAATCAATTTCCAGGGATGCTAATGCTGCTGGCTCAGTGGCCCTGCCTAATTGCAGATACATACTCTAACTGTTCAGAGGAAATAATACATTACCACCAATGAGTAGAACCCATAAAGTCTTCCTGGAGGAAGAGGTTGAGCTTGAGTGGTTTCTTATGTAGAGTTTTATTGCTGTGAAGAGATAACATGACCAAGGCAACTCTTATCAAAGGACATTTAATTGGGATGGCTTACAGTTTCAGAGGTTCAGTCCATTATCATCATGGCAGAAAGCATCCAGGCAGACATGGTGCTCTAGAAGGAGCTGAGAGTTCAGTATCTTGCTCTGAAGGCATCCAGAAGGAGACTGTCTTCTCAGGTAGCCAAGAGGAGGCTCCAAAAGTCCACACTCTGAATTCCAAAAGGAGACCTAGTGTTCAAAGTTCTGCCCCTACAGTGAGACTCTTCCTCCAACAAGACTGCACCTTCGCCAACAAGATCACACCTCCTAATAGTGCCTTCCTCATGGATCAAACATTTAAACACATGAGTCTATGGGGGACATTCCTATTCAAACCACCACAAGGGGGGTGGATATGGACTGTAAACCTGTGTGCAGTGGCTTGCTGCTGCTGTATGACCTCTGCAGTGTCTTTTGCCTTTTCTTTCCCTGGTGACATCTGCCCTCACTTGAGGCTTTATCCAGCCGTCTTGTACCATGAGCCACTTAAGCCGGGAGACTATGAGTCCCCAGAAAAGGAGGATGACTAGGGCTCTGATTAAAATTGACCTCGGCTGAGGTCAGTGAAGTCACTCTGAGTCCTGGATGTATTCTTTATTTTCACGACCCGCCTTAATGTGTTTTATTTGCCCATGCCTGCTCCCTGCCTGTTGGTTCAGACAGAGGTGGGGCAGTTGGGCACTGTGTCTCTATTTCTGTTTCCGTGTCTGGCAGCAGCATAATGGGACAGATGGGATGTGTGGCTACTCTTACTTTTCAAAAGGCCAACATTTGAGTTTCACTAGTGTCCTGTATGGCAGCAGATGGGTCTATTTCAGGGTACAGGACTTCCATGAAGGGCGGAGAAATTCTTTACAAGGATCAATTCTTACGAACTGTCTGGCTTAGCCCATGGTAGTGATGGTGATGCTTATATGTGAGAAAGTTTAACTTCTATATCTGACAGGAAGTTTTAATCCCTCTAAGAGAGAGTCACAATTATTGCTAGAGGGGAAAGCCTCAGGAAGCTCTAGAGCTACATAGTGTGGTTGGAAGATTCTGGGCAGGAAGATGATATATCATCCAAATCTCAGAATGATTGGTCCTCTACTGAGACTTTCTTCTCCACTGTTTTCTATATTCTATTAACCCCTATAGATCCTACTTATGATTGACCTTCATGAAGTCAATATGAATTCCTGTCTCACCTAAAGTCAATAACACTTAATAGCTTCTAGTAAGGACTCAAATACTTAACTGTAGTATTTTATGTTAATTTCAAATCATCCTGACTCCTTATTAAAAATGCAGGAGCCCAGATTCCAGACTCGGGGAATTAGAATCTCCAAGGGTAGTGGAGTTTCTCTTTACTTTTTTAGTTTACAAAGCATGCTCCTAAAATGCAATTCTGACCAAAAGTATAATACTAACTTAAGAGCGCTTGCAGCATTATTGCTCTTTCTTGTGTCTCCGGACAAACTGTAATCACCTTGCACAGGTAGATCCTTCTTCTTTTTAGAATAGCATATTGGTATGCACATAAAGGAAATGGGATGATTAATATTGTATTTGACTGGCACCTAGAAAGTGTTTGTTGAAGGATACATGTTACGAAGTCTTTGGGAAGTCTTTGAAGAGTCAGGACTTATCGGCAAGGGCTGGTCCAGTGATGCTTTACCTCGATTCTGATAAACAGGTACCCATTGCTGGATGCCCAGGAGCCCAGAGCTCAGGCACAGAGAGTCTACTTGCTGAGATTCCCAACCCAGCCGACCCTGGCGTACTGCCTCTGTTTTCACTACTTTGATCTGTAAGTTTAGGAAACAAACTTCTCCCTTTCTCTGCCCCAGGCTGATTCTAAATACACAAAGCCATAGAAGTGCATGCTGCGGAACAGAGTGTGTTTGGACCGTTCAGAATGTAGTACAGGGGTTCACTTGTATGATGACTTTTGTTTCCTCACTTAAATTTCCCAGAGAAGAGTACAGATGCTTCATGTCTACCTCAAGAGTCACACCTCCTGTTTATACAAACCTGCTCTGGGAGGCCTCAAAGGCTTCTCGCTTGCTGTAGGGTGTTATGGTACAACCTTGGCATTGAATCTCTAAGCAAAAGAGGGTGCTTGGACCTCATGTAACAGAGGGCAGCAGTCCAGAAAACACAAGCTCAAATGCTACTTTGTTTGGAAACACCATGCAAGGTTGTTTAGAACGTGCTATGCCGTCATTTTATTGAGCAGGGGGAAGAGTGAATAATAAAAAACAGACTGAATAAAAAACAGAGTTAGGAGTCAGCAGTGTAGGCTAATTTAAGGACCCACATCTCCCTCCTTCAACATTCCAGCTATCCAAGGAGAGGAGTGTGCCTGCACTTTGGCCAGTTAAAGTCCCATGGCAGGGACATTAAAGTTTTAATGTGCAGTTTCTTCAGCATTGTTCTATATGGGGAGAACACTGCAGATCCTGGAGCTTACTTCCCTCCTCCCCCGTGATTCCACCCCATTAATTTTAAGTTTAATTAATCTAATTTATTATATTGACTTCTTTGCTTAATTTTAAAAATGAGATGGATTATTAGCTTTTTAATAAGCAACAACAGTCAACAGCTACTAGTAAGGACTCGATCATTTAATTCATTATTGTAACTCTATTTTGCTCATGACATGGGACAGACATTGTTACTTATCTGAAGCTGGACTTCTTGAGTCATCTTCGAATGGGATGACGGGGTGTGGTCCATGCAGGATCCAGGATATATTTCATGTAGAGCATCAAAGGAGGCTGTCCAACACGCAGCAATAACCTGTGGCAGCGCTGTTTCTAGTCCATGATCCCCAGAGTCACGATTGTGTTGAGAGGAGCTCAGTGGAGTGACCCTGTGAGCCTGGGTGGACACTGAAGGCCACACAGTCCCACTGTGATGACTGTGGAGTGTAATGATTTTTCCACTAGATCCAGATGGAGAGCACCGTGTGCTGACTTCAGCTGGGTGAGCGCCAGGCCCCTGCTTGGCTTTATCGTCATGCTACATGCACACCTTCAGACTGGCCTCTGACCTTGAGAAACATGAGATCCTTGAAGGCCATTCCGACGTATGTGCTATGAAAAGGGAGTTTCACGGGGGCTTTTGGAGTGTGTCTTTGCAGGAACATCACTGCATAGTAATCATGCCCTCACTTGGCACCGAGAAAAGCCAACACGAGACCTGGCCACCGGCTTACGTTGTGGCGGGGCATGTAATTAACACACAGCACAGAAGGTTGCAGCAAGAGGCGTATAGGCCCAGGTTTTCGAATGCCAAAACCAACCACCCAATCAACCCATCCTCAAGCACTACAGGGAAGCAGTCCTGGGTAAACTGAGTCCCGGAGCCTGTGATTCTCCTGAGAGAAGAGCCGAGCTCAGCCTTGGACATAGTTTTACCAACAGTGATGGATGAGGTGATGGAAACAGAACAAGCTAACTACCACGCAGAGCACCGGCAAGACAGGTTAACGTTAAATAATTGTCTCATTAATTCTGTGACAATCCTACCCAATGCGTTATGACTATTCACACCTCCCCAGTCCCTCCCAGATCCTCTTCCACCTCATCCGAAGTCATGTCTTCTCACCTTTAAAAGATAATAAAAAGAAAAAGAAACAACTGGTCAAGTTTACGTTGTCTTGACTGACTACTCCGGGGTGTGGGGCCTGCCTGGAGTGCGATTGAAATTTCAGGTCTCACTCAGTGAAGAAAGCTGATGCTCCCTGTCCCAGCAGCAATCAGATGACAGTGGCTCCTCTGCAAGACTCCACATCGCTCTCCCGTCCCCGCCTCCATGCTGGGACTTTTGTCTGGCTTGAGTTTGTGCAGGTTTTGTTGTGAGAGAGAATCAACAGGGCTCACAGACCCAAGCTTTCATTCGCAGGTTCGGTTGCTGGCCCAGGTCACTGGGCTTAGAGAGGTGGGTGGTGAGACCCAGTCTACCTTAGACCCACAGTCTGAGCATCGCTGTGGACTGACATAATTTTCCTGACCCTAAGTCTTTTACTTCCAGGGTTACACACAAGTCCTACTCCCTCGGTTTTTCTAAGTGAACTAAGTAACCGAAGAAACCAACAAATATTTACCAAATGAGGTCCTCGGTGGAGTGTGATAAAGCATGATATTGAACCAGGACATGGAGACTCCTAGTACTCCATAGATCCACCCTCTGGCATTGCTTGTCACATGTAGATGACACCAACCTATGTGTTAGAACAGAAACTCCTATTTGATCTCTGTAGGGTCATATTACTATTAGGGAATCATGTCTCCCTGGGTGGAGACCATGGTCTCTCTGTTGAGCCAGCCTTTTGTCACAGAGAGCTGGCCTTCACTTCATTCAAGGGGATCTAGGCTCATCAGCAGTGCTGTTGGAGTTAACCCAAGCAATGAGACACCAGTGCCTGCTTGCCAGCCATGGCACCATTAGCAATTACATTCAAGTGCCTCCTTGATTCCATCCTAAAAGGCAATGCCAGGTCAGATAGCAGAATCTACTTGACACCCATATCTATACTTCTAACACAGGCAGAACAAAGACCGAATGGCCTGTGCCAGTTTAGCTTTCGTGGCCCATTGTCTGCCTTCTTGGAGTGTATCCTTTGGCACATAATCTCTGCTTAGTCCAAAGGTGCTCCAGGATGCTGACCAGAACTGCTGCCTAGGGCGTGGCCTCTGAAAGATGTCCATCCAGGCCTGCCTTCTTCTCTAAGTGTAGACACCTTTATCCCTCATAGATGAAGAGAGACTTCAAACAGTATCTGAGTTCCAGCATGAGAGACAAAGCAAACTGGGGAGCTGATGGTGCGCAAGCTGCCAGTCACCTCTGATCTCCAGACAAGAAAGCCTACTGCAGAATAAAACCTCCTTTTAAAAATTCCACACACCAGGAGATATGCCCCCAGGACATAGCTCTGAAGTTCCATATCTCCTATTTTCCAAGTGCTGGGGAAAAGGGAAATTTCTCTAGCAAGATCAAAGGAAATGTATCTTTACCCTGGACCCACCAGAACAAAAGCAGAGTCTGAGCCCAAAGTCACCAAGGATGTCACTGCTGACACAGAGCCCAGAGCACTGGCCCTGCAGCTAGTCAGCCTGGGTTTGAGTCTTGGTTTACCTAATCTCTAGCAAGTTACCTTGAATACGTTTTTTTTTTTTTTTTTTTTTTTTTTTTTTTTTTTTTTTTTTGACTTCTTCACAATCAGTTTCCTTCTCTGCAAAACAGACCAGTATTTGCCTTATGGGGTTATTATGATGCATTAAAAGTATGTATGCAAATACGGTCTGAGAAATTGTTCAAGTGATAGCACCATCTATAAGCACCCTGTTGGGTCTTCAAATACAGTATCCAAACCAGGAAGTAATTCTAGTCTTCATATGCTCTGAAGGTGCTGGGCCAAGCAAGTGGTCCTGTCCTTCCTCAGTCCTCTCAAGTAGCTCCCCTAACTAGAATGCCCATGAAGACAATTCACAGAGCTCTACTTCCCCAGGAGCACCCAGGACCTGGAAATGGAGACCTTAGAAAACAGGAAGGGGCCTGCAACCCTGTTTGCTTCCATGGGAGAGCCTTAGTCCACTTTGACAGCAGACAGGTGGGCTGTGTAGTGATAAGCTTACCATCCTAATGTGGGGCAGCCAGCCAGCTAGGGGGCTCTGCTGATCATCCTAACTCCCACCTACCAACAAACCCAAGTGCCAGTGTTCATGGCAAAGTTGGCTTTGGCAAGATAAAGTCATCCCAGCACCTTGTAAACCTCCTGCTTCACTCTCCGACACCACAGGACCCCAATTTCATGTTAGCTGCCTACGCCACTCATAGTCTCAGAACTGTCATGGTCAATGACACCTCACTGCCAAGCTCATGAGCAAGGCCTCTCTTGAGACCACCCACCCAAAACTTGAACCTCACATTCTCCCAGCTCCTCCCTGACTGTGATCTTTGCATCTGTTCCCTGGGCTTGCAGACTAAGCTTCCCCTGGTCAGCTCTATTCTGACCTCACCAAGGCAGATCCCACAATGAGCAGCTGAGGCTCACCAAAAAATGAGGTCAGCAACTCACCGTCCCAGTTGTGCTGAAAGATGGATGGGGGCACACATGGCCAGTGGAATCCGAGTCCTGCCAGTCACACACTGGATAGTCCCATGTCACTATTGCAGAGGCAAATGGTGGCTCTGAGTCCAGGTTGTAACCCCAGGAGCGTTTTGTCCCACGAAAAGGTGATTTTTAAACATTATCATAGTATGTTTGGTCTTGAGATCCTAGGCTGCCCTCATCCTCTAAGATCTCTGATATTAAGTACAGGGTGTCCAGCTCCAGAGCCCAGAAGAGGAAAATTGGTTTGCAAACTTCTCGACTTGGGAAGAAGAGTTTTATGGTTAGCCTTTCTCCCATTCTTCCCCAGAGGGCACTATGCCTTTTACTGGGGTAATTGTATGTGGGGGTTGGGGGTGAAACAATCAGAATGTACAGATTCTCGTGGATACTGGTTCTGATTTGACGCTGGTTTCAGGAGACTCTAAGAAGCACTGTAGCCTTCCAGTTAAAGCAGGGGTGTGTGGACATAATGTGATCAACAGACTTTTAGCTAAAGTCTGACTCACAGTTATTCTGGTGGGTCCCCTGACTCAGCCTGTGGTTATTCCCCCAATCCCCAAATTAAAATTGAGATAGATATGCTTCGAAACCAGCAGAATCCCTTGTGTAACCCATATTGCTTTACTGTGAGTGGACTTGAATGCCTAGTTTTCAGTGGTCCGAGCAGAGTCCAAACCGGGGGCCCTTGATCAAGATTCATTAAAAACTACAGTGGTAGCCAAAGAATACTGAACCAAGCATAGGACCTGTATGTTTTGGGGACCTGTTTGGCTACATGGCTTGTATCTTAAGTCTCAGAAAAGCTGAAGGGACAGGTCTAAGCTTTGTCCTGTGCTCTTGGTTGTGTGGAATTTGGGACTTTCTTCTGCCAAGCACAGATGCCTCATCTGAGGAAGCAAGAGGCATCTCACCATGCCCTGTTGCTAAGTTGATACTCTTCTGAGACATCTGCCTTCCTGGGCTCTGGAAAGGAGCTCAGGATAGGCCGAGATTGCCCTGCATCTACCAATCTGTAAACCCGGAGAAGAGCTAGTAGAGAAAAAGTCAGGTAGGCAGTGTATATGGCCTTTTATACTTTACATGGTTTGTACTGAAGCTTTTCTTGTGAGAAGTTTGATGTAGGTGTGTGGAGAGAAGGAAGGTGATCTGGGCTGATTCACTTTGTGAGCATGAAGGGCTGTTATCCAAATGCGAGCTTGGCATGCACGTTTGTTTTTGATTCACCACCCATAGGAGGCAGTGGCTTATGACTTTGGCAAAAAGTGGTTCAGGGCTACCTGCTCTCACTCCCCTAGTAGGAGATGAAAACCACTTCACAGGGCGATATCTCCAGGTTTTACTTGCTGGGATCTTTCCCTTTACTTATGTAGGCACCATTGTGAAATTCTCCAGGGAGTGTGGGGCAAAGGTGGGGATAGGGAAGGCGATGGGGGTGGGGGATGGGACTGGCAGAGGTAGGCTGATTGCCCCTCTCTTTCTCTCTGGCCCACGAGCTAAGAATGATTTATATATCTTGAAATGGTTGGGAAAAGCCAAAAGAAGACATACTATTTTTTGACACATGAACATGAGAAATTTCAATTTCTGTGTCTATAAATAACGATTTATTGGAAGACAGCCACACAAATTTGATTTTATATCTTTATGGCTGCTTTTGTACCACAGTGGCAGAGTTGGGTAATCAGAAGCCGTCTTTATGGAAAAGTTTGCTGACACCTCAGCTGTGGGATAACATTATAGTTCCTTGGCCTGGTGACTGAGGCCTTCTGTCCCTGGCACTGGCCTCTCTCTTCAGTTCTACCTGGCTGCTGTAACTCTGCGCGTTCTCCGAAGCTGTTAGAAGCTATGAGGTCCCTGGGATAGCCTGCCCTCTTCTCTGTGTTTTTTTCTTCAGCCTCTTCCTGCCTTGGCTAAAGACCAGTGAGTCATCCCTGAAAAAAGCTCCTCCCCCTTTACCTCCCCTCTCTCTGATTTAGTGGCTCTCAATCTGGGTGAGGAAAAAACAGGGAGACCCTTAGAGACTCTGAAAGATTGATACTTGGTTTGGAGGGAGAAGGCCTGGAGACTGAGATGGCTCACGTAGTCAACGGTCAGGAAGCAGTACCTGGATCCGGTCAGGTGTTCTAGAGATGAGGCTCAGGCCCGGCCTCTGTGCCTAATTCACATTTAGTGGGGGAGAGACAGTGCTCACCAGTGTTAGGCCAGCACACGGGAGTCATGGGGGAGTGCTATCTAGGTGTCCTCAGCGACCAATGAGGTGACCCCTGACCTCAGTGAACCAGGGCTTTGGGCTGGTTGGAGAGAGAGAGCAAGGTGTGGCACCTGTCTATTTCTGCTTCTGTTCTCATGGAGATGACTGGAGGCTGGCCCATCTTTAGTGCTGACGCCCATGGTGCCAGGGACCTGAGTCCTCTAGTCTGTTCTTGCTTGTTGTGATCGGGCTGCTCACTTCATCCACGCTTCTCTGGATCCTCTTGATCTTTCATCGTCATCCACAGGATTAACCCTGCAGTCCATATGTTTATTTTTTACTTTTTAACTTTTAAATTGTTTTTATCTGCAAAAATTATTAGTCTTTCATAGTTTCATGTATCTATGTCTATATATATGCGCGCGCACACACACACACACACATATATAGTGAAAATGGCCACCTATCTCTATCTATATATCTATCTATCTATCTATCTATCTATCTATCTATCTATCCATCCATCCATCCATCCATCCATCCATCCATCCATCCATCCATCCATCCATCTATCGAGCCAGTAGCCAGGAGTAAGAGGGCTGGTAACCCCAAGAATCTGAACATAGGAGTCTGTGTCTTTCTCCTTTGGCATCCGTCATTTTGGCTAGTCACCCTACTACCACTGGGGCCCATGGTGTCCTCTCTTGCACTGCTGACTTCCCTCTGTCTCTGTTTTGGGCCCAGCTGGGGCTATGAGCAGCATGGAGTGTAAATAGCACATGTTAGGCACTTAGGGAAGTGCGTTCCAGTTCTGCCGTGATATAGTAAGAAAGAAAGGGATGGAGGGCTTGGTTTGCTTCGTGTGGAGGAAGGAAGAGAGACTTAGAGATGAACACTTGAGTGACTTTTTTGAGTGACAGACATATTCATTCTCCTGTGTCTCCAAGGTGTGTGTGTATGTGTGTGTGTGTGTTGCCTAGACAAGACCTGCTTGAGGTAACAGGCTGTGGGAAGTTTATGGATCTGGGAACCAGACACTCTTGTCTGGAGCCTTGTTACTAGCAGTACAGTTAGATTATCAGTTGGGGTCCCACCCTTAACTTCTAGAACGTAGTGAGAATGTTCACCACATCCGCAAGCATGTACATGGAAGATGGCGGTCAGTGTTTCTCCAGCGGGAACACACTCTCCCCAGTCAGAGGAGACAGGGCAGTCCATGAGCCCTGGGTTCTGATTCTCAATGTTCTAGTTCTTTTCCTAGGTCAGCTTTGCTTGAGCACTTGTTAGAAATAAAACTCTCAAGCCTTACCCAGTGCCAAAAGCTGGCCCTCTGGAGTGGGCACAGGACTCAGTCAAGAGGGAGAGTTCTTCTGCCCGGCTCTGCTGTGCACCCACAACAGGGTGGGTGAGGAAAATGGCTGGAAGGCACTCAAGAGCTTCTGGGTGTATAAGGAACATCGGGAGTCTGAAGAGCTTCCACCATGGTCCTAGTATGCATCCAGGACCAAGCATCAACACCTTAGGTGGTCTCCTAAGCCTGTTTCCTGGGCTGTCAGATGGGTTGGTGAGTTCTTATCTGCCTTCTAGTGACATGCCGGGGCCTTGGGAAGCATGATCTTTGATCCCACCGAGACCTGAAAAAGTCACGGCAGGAAGAGTTTCCTTCTGTACCCAAAGAGACAGCTGTGACTCTTGCTTGAGGGAGGCCAGATTAGATACCCACTGTGACCTCAAGGGTGACACTGATGAAGGTTGGTGATCCAGGGATCAAGTGTTTTCAAAACTACTGTGCTTGACGTAACTGGCAACCCTGCTTGAGGAAGGAAAATTCCAGCTTCTATGGATCTTGGCTTGTGTTTGCTTCCTCCTTCTACCCCACCCATTCTTTACCACCAGTGGGCAGTTCTGGGGCTCACTTTGAGTTGGGGCATTTGCCCCATACTATCTCATGCTCCCTTGAATTAGGATGATGGAGCTGTTGTGGGGAACGGGGCGGGGGATTGGCCTCCTCACTCCGAGTACTGGGGATGGTGGCAAGGCATGAGGTTTAGAAAAATATTTACCCCAAAGTAATCCCTTTGCCATTGCCACTGCCCGTTTCCCAGGAGGCTGGGCAACAAACACGAAGTCTGGCCATCATTTATTTAGTGGATAAGCCAGAGCCTTTCGAAGACCAGGGCAAGGGGGTAAGAAGTGGCGGTGTGGTCTCCATCTCAGCTCCGATAGCAGGCAGAGGCTGGTGTCTCCTGAGTGAAGCTATGAAGTATGACAATCAGGAGGCAAGCTGCACACGTGACACCAGAGCCACCTGAGACACCAGATGCAGAAAGACTTCATGACTGTCTTTTAAGTCAGGCATGGAGCGGAATGCTCGTGACTCCAGTACTCCGGAGTCTGAAGCTGCCTAACAGAGACCAGGTCCGTCTGCGCTGTATGGCTGCCCTTCACTCAAAACGAAAACAAAACTAAGATCTTCATGAGAAACAGATCCGCGCTCTTAGGCTCTAAAGTGACCAGCAGCCTCCTAAGAACAGACTCTTGTGATTCCAGACCACTGCTGTGGGAGCCAAGGACCATGATTTCCCCTGTTTCACACAAACAGTGCAGGCCTGTGGGGGTTCATCTCTACATCTTACTAGTGGGAATGTGGAGGCCCAGAGATCAGACTCATGAGCAACACAGGGACTGAGTGTCAGGAAAGAGGAGAGAAGTCAGGCCCCAGTGTCAAGAGTACAGACTGGGAAACAAAGGGCTTGCTGCTATCTCCTGATTCTGTCTCTGGTCTGGAATGTCTTTGGGGCAGAGGGTTTAGGCTATAGAATACACACACACACACACACACACACACACACACACACACCCAGCTCATTGGATATTTGTGCTGGAATGATTGTGAGGATGTCACTCGGCATACGTTTTTACAGCTTCTCTTAATGTAGAAAGACATGCTGTACACTGTGTGCCTCCATGTATCTGTGCACATGTATATATTCATACACGCATGCGTAAGCATGTGCTGTGTAAGTATATACTGTGCTGCAGCTTATGAACACACATTGTTCTCAAGGAAACAGCTCAGGAAACAATAGCTAATCCTCACATGATACACAGCTTGACGTCGATTTTTAAAGATTACTAAATTATAAGGCATATGCACCAAAAGCCAGATGGACCTGAACATGACATTTTCTCTTCTCACAGAGTTGAGGTATGGAAGTTCTCCTTGCTTTCCTATCCTACCCTACCTCATCCTGTGTCCCCACCCCATGCCCTCTCGTTTTTTCATCATTGTTTCCTATCCTATCATCTTAAAAAATGTTGCTTGCAACCCATTTAGTAGACTTCATGATGTTCCATGAGGCCAGGCCTGCCTTTTGAGAACTTGCCATGTGGGCTGGCTCTCTACCATTTGTAAAAGAGGAAGCCAACATTTGGTATTATAAGCCGTATCTCTTAGTCACAAATCTTGGATAGAATGAAGCTATCCTGATTACCACCCCTGTTCTCATGCACACTCGTGTGCTCACGAGATCTCTCTCTCTCTCTCTCTCTCTCTCACACACACACACACACACACACACACACGCCTACATGAGATGGCTCAGAGTGTCCCTGGGCCATTATCTGCCTTTTCTGTGGTTCCCCGCCTCCTGTCATGAATACCTTGTATACTGTGGCCTCTGGACCTGGCCGTTGTCTCTCTGGCTGACATCTGGTCTAAGATTCTTTCTCCCACTGCTGGTTACTATTCATGTTTTCCTCTTCTTCCAAGTCCTCCTAAAAGTTTTGTGCTGTAAGACACAAGTGTGAGGTATTTTGAGTGATGAGCTGCTTTTTTTTTTTTTTTGAGGGGGGGGTGGTTCATGCCACCCTGTTCTCAACTCTAAAATTCCCACAAACTTCGAATGTGAACAGTTTTACTTAGTTCCCTGGTTGTTTATGATCTTCATGGATCCGCGTAGTCTGCTATAGCTTCATGGAAATGCTACCGTTTGATCACGGCCCAGCCCAAATCGCCAGCAGTCACTTGATTCCTCAAATCAGAAAGAATGAAAATTCCGAAGCATGTACAGTCTGGGGACACAGGTGGGGGGACTTTTGTCCACTTGAATGTGTTATTGATGATCAATATGTGCTATAGCACCAGACAGCAGGAAGCACAGGGTCCAGGTTCTAGAAAGTTGACTCCAAGGGCTTTCGTAAGCACAGTTTGAGCAACGGGTGTGAAGCTCTTTGGAAAGTCACGACTGCTACCTGCCTACGTGGGCTGATTCCCTTTAAAAATTCTCAGCTGTGAACTCACATCACACAGACATTGCTGACTTTCCCAGAGCCTACTGTGTGCTGTAGGAGAGAAGAGTTGCTTTGCTGCAGCTGAAGAATAACTGAAGTGCACAGTAGGGGAGAAGGGTGTCTGCAGACTGCAGATTCTCTCAGTCCCTTGGTTTGTGTTTATATGCTGTGCTTTTTCCGTTCTTTATGTTTCCATGCCTCTTAATTAGGTCTGCCGACTGCACACGGGTGTGCATGCTCTGTTCCTACTACTAACCGGTGGGTCCTCTAACAAAACCCCATGCTGCTGGGTCTATCTTCTCCCGCCAGGATGTTAGATTTTGGAAGTTTCAAAAGCTTCTGTCTGAGAGCACAGAGATCCTAAGACTAGAGAAAGGTGGATTTGCTCCAAGTTAGTCCCAAGAAAAAGGCTCTGATCTCAATGTCTAGAAGAAATCAGATTGAGGGTGTGGCAGGATTTAAGTCAGGCATTAGCTCATCCACAGAACCAGACCCCAGCTCTGGCTGCTCTGGGAGGGGACTGGAAATGAGATCCTTTGGGGGCAGATGCTGTGTTCCAGGAAACAGGTGGCCTATTTTTTTTTAAATGAGGAGTAATCATTATACTAATTCTTAAAAATCTATGGAGGTTTGAAGAAAAGCAAATAGAGCATCGAAATGTGAAAATATTAGGACATTGAAATTATCCCCTCCAGCTAATAGTGTGTGTGTTTCCCAATTATTTTTACCATAAACATTAAGATAGGACTTCCATCTTAATGACAAAGTTCCCCAAAAGTTTTGTGCTTCTATACTTAAATGTGAAGTGTTTTGAGTGAGGAAAGAAATCTATCAGGGTTCATATCACCTTGTTTCAAATCCTGAAATCTCCCCAAACTTTGAATGTGAGTATATCATTTATGACCTTTATGCCGTAGGCTTAGTGAGATACACACTTCCATGGATATTTCACTGTTCAATCGGGGTGCATTTTACTTAGAGTCACCTGATGAGCATCCTAAAAGAAAAATAAGGCATCCATGACATATCTAAGGGTAAGTCAAACCCCCGCTTTTTTTCTTTTTTTTTTTTTAAGTTAAATGTATCATAGGGATTGGAAAGAAAACAGAATTTGGTCCCAGAAAGTCTTGATCCACATCTGAGTGTTTCCCTTCCAGGTTGGGCAACTTAGGTTATAATGTAATTTTGGATTCTCACTTTTTTCTTGCATAACTAGACTCCTTATATTTTTTGGGAAAAATTTGCTCTATGTAATTATTCATTTCCCTTCCTCTTTACATCCTCGATTTTAGTGTTTGAATGACCCCACCTAGCTCTTGGACCTCACTCTGTAAACCAGGCTTGGCCTCACACTCAAGAGATTTCCCTGCCTCTGCTGCCTGAGTGCTGGGATTAAAGGTGGGCACCACTGCACTGGATTAAACCCTATAATTTGTTGTGTGACCAAATCCACTCCTCCAACCAATGAAGGGAATATCTTTATGATTGCTATGTGTAGTGGTAAATATTAATAAAAGAAAAAAGGCACCATGCCATGCTAGCACCAGCTACTCTCTGGCACCAGAGGCGATCTTGCCTCCACAGCTAACACCAGCAGCAACTGCCCATCTAGTTCCCATGGTGGGCCGCTGCCACACCAGTCCCACGTAACGACCGCCTATCTTACTGCTCTCTTGCTGTGGACTCTTCTCAGTCACAATTCCCAGTATCCTGGTAAAATCGAAACTCTAGAAGCTTGTGATTTATCAATCAGATTTATATCGGTAAGTTCTCATCCCACAAAACGTCCACACAAGAAGCTCTGAGGCAATTGATATTGATATAAACTGCCCACCTAGATCAGACAAATTGTCCTGTAATAATCCATCTCTTATAAGATGTTCATAGCTACCTTTGGCTATTTAAAGCCACACAGATCCAGGTCGTCCTTCTCTTCCTCCATCTTGGTTCTTCTCCCTCTCTCTCCTATTTCTCCCACCTCTCAAAAACTCTCTGCCTGCTCTCCTTTTCTACTGTCTTATCTTGTGCCTGCCCTCACCCGCATATAGACATCAATCTACAGCTTCCAGTACCCCTCCCCCACACAAGAGTCTCTCATATTTATCTTGAAGCCAGTGGAAGAATCTGGTTACAGGAGGGCAGGCTGTCAGCCAAAGAGCCAGCCTTGGGTGACCAGCCTTTGGCCACTTTTCCCATTCCGGGGAGGTGATGGATGGCGGAGTTGTGATTTTTAAGAGTGACCTGAATGTGGTTAACATGGTGACAGATATGGATCTTGACTGGGCACAGCTTGCAAATTCCAATTAATCTGATCCCAACCCTTGGGAAATCTGCTCTGTGTTGAGCTTGAACTCTGGTCTAGGGCTCAGGGCCCAATCTGTTACAGTGCCCTGCAAGCACTCAGAGCCTGTCCCCTCAGTTAGGTGTTCTGGAGGACAAATTCTGCCAGGGCTGTCTCCAGTACAGTGCCCTAGTCAGGGAGAGGAGGAAGAGAACATAATCCCTTCCAGTGTGCCCTTCTGCCCTCCTCTTCCTTTGCCCTCTTTGTTTACCTCTCTCCCCAATCTCCCTGTAGTGGAGAAATAGAAAAGGATTCGTTTTCTCATTCCATAACTGAGTTCAGTAAGAGATCGGGGAGTGAGTTCCCTCTGTCCAGGCCTGAGTCCTGGGCAAGGCATGGCACACGGTAAACACTTAAAAGCAACCAAACACATTGTCTCAGACAATTGGATTACCCTTTGACACTGTCCTGTTGTGTGTCTGAGTTGTAACAATGGAGTTTACTCAGGAAAGAAAGGACTTATCCTGGTCTGTGCCCGCAGCTACCTTTTATCCCAGGGACAGGGGCCTCTGCCTTCAGCGAACCTTATGCTAAGCATAGCTTTGGAACCCGGCATGGTTAGGTCTGCAGATGACGTCACTGGCTTTCCGTGGGACAGCTGCAGTCAGCATCAGGACACTCCGGGCATGCCAGTGGTAACTGGAAACCCTATTTCCAAATGCTTCCACAGCATTTGTACATGGTGAGAAGTGTTTCTCAGAGGGCACAAAGACTGTTCATAGCTCACAGTCCTAGGCGGGTCCGGACCATCTGAAGACTAGGGCCGGGGCTCTGTGAGGGTGGGAGGGGGACATTTCCCAGAGGGCTACTGTTCTGCCAGTGGGATGCCACGTGAATAGGTCCGCAGGGAGCCCACAGGATACATTCCTAGGCAGTCACTGCCAAGGCTCCTTCTTGCAATTTCATTTACAAATATTGTTTTTGTGTCAGTCTATGGCCACTGCCTTTCTTCTCTGTGTATCAGGGCAGCAGAAGAGGAAATACCGGTGGAGAAATGCAAGAAGGGTTAGTTCTTTCTTCAAATTTTCTTCTGTGTGTAAAAATGTTTTGCCCGCACCCATATACACGCAGTGCTTATGAAAGCCAGAGGAGGCTTTGGGATCCTCCGGAACTGGAGTTACAGTTACGGGTAGTTGAGAGCCAACATGTGGGTGCTAACAACTGGCTCTGGGTCCTCTGGAAAAGCAGCGAACGTTAGGGCCATTAACAACTGAGCCATCTCTCCAGCCCCTGAAAAGGAAAGTTTTAGTGACCCATAGCCCTACACATGTTTGAGGGTCTGCAGAGCAAAAGAGAAGCTAGATATCAGCTTGTTAATGTGTCTTTGAGGTGGATACCATCATGATCCAGGAATGAACGGGACTGGGAGGCTCACACTGACACCCCATAGGGGCAGGCAGCCACATGCTAGGAGCGCCGGGAGCCTTAGGAACAGTGTCAGTTTTAGTTGAAGGCCTCGATCCTACTCTAGTCATGGGCTACTAAGCACTCAGCAGACGCTCGGTATCCTATCATGTCAGTGCCTTTGATTTTCACGCCTACTTTCTTGGGTGGGAGCTCTCTCTAACACGGGGAAGTGACTCACACAATTTCAATTGCCCAAGGTCACCCAGCTGGTTAGAACAAGGCCTGTTTTGGAGCCAAGATGATCTACTGTGGCTCTACCAGGATCTATTTCTGTGTGTGTGTGTGTGTGTGTGTGTGTGTTCGAGAGTACGTGTGCGTTTGTGTGTGTTACTAGCAACAAATCCCATGAACTTGCATATACTAGGCCCACCCTGTATCACTGGATTAGCTCTAAGGTTTGCTAGGTAACAGTGTCTGAATGACAGTTGAATCCCCCAGCCTTTCAGTGTCTTGCTCCACTTTCTTTTTCTCGCTCATGCATTAGCATATTACCTCATAAAACTGTTGAAAACAGGCAGTTGGGGTAAATGGTGTTACCAGTGGAGACTGCCCCCACCCCATCCTTTACATGGACAGCTGGTTGTCAGGGTTGTCTGAAAATGCAACTGCCTAGCCTAGACTAAGAACTCAAAGGTGATGACTTGCAAGAAGCTACACTTGGCATGGGGTGAAAGGACATTTAAGGATCAGTCTAGGGACAGTTCCAGAGGTGACCTTTGACGATTTTGCTGTGGGGCAGTGAACCCTTCAAAGCCTGGTTTATGTCTTCTCTAAGTTTCCCTGCCTGCTGCTGCTAGAATCTACTTTCCCAGGGGGCCAATAATCTGATGCTACTGAACTTCTTTGCTGCCTCTGATGTTCAGAAGCCTGAGCTCCTCTGGCCCAAAGTCCAGGCCTCTGCCCTTTGCCCTTTGCCCTCTGCCCTGGGGTTTACCTTTCCAGACCTTCGTCTTTCATGCTGCTGTGAATCCTTATCTACTCTGAGGCCCACAGCATGCCCTCTAGGTGTTTTCGAAACTCACGTGTGTTTTCTGGGGTTCTTGTTTTCTCCAGACTCAACTTATTTCTTCTTTTAGTTTACTTACTACTCATCTGTTAGGAGACAGTGTGATTCATGGGGGATGCTGGGGAAACCAGGATACATAAAGACAGTCTTGCCTCTGAGGTCTGGATCTAAATAAAAGACATAGCTCAAAATACTGTGGTCAGGGCCATGAAAGTCACAGCTGTGTATAAGGCTCCTTTTACAGGAAGCCTTTCCTGATTGCTTGTTGCTGTGCAAATGCCCTTGCTTTAAGCCCCATGGATCTTATTTCCTGTTTTTTTTTCTTTCTTTCTTTCTTTCTTTTTTTTAAGTTCCTTGTTTTCTTGCCTGATGTAAGCCACGTTCTTTATCCATTGTATCTTTTGGATTTCATCTGTAAGGAACAAACTACACCTCCTACCCCTATCCTGTGTGCTGAATAATCCAAGTGAGTCTATATTGAACCTCGATTACAGAGGTCCTTCAGGTCCCTGATTCCTTTTGTTCATTGCTATGGTTTAAATATATTTATGTGTGTATGTGAGGAGAGAGGATATGGAGGGGTGGTGATCTGCACATTTGAGAGAAACTGACTGCCAAGTTTAGAAGAAGCCATTGGTTCCTCTGGAGCTGGAATCACGGTGTCCGTTAGCTGCTGGGACCTAAACTCTGGTCACTGAAAGAGCAGCTTTGACTGTGATCTACCCAGACACCTTTCCAGATCCATCTCCATCATAACTGTGGGCATGCAGGACATGTGCCTGGTTTGTGAAGAGTCGGTGACGTATTCACAGGCACCCAGTTCTTAAGTGGCATGGTCGTGCTGTGAGTTTGCAGAACAACTCAGGGGAAGGATGGGTGACAGTGGAAACCCTCCCTAGGCCCTAACACATCCTTGAAAGTGATATTTTAAGATAAATGATTAGTTGGGGGGGTGGGGTCTTATGGCTGCAATGCAGGTAGTTCACTGAGGGCCATCTTAGATGGGCAGCTGGGTCTGTCTGGATCAAGGGTGAGTCACACACTTACTTTTTTTTCTATCCAGCAATTGCAGGTCTCCCCTTCCTCCATGAGTCTAGGACAGCTGATTGGGGTGAAGGTGGAGGGAAGGAATTACAACACTGGGGTGGATCTAGAACTGGAAAGCCTATAGGGGTGGAGAGTCTGAGACAGAACAGTGAGAGGACCCATCAGGCCTCCCGATGGAAGTCAATCAAAAACAAGGATTCCTTGTCATCTACGGAGGAGGAAAAACTCCAGGTCCAAGCATTCTGCCTAACAATGTCAGAGCCCTCAGCTGGCCTTTGAAGTATTTGGTAGACCTGGGGACAGTGTGTGCAGACAGCGGAATCCCAGCTCCCTCTCAGCCCGGCTGCTGATTTCAGGCTTTGCAATGAAAGCAAAGGCACCACCCTGTGCACACTAGCCAGTTAGAAGGTTTGGGGACTTTGAAGCTCAGCTGTTTGAGCTACCAATGTGTTTAAAAAGTCTTACCTTGATTTAACAAGAGCAAAGCTCACTTCTTTCAGCCTGGGCACGGATTAAAAACCGTTGGTTTTTTTTTTTTTCCTCCCCTTTGGCTTCAGTTTAAAAATAAAAAAGTCACCTTTGGGTTGAGATTGAGAATGAGTATTCTCAGAGCATAAGAGTAACCTTTTTTTTCTTTCTTTCTTTCTTTCTGTGTCTGTTCTGGGCAAGGGAGAATGAGGTGGTTTCCTGAAAGTTCTGTGTGACTTTCTACCATGCCTCACCTCTTTATTGCCCCTGTGGTGTCCCCTCTGTCAAGCTGCCTTTAGTGATGTGTCTAGCACAGCGGAGTGTTCAGGGTACAGGGGACACTTGTGAAGTTGGAAGGCAAAGGAGGAAATGATTAACATTAAGCAGTAGCTTTTCTCAAGGTGGCTTTATCGTGTAAAGTGCATGTTAGCACCTCGATGAGCAATGGCTCAGGCTCCCAATTAGTTGATGACAAACCTCTAGAGAGAATGAAGGGCCTAGGGGACTGTATTGACAAGTGGAATTAAAAATGGAGAGTCCTTAGGAGTTAAAAAACAAAAAGTCTAAACCCCTGCTGGAGTGATAGATCAGCATAGCACCTGCTGTACAAGCTCAGGGACACAAGTTCAATTCCCAGAACCTGTGTTAAAAGTTTTAAAAGGCTGAATGTGATTGGTGGTGTTTGAATCTCAGCAGTGGGGCCCAGGGGATGGAGACAGACAGGTCTCTGGGGCTTGGTGGACAGCAGGAGTAGCCTCCTTCCCTCCTGAAGAGACTGCAAGGTCAGTGAGCAGGGGCAGGGGAGTGAGGTAGCCTGGAACAATGCCTGAGATTTCCCACTGGCCTTCGCGTGCATGTGTATGTAAATAGATATCCTCTCTCACGCCCCTGCACTCACCTACCTCCACAAGCACAGACAGCCCCCGCCCCCCACAGCTAGAGTGAGCTTTGTAGAGCAGGATGGCTAGAACCTTGTTTGTTTGTGGTCCCCTGGCTCCACAGCCCAGTGTTGCCAAGGTGTGAAGAGACACTTGTTTTGTGCCAGTTTCACCGTTTCTGACAACTGTTCCTGAGGAAATATCCATTTGTGTAACAGACCGCCTCCGATGGATGTCAGTCCTAAATTTAGAAGCCACCTCCAACAGGTGCTAAAATCAGTCATACAGAATTCAGGGCAGTGCTGGGGAGTACTGAATCCCCATGAAGCTATCGTGGCCCCTGGTAGAACTTTTGGATCTTAGGCCCCCAAGGTTGACAGGGTGTGGCGTATTTTCTGTGGGCCAGGTCCCAGACATGTGTGTATGTCAATATGTCTTCATGGAACTAAATCTGCACGGCTGGAGGAAGTCATGGCTGGTGTGATGCCTTAGCTTCCGTCTGGATACCTGCACTTTCATTGCTACTCTGGGATATACCATCTGTGTGTCAGGAGCATCCTTACCCATAGAATTTTTTTTTTTTTCATGTGCAGTGGTGTTTTGCTTGCATGTGTGTCTGTGTGAAGGTGTTGGATCCCCTGGAACTAGAGTTTCAGACAGTTTTGCTCTGTCACATGGGTGCTAGGAATTGAACCTGGGTCTTTGGGAAGAGCAGCTAGTGCTCTTGACTGACGAGCCATCTGTTCTGTTGAATCTTACTCACTGTGGGGTCATTTTCTGAACCTGAATGTTATGATTAATATACAACATTGAGGTTGGGAGGAAGAACTTCAGTTTACTGTTCCCTGGGTTTGTACTGGTCACAAGTGATAACACATTAAAAAAAGATTCTTGGTTCCATCAGGTGGACATTGCCCCGGGCTTTGCCCAGTTTCTGCCCTGGATGCCCCTGGACCTCCCTGTGAGACAGCACAGCAGGGAGCCTGGGCCCATGGGTCTATTTTTCAGTGAGTCTGCCTCACATTTTAATTTTATTACAACTTTAGAAGTTCTCGCTATACATCCCAGGCAGGCCTAGAACTCACAGCAGTGTCAGCTTCTTGAATGAAGGTCCTTTTATATTTATTTATTTATTTTCTATAGGATCTCGTGTATCTAGGCTGGCTCAGAACTTACTTTGTAGATGAGGAGGGGGGCTTTTAACTCTTTATCTCCCTAAGAGGTGTACCACTGCACATTTAATTGTTTAATTGTGTGGACCATTCTGTGTGTGTGTGTGTGTGTGTGTGTGTGTGTGTGTGTACATGTGTCTATCTGTCTGTCTGTCTGTCAGTCTGTCTGTTATCTATCTATCTATCTATCTATCTATCTATCTATCTGCATTTTCATCTCTATTCTGTAATATACCATCTATGGAGCATTCTTACCCATAGAATGAGAACATTGAATATATATATATATGTATATGTATACACACACATATATACATGTATGTATGTATGTATATATATATATATCTCCTAATGGAGTTTATACAAATGAATTGGCTTTTTCGTGTCTATTTTTGCCCCTGTAATTGAAGCTTATCATAAGCAGGGATGAAGGGATAGTCTAAGTCTGGGTCCAGGTTCTGGTCTTTGTCACTTATTAGCAGTGTGACTCTGGACACA
Source organism: Micromys minutus (assembly GCF_963924665.1). Lineage (NCBI taxonomy): Eukaryota > Metazoa > Chordata > Mammalia > Rodentia > Muridae > Micromys > Micromys minutus. The sequence goes on from NC_137981.1 coordinate 34,389,100, forward strand.
CCATGAAGCCTTGGCCAATTCAATTTCTTCCTTGGATGTGTGGGTAAATAACAGCACTTTATTTGAACTCATGGTGAGACCCCATGATCTATGTAAAGTATCTGCAATGTAGAAAGTGCTATCACTGTGATAGTTCTCTGTGTATTGTCAGAAAGGAGGAGCCTCTCTGTGCTTTGTTACAGATGGCCTGTGTATGTTTCATATGTTACCTTGTTACATATGGCTTTTGTATGCTTCAAAGCCTCTATGGGTCTCTGACGCCACATGCAAGATAAGTTTTGCATAAGTAGTTGTGATTTTTGTATCATTTGGGGAATAAGGACCTGAGAAAAAAGTCTGGATGTGTTCAGCACAGGCACAATTTTGTTTCAAACATTTCCAGTCCTCAGTTGGCTGGGTCTGCCAGTGGAGAATTATAGATACTGAGGGTGGCTTGTTCATATCAAGTGAGATAACCTTATTCTGCATCCGGCAAGGTAATGCTTGTAAGATCTCTAGAAAAATTATTGACAATCAGTTCTCAGTGAATGGTAGCAGCTCTTGTCTAAGCAGCTTCTATTGAAAGAATTACAGTCATATTTTTTGTATCATTTCATTTCAGTTTGTGTCTCATCCAGGATCTATACTAGCTCTCACTAGAACAACACAACACAACACCAGCAGCAAAACAACCAGGCTTGGCCACGTCGTTAGGAGAAAACTTCACCTGTTCAGACTCTCATCATACAAACGGTCCCTACTTTGTCCAGAGGACATACAGGGATCCCTTGGGGATATGAAACCTGGCTACAGAACAGAGGACTTGGGGTGGGGGGGACTCCAGTGCTCTTGGGCCTGTGGCCTCAATATAGTGTAGGACTGTTCAGGTTTGGAGAAAGAACTGTTTGGGAGAAGTCAAGGTCTGGCTGTGGGAATTTAAGGCCTTTGACTGGGTAACTTTCTTTAGGGAATCCTGGCCTGGGCTGATGAGCCAATTGCTCAAGACTTCTCTGCTGGGGACAGTCTCAGTGGCTCTAGAGACCACTTGAGCACAACTCTTGGGTGCTGACGAGCCAGCTACTTAGCATCCAGGAAATCTGATGCCTGTGTTCTGAGCCAGGGCCACTTAGAAAAGAAGGCTGCCAGCTTCCTAGATGGAAAACCACCTTATAGGGTTCCGTGCACTCTTTCCCTGTTGTTTTATGTTGCCCCAAGGGACAATGGTTGGCCCCAAACTCTTGTGACTAACTAGGAGAAATCCATGAAACTCCCAAGTGTTGCCAGACAGCAGATTTGGCTGGGCTGACTCAGGGCTGATTGTGTTCTAGGGCTGAAGTCCCCCCAACAACAAAAAAAAATAACCCATCAGGCCTTAACAAGCATATGGCCAACCACTCACTCACAGTCTGCTTTATATATCTTAAGTGTCCCCCAAGCCCTGTGTGTTGCAGGCTCCTGGAGAATTACTTTAGAGAGGTGATTATGGGGTTCTAGTCCTTTCCTCATATCCTTTCACATCCCAGTGTGATACTCTGGTTTGGCTCTTGCTGTGTGTGACCTGCTGGTTTGTCACAGGCCCAGAGCAACTGGAACTAGAAGCTGGAATTCACCTTCTCTGTCTGTAAGGTGGCAATCAGGTATTTATTACAGTCACAGAAAGCTAAGGCACGTTAACTGATGTTTCGGCTTAATTTCAAAAAGGGGAGAGTGACGAACACTTGAGGAATCAACCAGACTTAGCCTTCCTGAGCCTCTCCCTTAATGTCCCAAGGACACTAAGACTACACACTGCACTGATTCACTCTGAAGTCCAGTGGGGTTTGGGGGGAGAGCACTTGGGAAAGCTTTGCAAAGTATTTCTCTCAAGGTAAAAGAAAACATTTATTTGTTTGTTTATTTATTTATTTATTTATTTATTGGATTCACTGAATTGCTGTTCTGTAGTAACATGAGTTAGCATTTACACACCCAAATGCCTCTTGCCCATTAAAGTCTTTTGGGAGCATAATTTTGGATGTTAGCCCACTTACTTAGGGGAACATACAATGAAGGGGGATGGCCTTCCTAGGCAGTCTGAATTTAACTATCCCAGATAATCTAAAACATTTTGACCGCCACTGGGTTGGGAAATCCAGATTCATCCAGTCCCTCTTCTGGGTAGATCCTGGCTGGGTATATGTAGTTTTACGTCTTTCATGGGCCAGATACACTTTGGGTATGAGAAGCTTGCATTTCCCCAGGTTGGAGAATGGAGAATGCCCCTCATTCACGAGCTCAACATCACAGGGCTAATTGTGGGCCTTGATTCATAGTGGGTATGAAAGCTCTAGAGCAATATTAAACTGCCCATCGACAGTGACTGGCAGCTTTCAAGATTGAAGTAATGAGTCCGGAGCCCCCACTTGCCTGCAAAGCTCGGTGGGGGTGGGTAATCTCCTTGAGTAGCTCTCTCTACCTTTCAGAAACCTGCCTCTTGTGCTTTCTGTACTCAGTGGGTGTCACATTCATCTCCTGCTCATTGACCAGAATTAATTACCAGCGTTATCTAAGGGAGTTATTTATACTGGTCTCAAACCAGTGAGCTACTGCGGCTGGAGGACCATCAAATACAATGTATGCTGATTGCCTCAATGACTTCCGGTCTGCTTTGGCAGGGCCCATAGGAGACCACGGAGAGGCACCAGTTTGGTTTATTTTTTAATTTTATTGTGTTCATGATTGATGTCTGGAGGCTGGGGCTGGGGAAATGCCCAGGAATTCTACTGCTTAGAGAGTTTGGCTTTTATGTGTGAACCTCACGATGTGGCTGTCACATGCACATGGACGGTGGTTGCCTGTCGTTGGATGTGAGGTCCCTGGCTGGGAGTCTTCATGACCTGGATGTCTATGCTCATCTTTGTCCTCAGAGTTCCGTGGGTCTGGCTCATGTTTCCTTCCACCGTCCAGGTTTCTACCTGATGCAGTGGAATCATGGATGCCCCGCTGTGTGTCTCTGGCTTCACTATCGTCCTCACTTCAGAGAGCGCGAGTTAGAGTTATTAGCACCCTGTCACATGAGCTCACAGAACAGAACCCTGTCACAGAACTCACATTGTCAGACTTGGTGGCAGGTGCCTCTCCCCACCTCAACCAACTTTCTAGGTTCCTCCACCTTGCATGCTTAATTAAGCTACATGCCAGAGGCTATTACTGCTGGGCTCATTTCCTATTGCTGTTCTCTTTTGGACAGAGTGGGGTTAGTGGGGGTGCGGAGATCAGGAGACCTTCACCTGAGTATGTAGCCATCCTTCCCAACCAGTTGTATGAAGTTCTACTCTATTTGCACGTGGCCTTGGGGGTCTCTGAGGGAGGCTAGAGGATATGGTGGTGGGTAAGGATGGGAGGAGAGCCCTCCATTTACATAGCCAAGGAGAAACCATCAGTTCTTCCACTGAGGCTGTTTTAAGGTTAGCCTGCCTCCAGCCTCTCTCACTCTGTGCTGCAAGGAATCCTAATAAACTCATTGGTTCCCCAGAGTGCACTCTGGTAGTCTCTTACTTCAGTTAATTGTGGGGACTCAGGGAGGAAGGGTAGATGTTCACATCTCCACAATAGAAGGGATTTTAGCAACAGTCACTTGACCCAATTGATGTCTGAAAACTGTGTGTGGGCTCTGTAGATTCCCACACAATCTTCGCTGATGGGAGCTTAGGAAGCCCTCTGGGAGCCTGCAGTTTGGTATGGGCCCCTCAGAGCTTCAGTGATGGTTAATTTTCATGTAGTGATTCAAGGTTGCAAGAATGTCGTGAGTTTTACCTTGCTGATTCAAGAAAAGTCCCAAGGCAAATGCCACTTGGGCACGGGGGTTCTTACTGGAGCCTCTGTACAGTCTTCCTTTCATCTGTTTAATCTCCAAAGTGTTACACCATGATGTTTTTACGTCATTTCCACACATCCTTCTAACCCCAGCAAAAAGTTTGTGGATGCCTTTGTTTCAAGCTGAGTCACCTGGAAAGAGTGAGCCCTTACTTGAGGAATTGCCCCCATTAGATTGGCTCCTAGACATTGTTTTCTTGATTAATGATTGCTGAGGTAGGGCCCAGCCCATTGTGAGTGATGCCACTTCTGAGAAAAATGGTCTGGAGCGAGCCATGGAGAGCAAGTCATAGAGAGCAAGCCAGGAGGCAGTGTTCTGTTGCCTCTGCTTCAGTTCCTGCCTCCAGGTTCCTGCCTGAGTTCCTGGCCTGACTCCTCCCCTCAGTGTTGGATTAGGAGGTAAAAGGTTAAGTCAAATATGTTCTTTATCATAGCAATGGAAAACAAACTAGGACCGACTCTGACTGAAACTATTGGGAGCTTTGTTGCTGTTGTTGTTGCTGTTATTGTTGTTAATCAAACAATCAAAACTGTGGTGCAACTGTTTTTTAAATCCAGTTTAGAAGCATGCTTAAAAGAAAATGCACAATTGTGGTTTGCCACTTTAGTAAATATTCTTCTTCCCTGCTAGAAGGAAGCTTGATTCTTTCTTGAATCTGATTTTAAGGTCACTTTTCCAATACCTGTGTTGCTGGTCCCACTCATCTCCACTTTGCAGGTTCTTTATCTTTAACCACCCCCCCCCTTTAGAATTACCAGGAGTGATCTTTGATCTCTTGAGTTTTATTTGGGTTCAAATCAAGCCCCAAGACACTCTACAGGGATCTGTGACTTTGTCATGAGGTTACTCTTGCTTGGGAGGACAGGCCCTGCTGACTCCTTCCAGAAGCAGATCAGCTCCTCTGTGTGCCACTGTTTCTCTGGCTCCCCTGTCACCAGACCCCTCCAGGAAAAAACACCCTCCTGCAGTCTTGATTGAATAGGAGATATCTCCATTAATGCATATTCTTAAAGGCTATCAGCCTGCTTGTGAAGGGAAACCACAGTTTGCAAAACAGAGGTGACTAGGCAGTTCTCCCTAGGGGATGCTTTTCCTTTGAACAAGGTTTCTGATCACCCAGATCCTGCAAGCTGGGGGTGTCAGCCATTTCGGTACAGTCTGTCTATTCCCCTACCCTCCTTGTTTAGTGTTTTCTACTTTCCCTAGAACTTTTAGGCCCCCGCTTTGTCCACAGAGTTGGATGTCACAGTTTCTCTGTATGCAGAGTGTCTGAACAAAGTGACCTTTTAGGAGCAGGCAGCCTTGGAAAGGTCTCTCCAGCCAGAGACCAGGGGTCCTTGGAATTTTTTTTTTCTTTCCAAACTGCTCTCAGGCCTTTTGTGTCGTCTTGTTTACCCTCACTGGAGATGAGCTATTACATTCTTGTCTGGAACCCTTTGCAACCCTTTGGAATCATGGCTGTTCCTACGCTGTACCCCATGGTATTACCCAGGCTTTCAGAGGGTGAAAAATAGCAGACTTGTCATGGTTATGGAAAATCTGGCCTGGCTTGGCCCCAAGGAATTTGTTAGGTCTGCTTTGAAGAGCTGGTGTTGCCAACAGAGGAACCCTGTGGGCTCCTCCTTTCAGCTTCCATTCACAGTGACCTTGGTTGGTGGTTCCCTGTCCCCTACTGGAACAACAACAGAGACATTGATCCCTACTTGAACACTTTCATTTGGAATGTTCAGAGTGAAATCTGAGATCCGTATTATTTAAACTAGATCTACCAAGGCTTCTGTGCCTGGGCTCTACCCCTCTAGGCAGCTGGGGGGGGGGAGGGGGGAATGACTCCTGTGGGAGGGGCCTCTTGTGCTTTTGGTCATTTTGAGTTTGGCTTCTGGTAGTGCAGCTGTTTTCTGGAAATGTCTTGCTGCGGATGTTGATCGGTAGGGTTGAGGACACTGGGACTCAGTTCCCGATGGGGTATGATTTGGAAACAGCCCTGGGACAGTCTGCTTTCTGAAGCATGGGGTGTCCTAGAGACATTACATGGCTCTTGGCTGAATAGTTCAGGGGCTTCCTCTGGATCAAAGTGTTTCCTGGCTCCGGCAAGTTGTGCACTGTGTCCCGACAACTGGATTCTCAGACTTGGTGACCCGGGGACAGTCTAACAGGATGCTGCTATGCATCTTGGGCACGGTGTTGGGAAGTACTTCACTCCGGAGTACCACCGCTGCCATGTTATGACCCTGTCCTCTGCTCTCCAGATGCTATGTGGCAGGAGAGGATGCTTACCTGGGCTGGAGGGCCATTAACTCATGGAGTCAACATGGCATCATTTAACATATGAATTGGGATACCTTTTCCAAATCAAAAATAGGTTTTTCAAATGGCCAACAGATAAAAGTTTATAATTCAACGTAATGAGCGATACATTACTGTGACTTCTTTGTCACTGCTGTACCAGTGTCTGTGTTATTTGTGACGAAGGAACACAACCATTGCTGCCTGTCACTTTTTTACTGGGAACGACATCATGGGCTGCCCCGCGAACCCAGGGCACAGCAGTTCCCCAGTCATCTGTGACAAGAGAAAACCATGACGAAAAACCACAGCAAGGCAGGAGGACAAAGCTCTGTGTTCTTGAAGGGGTATGTGCTTGAAATTCGAAAAATGGGGCAGGGGGTGTAGTGAGCAGGGCTATGTCTGCAAGCTACGCACCACAGCTGCTACCCAGATGAGGCCAGGTGTGGGCTCCATATTACCCACTTCTAGTGCCCCCCACACTACGTGATGCATATTGTTTCTGTTTCCAGAAGAAGCAGATCCAGAAAAGGACATTGAAGTCATAGAGCTGGGAAATAGAGGAATCAAGGTCCTAACTCAGGAGCGACCATGTATCCAGACCTCATGGGTTTTAGCCACAACAGTGTGCTGCCTTTTCCCGAAGCAGAAGCTAAACTTGGTCCAGGTGCCTGCTGCCCACCTCATAACCCCATCATGTTCTCTGGCCCCTTTGCACTGGCACATTCTCCAGTGATGGGGTTTCTTTCTCCTCTCCAGCCAGCTAGGCTCCAACCTTCTGTGTACAGCTCCTTTCTGGGATTGTACATTTGTCTGGGGAGGGCATAGTTCCCCCACAGTGACTCCCAACCTATGATGCTGACATTTCTTTTTGCTCCATACTTTGACCTTTCAGTTGATCTGGGCCGTGCAAGTACCAATAAGCAAATGGCTGTCCATGAGATGGACCAGATGAGAACCATGATGTCCCCTGTACTGGCTGACTTTGTGTCAACTTGACACAAGCTGGAGTTATCACAGGGAAAGGGGCCTCAGTTTAGGAAATGCCTCCATGAGATCCAGATGTAAGTTATCAATTAGTGATCAAGGGGGGAGGCCCAGCCCTTTGTGGGTGGTGCCATCTCTAGGCTGGTAGACCAAGTGTTCTATAAGAAAGAAAGTTGAGCAAGCCAGGGGAAGCAAGCCAGTAAGTGACATCCCTCCATGGCCTCTGCATCAGCTCCTGCTTCCTGACCTGCTTGAGTTCCAGTCCTGACTTCCTCGGGTGATAAGTAGCAATGTGGAAGTGTAAGCTGAATAAATTCTTTCCTCCCCAACTTGCTTCTTGGTCATGATGTTTGTGCAGGAATAGAAGCCCTGACTAAGACATCTCCTTTGTGGGAATGGACTTCCAAGAGCTGTCTGCACAGGTAGTACGACTGTGACTGCTCTTGGGGCTCTACACAGACTACACTGGGGAAGAGGTTATCTCTCATGACTAAGACTGCCAGGCACACTCTATCTAGAATCTCCAAACATTAATGTGTTCAAGCAGAAAGATTTAATCAAGGGTGCATCTTGGCTACACACTGGCCTCTGGAGGGGGACATGAAGGTCAAAGGATAGAGCCAGTGATATCAACTGGAAGAGCGCCCCATAAGGTTCAAGTTCTGTGGGTCCTGTTTGCTTATATATCTCTTTTTGGGGGTGGAGCTCCCCAGTTTTCCCATTTGTAAAATGACCCACAGGAGACTTGGAGGTTTCTAGGACTTCCTGCTGGTGAGCTTCTGTGTTTTTCTACCATGGCTGGGAGAACTCTGGGCTTCTCTTGCTGACACTGGATGAATTTGAATTTGGGTGCACATAATTCTGTAAGAGAAGTGGGGGATGAAGATGAAGTGCCCTTCCTCCCATCCCTCATTTCAAGTTTGGTGCAAAATTCAGCCTCCTATGCTGTGAGCAGCCATGACTTAATGACATGTATGTCCCCCCCCCCCACATAAGTACATAAAATTCCCTGTTTCTTTGTATCAGCTTTATATTTCATTATGTTTCAGTTTTCCCCCTGAGTTGCTTCCCATGTTCTTGGATGCAAAACTTAGGGGCAGAGCTTGTGGCATTGCTTAGCTTGTGGGGGCAACATATAAAAATAGCACTCCACACGGAGTTCTTGTCCTGCACGTCTGGAGTTTTATTTCCATCTTTCCTTCCAAGACTCAACAGCTATGCCAGCGCCTTAGCTTAAAAATGCTCCCCCTCCTGTGAGAATGTGCTCGAAGGGAATCCACACAGCTGTGCTTCTGCCTCAAACCAGCCAGCCTCCCCCCTCCCCACACGTCCAGCCCTGGAGGGGGCATGCCTGCATCTGCCATGCTTGTTTGAAAATGTTCTTGAAGGTACCTTTTAGCTCTTGAGTTCAGTGGGTCTACATGAAGTCACAGAGCTGAAACACGCAGATTAACAGTCGCACAGATGTTTGATCAGGATGCTAAACGCAGAGATAAAGGCAGAGGCGGGGAGCATAGACAGAGCAAAGACAGAGCTTCCGAAGGAGCATGGGCTCCCAGAAAAGTCTTCTGCCTTCCAGAAGCAGAAGGAAGATGGCTCTGGACACCATGACCATGCTTGGTGGCAGCCAGGAATGTCTACATTGTAGAGGCTGGGAGAAGGGCAGCTACCCCAGCCTCAGCTCATGTCAGATGGAGCCTTTAGGTGGACTGATGTATTCCAACTTCTTCTCCTCCTCTCTCCTAATTGGTACTTATTTCCCCTCTTTCTCCTTTATTCTATCCTGGACTGGATTGAACATTGAAGACATGGGCCTCCTTACCAGGCTTAGAAGAATGGCTGGGGTGGGGGTGTCCCTGTAGAGCCCCAGGATTGCACACAGTTCTGCATGCCTTGTCTTCTCATCTTTGTCTTCTGAAAGAGAAGCCGAGGGCTGTAGGAATATACCAGTTCCATCATGCCCCAGCATCGACAGTGGGACCATGTTCTCCGATGTAGTTGAATAGTCCCCAAGATTTCACTCTTGTCCTTCTCTGGAAATTTTCTGTTATTATTACTACTACCATAGAAATGCTGGTTTGAAAGTAGTGTCACCTGTCTCAAGTCGTGGTAGTCTAAAATGAGGCACAGGACTTTTCCAACCTAATGTCTTATGTTATGTTGACAGTCTGGCTAGGGATATTTCAGTAGGGTGTCACTGAAATCCTGAGAAATGACAAACATGAATCAAACTGACGATAGTTAACTCAGGTTCTGTCACTATACAAAAACCCACGACACAGGGGTACTGACAAAGTATAGAGGAGCTTATTTGGGCTCAGAATTCTAGAAGCTCAAGGTCAAGTAGTCCTATGGAGTTGTGCTGCACATGGCAGTGGGAACATATGTCTAAGCTGGCATTCACAGCATGAGCCAATAAGGGGAGAGGTACCCACAAATCTCCCAGAGTCCCAGATATCTGACAGGCTTCCCACTAGGCCATAGCTCTCAAATGTTATTTTATACCTCAATTCCTCTATTCCTGGAACCAAACTAGAGGGACAACCTTTCAAACCATTGCAGTGGGTACCAGTCAGATATCTGCCATCCAGCCACTCTGGCTCTCATAGGTCACAGCCTCTCCCAGCATTTTTATTTTATCGAAATCCAGCAGGCAGGGTCAGGCTCTCTTTGGGTCCCATGATCATTTATCTTCTAGCTCCCCAGCCAGCGGGGACTTTGAGCAAAGAGGAAAGTATGAGCCTCCCAATGCTAAGGAGTCTGAGGCCTGTCCAGCTTGATTGACAGGTGGAGGGCTGTTTTCCCATCTAGGGAGACCTGCTCCATGGCATTTCTCATCATGATAATGGATGAAGGATTTGACATAACCTGAGTTCAGTGCTTTCAGTCAGTACCAAGACAACCAAAATGTGGGTAATGAAGGCAGGGGATCATAGTGTTCAGATACACGTGCCTGAAGCCTGGCTGTGCCCGAGTGTCACTGGTACCCCTCTTCCTTTCTAGTTGTGTAATCCTGGAGACCTGGCCTCACTTCTGTGGCCTTAGTGTCCTCCTTTGCTGAGTATGATACAGAGAGACCTATTTCAGTGCTAGTGACTGTGCCAATCAGGTTCAGACATCTACAACATTTAGAACTGTCTCCAGCGTATTTGCTCCTCAAGGCAGTCAACATGCCTTTCTTGAAGGTACTCTATCTCAAGTGCCTACAAAAAGACCGGATTCCTATGAGATGCTTAGTGATGATGTCTTGATGAATTGAGAGCCGGGATAAAATATAGCATGTGATAGGAACCCATCTGGGTGAATGGAAAACTAGAGCCTAGAATCAAAAGAACCCAAAGCTGGGATTCTCTCAGTTTAGCTTCACGGAGGCTGATATGTCCTGCTGCCCCTTTGGGTGTCATAGTTACTTTCAGTTGTCAACTTGACATGCAGGGAAAGTGGGAACCTCACCTGAGGAGTTGCCTTCATTGGAATTGACCATGGACCACGACTGTAAGCCAGTTTCCGAATTGCTAACTGATACCAAAGGGCCTAGCCTACTATCCTTGTTATCTATCTATCCATGGACAGGTGTGGTCCTGGGTTGCGTAGGGAAGATAGCTGAGCAAGCCCAAAGGGTGAAAACTAGTAAGCAGTGTTCCTTCACGGTCTTTGCTTCAGTTCCTGCTTCCAGGTTCCTGTCTTGAGTTCTTGCCTTAGGTCCTGTGGTGATTTGAATGAGAATGGTCCCATAGACTCATGTATTTGAATGTTTGGTGTCTAGTTGGTAGAAACATTTGGGAAGGATTAAGGGGTTGGAATTGGTGAGTCCTAGGGGAAGGCTTGAGGTTTTAAAGTCCTAGACAATTCCCAACTAACTCCTTCTTTGGCTCTCATTTGAGGATAAGGATGCATCTCTTAGCTACTGTTTCAGTGCCACACCCACTTGCCCGCTGCTTTGCTTCCTGCCATCATGATCGTGAACACCAACTCTCTGGATTCACATGTGATCCTTGCTGAATGCTTCCTTTGCCATGCTACCTTGCCATGGTCGTGGTGACTCTACACAGCAATAGAAAAGTAACTAAGACAAGCCCCTATGATATAATCTATAAATGAGATAAACCCTTCCCTCCTCCGAGTCACGTTTGGCCAGTGTCTATCACAGCATCAGAGAAGCACACTGGGACAGGGTCTCCTAGTGTGCATGTCAGAGCTGGTAGATAGTTGCTCACTGAATGAAGCTCTGCTAAGGGACAGCTTTGGGGAAGGCTTTCTCTGCTCTTGAGCTAAGTGGGGATGGGCCCTGTGACCAGCTGCCCTCCTAAAGCAGGCACTGCCTGTCTTAGGCTTCTAGAGGCTGAGTGGACATGGGTGTGGTGAAGCTGTGTGGTACATGCAACACTTGCTTGTCTGAGGTGGAACAGTGATCCTCGTGCCACCATGTCTGCATTCTGAAGTCCTAGGTACCTGGTACCTCCTCATCCCCCGCCTTTTACTTTCTTGTGTGGTTGGATCAAGTCCCAGGAATCATTGTTCCTCATCCTTGTCCTGCAATACCAATGTATCCTAGAGATAATATTTACCTTAAAAGGCCCGAGCTGGGTTGTCGAGTTGGCTCAGCAAGTAAAGTACCTTCCTTGTCAATGTGAGGACCAGAGACCAGATCCCCAGCACCCCGATAGATGCTGTCAGGGCATGGCTGCCTGCTGTTAATTCCAGGGTTTGGAAGGCAGAGATCGGCGATTCCCTGCAGCAAGCTAGCTGACTAGAATGGCTGTTCTGGTGAGGCCTGGGCCCAAATAAGAGACCCTGACTCAATGAATAATCTAGAAAGTGATCTGGAAATATCCATGACATTAGCTTTGGTCCACCACACATTTCTTTCCAAACCTACACACATCCATGAATACACATACACATGCAAAAAAAAAAATCCAACCAATCAAACAACCGAACATAAAGACCTCAAGAAAGCCTCTCACTGAATGGTCCTGCTTCTGAAGGTTTTGTAACTAGTACCCAAGAATCTGCAATTAATTAATTAATCTACCTACTTATTTATATAAAAGCCAGATTATTTTCAGCTGTGGTGGGCCAATGCTTCTGCAGCCACTCAATGATGTCTTTATAGCATGACATTGGCTAGAGACAGAACGGAAAAGATGAATATAGTTGGTCTAATGAAACTTTCCTTCTGTCCACAGATTGTAGGCAGATTTGGTTCACAGGTTGTTGATTTGCCGACCTGCCCTATTCGATGGTGGCTTGGGGGTCAGCCTACTAATAATAAAATGCTTGCTATTCTTGGGTACAACTTGAGTCAAATAACCTAAGGAAAGGGCACAATCATGTGTCGAACTTTGCTCTTGTCCTCTTCTCTACAACCCTTACCGAGGAGAGGATATTGAAGGCTCTAGAAATATGTGTCTTTGAAGACTTGCTATGTCTGGAAAGGCTGGCTTTCTCCCCAGTTTCCAGCTCATCTGGAAAGGCACATAGGTGGGCCTGGGTGGGAGGACCTGTCTTTGGTGAGGTTTGGTCACTATAAATTTTCAAATGCTTGGATTCTTGGCCAAGATGAATGAAAGGCAAGGACTGTTTGAGCCAAGACATAATATTTTAGGCTTAGTAGGTTTGTGAAATATAATCAACCAGTTCCATTCACTCAGCCAGAACCACAATATTCTTTAATAATTTATAGTAAGATATGCAGGTCTCTGGGGAAGCAATGGTGCCTTGCCCTTCAGCAGCTTCGTGTGGATACTGGATGTCGGAGGCACTAGCTTCCAGGGGAGAAATCCAGCTCATCTTTGCACAGGAAATTTGATGGAAACATGGACACTCCTAACTCAATACCCATGCTATTAGCATTTCTCATTTTGATGGAGGAGTGTTGGTCCTCTGCCCTGGAGGGTTGTACAGGCTGGGATGGTTTCTTGGATCCAGTTATGGGCATGCTTTAGAACAGTCATTTGGTGTGGTGATGACATGTGGCTTTTGGAACCAGGTTGAATCTTGGCTGTGTGTTGTTCCTTGTAGTGATCCTCAGGTCCTCTCTGGCCCCTGTCTGCATGAAGAAGGAAGAGGAATGAGGGAGGTCTGAGGTGTGCCTTTACTGCTCTTGTACTGGTCATGAAACAGAAGGACATGTAGCAGGTCTTTGGGTCTTACCTGACAAAGAATTGCTAATATTCCCAAGCAGGAATAACCCTGAAACACTCAACAGATTACTACTGCAAAGTGAGTGGTCTCTAGTGAGCCAGCTAGTTACCTCTTTGACTCTTTCAGAGACACTGGAGTATGGGTGTGTGAACCAGGCAGCACTGAGGAAGGGGACCATACTTCATGATCATGCATGACCTTGTATAAATTAGTAAGAGGGAACAACAGTTGCTTAGGGCCATTGACATCTGAAGCTGTCTTGCCCTGTCCTTGTCTTAGTAAGATCCTCAAGGCTGAACTTCTCCTTGATTGCCCCACCCCATATGCTGTTCCTTCTGTCTGAACTAGTCCTGAATCTTGTTTCTTATGTTGGGGTTGTTCCTATGCTTCCTCTCTCCTTTTGGGTTTCTTGGGGTTCTCAATGGTGCTGGAGGGGATGGAGATTGCATGTTGTGAGTCAGTGAGCAGGAACACCATGGAAGAGAGAGAGAGAGAGAGGTCTTGAAAGCATGGAGGAGGGCAGGAGGGAGGAGGAGAAGGCGGAGGAGGAGGGGGAGGAGGGAGAGGAGGAGAACGCTGCTGTTTGAGATAGCTCTCTCACTTACGTAGGCAGTGTGTGATCACAGCCAGCCCCACACAGATTTTCCTTCAAACACAAGGAGAGTGAGAAAATGCAATTTCAGTCTGCAGTTTCTGCCTGACTCCTGTGGAGGTTCCTTCTGAACTGTGGCTGGGAGTGACTCCATCTTTTTCGGAGGACACCAAGCCTGGGAAAAGTGAAGAAATAGGAAACCTTGTATGTGCACTGGGGCAGGGGTTAGGGAAGGAGGGCTTGGCCTTCAGGACATAAAGGAGATGGCATCAAGGACACAGAAGAAGGGATTTAGGGACAGGGGAGCCAGGTCAGTGACCTGACTCAGTCTGGACTGAGCTATATTGGGTCTCTGTTCCTATGCCGAGGCATGCTCACCCAGGCATGAGGCTATGTTTTCCAGGCCTGGGTCCATAACCCCTTTGCCAGCACAGGTGTGAATTTTGATGGAGAGCACTGGGCAGAACCAAGGGGGTACAATATTTATCTAGAAATAGACCCTGCTGGGAATCTTGCAGTCCTGGGAGAATGTTCCTGGTCAGGCGGGAAATCCATGCCCAGATGCCTTTGATGTTGGCATAGGAAACACCAGACTGTGTGTAGCCAGCTGGCGAGGTTGATGCATCTCTATGTGAAGATAGACTCTGGGGAGATTATAATTCTGAAAGAGCCCTCCCACCTCCACAACTCTTCAGGGTCTCATCCCTTCCCGCCTAGCCAGAGAGCAAGCACTCAGCAGTTCCTTCTTGGAGGATTCACAGTTGGTGGAAAATGTGCTTAGCATTTTATCCTACTTTCTCCCCTTCCCTGTCAGTCAGTGGTGTTATGGGAGTAGAAACTCATTTACATATGAGTAGCTGAAAAAATATCATTAGGAAGATAAATTGAAAAATGCCTATAATACACTTCTGTGCCAGATATAAATGACTTCTTGCACACTGCCGCACCTACCCATTAACCCGGAGAGTTGGAAGATGTTTGTGGTTTGAAGCTCTCTTAGGAACTGTTCCCAGGGAACCCAACGACTGGGTATTCCTCAAAGCAGAATGTAAAGGGCTGAATATTGGTAGATGAATGCTGGGAACGTCGTGATTTTGATTAAATATTACTCTGTGACCTCATCACTCCCCAGGAAAGAAATGCAACCTCTTTCTGGTACCCTTTGCATCTGTCATGGGGTCTGTTGGGGAGAACAAAGATGGCCAGATGAGAGCCTAATGATTTATGACCTTGGGTACTGGAAGGCTCCTCCCATATGGGAGGGGTTTAAACATGTGTTCTCAGAGTCCCAATCATGTGACATTAGTTAGAAGTTAGAGAAAACTTGGATTAGACAGGGGCTGGGGTGATGGTGCAGAGGGTGAAGAGCTTGGGGACCCAATTTAATACCCACATAAAAATCTCTCTGTGGCACCATGCATCTTTGAGGTTGATGTAGGGAGGAGACAAGTGGATCTAAGGATTCTCTTAATGTAGTCTAAATAAGACACAGTCAGTAGGAGACTATGTCTCACAAAAAAAAAAAAAAAAAAAAAAAAAAGAGATAAAGTGCAGAGGTTATCAAAGAAGACGTCTCAATGCCAGTCTCTGGTTTTGACAAGCATCCAATACGGCTGAACATGTACACATGCACGTCCATCTTCCCCCATGTGATAAAAAGCCAACTAGATTTGGGTTCTATACAAATGCATTAATTTTTAGCAAAGCATTTTTGCTAAAAACCTGGGTCTTGAGTTTGAACAGCATGGAAACTGAAGGTCTGCCTCCATCTTGGGGGAAATTCACTTTTCTGGACCATAGTTCTTTTCTAAGAAAACGATTGAAACTCATAGATCTTCATAGCTCCATAGTGTTGCTCTGAGGATCCAAAGGAGACTATCACCCACAGCTGGTAGTTAAAGGCCATCCAGTAAATGGTGGGGGTCACCGGGGGATAGTGACCACAGTACTTAGTGGTGAGCGGCTTCTCAGGACTGTTGCTTGGGGAGTCACTGGTGCTCTTGCTAAGCTGTGTTCATTTCAACCATTTAGAGGTGATGAATGGACAGGCTTCGAAGTATTTACTGTAAGCAAGTCAAGCAGCAGCAATACTCGGGAAGAATATAAAAGAATAAAAGAAAACTGTATAACATCTTAATACCTAAGAAGTAAGCTACACAGACACTGGGAGACAGGCGCTCAACACTTTGCCCCAACTACCCTGAAATTTGGAAAGTTACCTAGATTACAGATTTATGGAGATAGTTTTATGAGAACCAGATCACCTCCTGCGTTTTCATTTTGACACTGCATATTAACTTTCTCGCTTAACTTTCTGACAGTTCTGATCTGGGTAAATGTTTCTCAGTTGAAATAGATATTTTCAAAATATGTCACTATGGTTATAAAAAATATTAGAAAGCTGAAGTAATTGCTTTTTTAAAAGTTAGTTTTAAAATCTATTTTATGGGTTTGGTTTTGGCATTTCCATACATAGTCTGTTCTCTTAAAAACAAAAATTTTTAAAAATCTTTATTTTAGGCAGGAACATTTCATATACACATACACTATATTGTGGTCATAGTCACCCTCCCCATGTCCCCTAACGCCTTTTGGATCCACCCTTCCTTTACCTTTCTAGTTTCAATGCCTTAAAAAAAAATCCAGTTGAGTCCAATTTGAGCTGCCCATATATTCTTGGGTTTGGGCTCATCCACTGGAAGGAGGAACATGGTCAGCCTACGGGTGGACAAACTCTTAAAGAAATGTGACTCTCCATTTCCCTGAAGCCACCAACTGTCAGTAGCTCCTTTGTTGTTGCTGGGATCTTATGATTCCTGTTTCTCCTCACAGAATGATGGCTGATTTGGTCTTGTAAAGTTCTTAGACAGGCAACCAGCTTTTGCCCTGTTTAGGAGACAGTGTTTCACCTGGGTCCTCTGTCGCCTCTGTCTCTTACCTTTTTATCCCATTTTCCCTGAGCTTTTGGGGACGGATGAGTGACATGATGTCTCATTTGTGAGTGAGTATCCCACAGACACCTTTTTCCTGGTTCTGACCAGATGTGGGGTTCTTGGAACTGAGGACTAAGCTGGGCAGATCTATGAGTAAATACACACATCTGTAGAACTTTGATACTCTCTCCATCATAGTTTATTCTTACTAGTCTTCCTTCCCAGCTCTGCTCCCCGTGTCCCCGCCCCTTTCCTCCAGTCTCTCCCCTCCCCTCCAACCCCTCTCTTTCTACGTTGATGTCAGAAGTCACAGCTTTCTTTTACGAACCTATTTAGGTTTTAAACTTTGAAGATCATGTTGTGCAAGATGAAGCAATTGATACTCCCAGACTTCCCCGTACCTCCTTCCCCTTTCCTTATCCAGAAACAGCATGAGTTTTACATTGTTAAAATGGACAATATTGGCAAATCTCAGGCCCGTGTTCCTTGTGCAAAAGTTCAGCGTCTAGGTGCAGTCTTCTGTCTAATGTATTTAGCAGTCTGGAATGTTGTTAAGTCATTGCTTCTTTGACTTGCGGGCTAGCTTGTTTCATGACATTGATATTCTTACTAATTTCATCTAAAGCACTGAGCACCGAGAGGGGATCAATTGTTTCTTTAGCCTGTTTTCTTTTGGAGAGAGTACCTCAGCCTCCACATACAACTATGCCTTGTTTGCCCCTTACAAAATATGGTCCAAGTGCTATGAATGCTTTTATATTTTTTCCCTGGGAGCTTTATCCAGTCACAATTGCTTTGATACTATGAACAACTATGTTACGTTCCTGTCCTGAAACCTTGTCCTTGGTGCCAGAGCTGATTTCTGATGCTGGCAGGGATTTAAGGGAACCCATGGGATGAGGTGAGACCCAGAGATGTTTGCATGGACTTGCTGTCCTGTTGCACTGTTCATTTCACTAAAGGGGCTACACCATGGGCTGCCCAGACATTTTGACCATTTTCTCAAAGAAGCAGTGAGCCTTAGAGTTGTACCTCAATGGCCCAGGGGGTCCTGATTGCTGTTTTCAGTTACATACATAATTGTTTTCAACTTTTCCCTTAAATTTTCTCTGTTGACGTCCAAAATGAGAGTGGTGTGTGTGTGTGTGTGTGTGTGTGTGTGTGTGAGAGAGAGAGAGAGAGAGAGAGAGAGAGAGA
This sequence comes from Micromys minutus, assembly GCF_963924665.1. Lineage (NCBI taxonomy): Eukaryota > Metazoa > Chordata > Mammalia > Rodentia > Muridae > Micromys > Micromys minutus. Next base: position 34,407,077 of record NC_137981.1, read on the forward strand.
GAGAGAGAGAGAGAGAGAGAGAGAGGGCACCTGATTGGCATGCTCACCCCTACCTGGTGTTCACTTCAAATCTCAGGCTATAAGAATGAATGCTGCAGTCCCTTGTTTATTTCACACTGGCTTTCCCTGGTGTTGTGTTTTTTTTTTTTTTAATATGCTCAA